>NC_047086.1:172927011-173230042 GCF_902459505.1 Geotrypetes seraphini | reverse complement strand
CAGGCTTCTGCTGCCCAGCTCTCGCTATTAAGCAGTACCAAGTCACAGTCCATATACTTCCCTTCACACCAAGAGATTACCAGGATGATAACAGAGCATTGGGAGATGCTGGAGGATTCCTCTAACCGGGGGGGGGGAGGGGGGAGGGGGGCAGAGTAATGATGAAATTGTATCCCTTGTCTTCTGATTTCCAACAGATATTTACTCCACCTAAGGTAGATTCTCTGGTGGCTCTGTGTCTAGTGAAGGCGGAATTGTCCTGAAGGATTCACAGAGTGGATTTAGTCCTCAAATGGCAGTTTGAAGAATTGGCATTAGGCCTTAAAGCTGTGGCCATGGCTTTCTTTGTGATGCAAGCCTGCCATAAGATGCTGTGCCAGACTCCGGCTGCAGAGGGAGCTGGGGTGGACTGTGTAGCAGATGCTATTTATGACATGCTCAGGGTCATGAGTAAAGTGTCGGTGTATTCCATCTCCATTCACAGAATGGCAGAAGCATGGCAAAGATGCGGCAAGATTGGTCATCGCCCTGGTAACTCTGGACAAATTTTTGGCCTCGCTGTATTTGACTGAGGCTTACCATTTTCCCAGATCGCAGGAGGTTTCTTAGGTTCCATGTGCTAGAGAGCCTTATTCAGTTCTCAGTGCTACACTTCGTCTTGGCAATAGCACCTCGCACTTTTACCAAAGTAATGGTGGTTGCAGCAGCGCATCTGCGCAGTTCAGGCCTCCAGTTCATCTATACTTGGACGATTGGCTGATCAGAGCGCTGTTCAAAATGGAACATCACCAGGCTGTGTCTCAGGCAGTTCAGTTCCTACAGGATCTAGGGTGGATTATAAATTTCAGAAAAGCTACTTGGAGCCCATTCAATGTCTGGAGTATTTGAGGGTTCTGTTCAACTTAGAAGAGGGCAGAGTTTTTCTTCTAGAACCATGCAAACTGAAGCTCGAATGCTAGCTCCTGGAGTTGTTGGAGCTACTGACACCTATGGCTTGGCATTACTTACAGGTTATAGGCTCCATGGTGGTGACCATAGAGGTGATTCTGTGGGCAAGAGCCCATCTGTGTCCTCTTCAGAGAGCATTGTTAACGCGTTGGTCTCCTCAGAGGGACTCTTTCCAGTTGCAGATTACCAGGATGATAACAGAGCATTGGGAGATGCTGGAGGGTTCCAATAACCGGGGGGGGAGGGGGGGGGGCAGAGTAATGATGAAATTGTATCCCTTGTCTTCTGATTTCCAACAGATATTTACTCCACCTAAGGTAGATTCTCTGGTGGCTCTGTGTCTAGTGAAGGCGGAATCGTCCTGAAGGATTCGCAGAGTGGATTTAGTCCTCAAATGGCAGTTTGAAGAATTGGCATTAGGCCTTAAAGCTGTGGCCATGGCTTTCTTTGTGATGCAAGCCTGCCATAAGATGCTGTGCCAGACTCCGGCTGCAGAGGGAGCTGGGGTGGACTGTGTAGCAGATGCTATTTATGACATGCTCAGGGTCATGAGTAAAGTGTCAGTGACAGATGGCAGAAGCGTGCCAAAGTCTTCAGTGGTGGCTCCGGCTGGAGTTGTTATCCAGAGGCCTCCCTCTCCACATAGTCTTGTGTGATCCTGACAACAGATACCAGTCTATATGGCTGGGAGGGTCATTGCAAGGGTCATCCAGTACAAGGGCATTGATTACCCTCACAAAGGGCACGGTCCATCATCAGGTTAGAGTTGAGGATCTACGGTTCTTCCAGACGTGGCTGAAAGGCAAAGCAGTCAGGGTATTCTCTGATAATACCACAGCCATGGTGTATGTCAACAGACAAGGGGAAACCAAGAGTGGAGGCCCAGTTGCTGTTTCATTGGGCAGAAGCCCATCTGGAGGTCATCATGGTAGCTCATCTAGCGGGAATTGACAATGTCCAGACCAATTATCTCAGCCACTGGACCATGGATCCAGAGAACATAGTAACATAGTAAATGATGGCAGATAAAGACCTGAATGGTCCATCCAGTCATACATGCTCCATAAATTAATTTAATTTAAATGGTCCTTTTTCTTGGATATATCTGTGCCAGAAACCCAGAGTCCTGCCCAGTAGTGTGCTTAGGTCCTATCTACTGGAGTCTCCATCAAAGCTCACTCCAGTCCATCTTAACCATCCCAGTCATCAAAGCCCTCCCCAGCCCGTCCTCAACTGAATGTCCATATATGGGATACAGACCGTGCAAGCCTGCCCAGTACTGGCCTTAGTTCCTTCAATGTATACCTATTATTTTCTGATTAGAGATCCTCTGTGTTCATCCCATGCTTGTTTGAACTCTGTCACCATTTTATTCTCCACCACCTCCCTCGGGAGCGCATTCCACGCATCATCCACCCTCTCTGTAAAGAAGAATTTCCTAACATTACTCTTGAGTCTACCACCCCTTAACCTTAAATTAAGTCCTCTGGTTTTATCATATTCCTTTCTCTGGAATAGATTTTGTTCTACGTTAATTCCTTTCAAGTATTTGAATGTCTAAATCATATCTCCCCCTGTCCCTCCTTTCCTCTAGGGCAGGGGTGTCAAACTCAGTCACATTAAGGGGCCGAAATCCAAAACACAAGCTAAGTCTTGGGCCAGACCCCGCCCAATCTCCACCCAATCTCTGCCCCAGACCCCGCCCCCATAATAGTACTAATTGTAACACCATTTTTTTCCATTCATTTTTCATATATGCACATACAATATAATCTTATTAACAACATATAAAGGTTAACCACAAAATTAAATTACACAAAGCACACTATATGCTTCTCAACATTCATTCCTACTAAAACACAGATAACACCTATGCAAATATGGGACCAAAAACTAAAAGTACTAATATATACAAACCAAACTCTAAGATGCAAGACTCTGTATGCAGTTCAATCCCAGAGAAAAAGAAATACACATTTCTTCCTGAACAGCACAAAATACTAACCAAAGTCCTCAAATTCAAGGACACAAATTTCAAAGAAATGCGAGACTTCGTTCACCAGGCGCTACAAAGCCAAGAAGAAACCGATAACGTGGAAGACATGTGGTCGACTTTGAAAGCAACCATACAAGAAGCAACAAACCGCTATGTAAAATCAGTAAGTAAATGGCGAAGGAACAATAAGCCACAGTGGTTTACTGCGGAGATCTCAGACCTGATCAAGGAGAAGAAAAAAGCATTCATCTCTTACAAACAATCAGGGAAGCAGGACTCTAGAGCAGACTACCTGGCCAAATCAAAAGCCGTCAAAACAGCAGTCAGGGAGGCTAAATTCCTCATGGAGGAGTCTCTAGCAAAGAACATCCAGAAGGGAGATAAATCCTTCTTCAGGTATATCAGTGATAGAAGAAAAAACTCAGGCGGGATTGTACGTCTTAGGAAACCAGACGGAGACTATGTGGAAAAGGATTCGGAAAAAGCCCAACTATTAAATGAATACTTCTGCTCAGTCTTCACCCGAGAAGCGCCAGGGCTCGGCCCTCAGCTACAGACAAGGGTTGGCTCAGTTGACCCGTTTAGTAACTTTGAGTTTACACCCAGCAGTGTCTACGGTGAGCTGTCAAAGCTCAAGGTTAACAAAGCAATGGGGCCGGACAACCTGCACCCCAGGGTGCTTAGGGAGCTGAGTGATGTCTTGGCGGAGCCACTGTCCGCGCTCTTCAACCTCTCCCTTAGTACAGGCAGCGTCCCGTTGGACTGGAGGACAGCTAACGTCATTCCACTCCACAAGAAAGGCTCAAAGATGGAGACAGCAAACTACAGACCAGTGAGTCTAACATCGATAGTGAGCAAACTAATGGAAACTCTAATCAAACACCAATTAGATAAGATCCTGGATGAGGAGAATCTACGGGATCCCCGACAACATGGATTTACTAAGGGGAGATCCTGCCAATCCAACCTGATCAGCTTCTTTGACTGGGTAACGGGGAAGCTGGATATAGGGGAGTCCCTGGACATCGTGTACCTGGACTTTAGCAAAGCATTCGATAGCGTACCACACCACAGGTTACTGAGCAAGATGAGTTCTATAGGATTAGGTAACACATTGACGAAATGGGTTGGGAGCTGGCTTGGAGGTAGGCTCCAAAGGGTGGTAGTGAACGGCACCCCCTTCGAAATGACGGAAGTGATTAGTGGAGTACCACAGGGCTCAGTCTTGGGCCCAATCCTATTCAACATCTTTATAAGAGACTTGGCAGAAGGGCTTCGAGGTAAAATAACATTATTCGCCGATGACGCCAAACTGAGTAATGTAGTGGGCAAATGCACAACAGACGAAGATTCAGTGCCCGACAACATGATGCACGACCTACTCCTACTGGAGCGATGGTCTAGGACATGGCAACTCAACTTCAATGCCAAAAAATGCAAAGTTATGCACCTGGGCAGCCAGAATCCATGCAAGTCATACCCTTAATGGCGAGATCCTAGCAAAAACGGTAGCAGAACGAGACTTGGGGGTAATCGTCAGTGAGGACATGAAGTCTGCCAATCAAGTGAAGCAGGCTTCGTTCAAGGCAAGACAAATCATGGGCTGCATACGAAGGGGTTTCGTCAGTCGTAAGGCGGAAGTCATTATGCCATTGTATAGATCCATGGTGAGGCCCCACCTGGAATACTGTGTGCAATTCTGGAGGCCGCATTATCGCAAGGATGTGCTGAGACTGGAGTCGGTGCAAAGAATGGCCACCCGGATGGTCTCGGGACTCAAGGATCTACCATACGAAAAACGGCTTGACAAATTGCAGCTATACTCGCTCGAGGAGCGCAGAGAGAGGGGGGACATGATCGAGACGTTCAAGTATCTTACGGGCCGCATCGAGGCGGAGGAAGATATCTTCTTTTTCAAGGGTCCCACGACAACAAGAGGGCATCCGTTGAAAATCAGGGGCGGGAAACTACGAGGTGACACCAGGAAATTCTTTTTCACTGAAAGAGTGGTTGATCGCTGGAATAGTCTTCCACTACAGGTGATTGAGGCCAGCAGCGTGCCTGATTTTAAGGCCAAATGGGATCGGCACATGGGATCTATTCACAGGGCAAAGGTAGGGGAGGGACATTAAGGTGGGCAGACTAGATGGGCCGTGGGCCCATATCTGCCGTCTATTTCTATGTTTCTATGTTTCTATAGCAAATGTAAATTCTCAAAATTGACACAATTCAATCACTAAATTCAAAATAAAATAATTCCTCCTACCTTTGTTGTCTCCCTCCCTTCAAGCTATGCCTCAACTAGGTGCTTCCCTCTGGCGGATGTCTTCCTTTCTGGTTGGCTCCCGCCTGGCTGTTTTATCTAATCTAATCTAATCCTTGAGTTTATATACCGGATCATTCCCCTGAAGGACTCTAACCGGTTAACAAAAAAATTAAAAATGAACAATAAAAAAGGGAGGATCGATGCCCTCGGTGTTATCTTCTGGCCAGCTCCCTCCTCCTCTCTGCTGCAGTGTGCACAATGCTGCGAGCGTCCTGCGCCTGAACCGGAAGCCTTCTCTATGACATTGCAACATAAGAGGGAATGCTTTCGGATGAGGCACAGGACACGTGAGGAGCTGCCACCACCCACGGCTTTGTGCACACTACATCAGTGAGGAGGAGGGAGCCTGCCAGAAGATAACACCTGTGGTAGTCTCTCCTCATACATCTTCTAGTGCAAACCATCTACCATTTTCGTTGCCTTCCTCTGGACCGCTTCGTCTTTTTATGTCTTTTGCCAGATACAGTCTCCAAAATTGAACACAATACTCCAAGTGGGGCCTCACCATCGACCTGTACAGGGGCATCAACACCTTCTTTCTTCTACTGGTCATTCCTTCTGGTAACAGCTACCTCCTTGTCACACTGTTTCTTCGCCTTTAAATCTTCAGACACTATCACCCTAAGGTCCCTCTCCCAATCTGTGCATACCAGCCTCTCACCTCCCAGCACATATGGCTCCCTCTGATTTCTAATCCCCAAATGCATTACTCTGTACTTCTTTGCATTTAATTTTAGTTGCCAGACCATTTTTCTAACTTTTGCAGATCCTTTTTCATGTTTTCCACTCCATCCTCAATGTCTACTCTATTACAAATCTTGGTATCTGCAAAAAGGTAAACTTTTCCTTCTAACCCTTCGGCAATGTCACTCTGGTCCTTGTCCCAGAGAGCATTCAACTGCATTGTGACATGCTGGGGGTCGCCAACATTCAATCTCATGGCCTCAGCAGAAAACAAGAAAGCACCTCAATTCTTCAGTGGATTGGCTGCGTCAGTCTTGGTATGTGGATCTAGTCCAATTGCCCCAAGATAGCCCTAGAGAATCTGGAACGCTTTGGGCTTATGGCATGGTGGTAGAGCACACAGCCTTAGAATGGACAGGATATTCGGATATGGTTATCACAACATTTCTACAATTGAAGAACCAGCAATCATTTCCAAAGTCCTGACCTTTCTACAGAAAGGTCTAGAGAAGGGACTGGTGGTATGATCTCTCAAGATACAAATAACCAGTCTTTCATGTTAGAGTTCTAGTGGAGAGAAGGTCTTTAGCCTCTCATCCATATGTGTCCAGGTTCTTGAAGTGAACTATCAGGCTCTGCCATCCAGTGTGACAGCCAGTACCTATGTGGAATTTCAACATTGTGTTACAGGCCCTCACTAAAGCGACATATGAGTCTCTGTTGGACAAAGACAAGGGGGGAAGCCACTAGTTGCCCTGGATTGGTAGTATGGAATATTGCTACTCCTTGAGTTTTGGCCAGGTACTAGTGACCTGGATTGGCCACCTGAGAGAACAGGCTACTGGGCTTGATGGACCATTGGTCTGACCCAGTAAGGCTATTCTTATGTTCTCTTGAGGACGGTCTTTTTAGTCACGATCTCTTTGGCAAGGAGGGTGTCAGAGCTGCAAGTGTTACTTTGCAGAGAGCCTTTCCTCATTCACAGAAGCAGGGGTGTCTTTACACACTGTGCTTTCTTTTCTACTGAAGGTAGTTTAATTTCATTACATTACATTACATTGATGTCTTCTATCCCGCCAAAACCTTTCAGTTCTAGGCGGTTTACAACAAGAAATTAGCCTGGGCATTCCCAGGGAGATTACAAGGTTGATAGCTATAGTATGCATCAGGATCTGAGAAGGGTGGATTTGGTTTGGTTAGATCATTTGACAAATTTCTTGAATAGTATGGTTTTCAGTTTTTTCCTAAATGTTTTGTAGTTGGGCGTTGTGGTCAGCAGATTTGAGAGGTGGTGGTCTATTTTTGCTGCTCTGGTGGCTAGTAGACCATTACATATTTTTTTGCTTTGCATGCCTTTGATTGGGGGGTGGGTAAAGTGTGCTTGAGTTCTCCTTGGTCAGCATTTCATGTCAATCAGGAAGTGCGGCTTCCCATTTTTCAGCCCACTGGAGAGAAGAAACAGGACACAATATTGAAGTTGCTAGATGTCAGGAGAGTTTTTCTTCGTTATCTTCAGGTGACAAAGTTCCACCTTTCAGATCACCTATTTGTCTTGACCAGTGCTAGCTGTCAGGGCAGACTAGCTTTTAAAGCTTCTATCTTCTGATAGATCTGTATGGCTATTTACTTGGCATACATTGGCTGTGGAAAGCAGCCGCCATTTGCAGTGAAAGCTCACTCTACCAGAGGTCTGGTGTCTTCCTGGGTAGAGTCCAGAGCAGTGCTGTCTGACGAAATTTGTAGGGAAGCCACATGGTCTACCCTCCATACCTTTCTAAAATTTTACAGAGTGGACATGTCGACACAAATGGACGGGGTCTTCGGGTCCTCTGTTCTGTTCGCAGGTTCATCTATCCCACCCTAGACTTAAGGGACTGCTCTGGTAAATCCCATCCGTAAGGAATCGTATGCTATTTGCACAAGAAGGAAAGATTAGGTTCTTATCTTGATAATACTCTTTCCGGTAGAACAGCATATGATTCCTTACAGTCCTTCGAATACAGGCATATTAGAGCTGAGATCAATATCAGTTCATTTTGTTTTGCTAAGAGCTGTACAAGTGTTAGTGCCAGTTACACACATCCTTTTCAACATCTATATGTCCTCCCTAAAACTCCTCCACCTATTCCCCCTTGAAACAATTTACACTTATGCAGACGACATCCTCGTCCTCCTCGAGACTGATTCGAACCTCACCGACCTGTCTAAGAACATATCCTCTTGTATAATGAACCTACAATCCTGGGCCCACACTGTGCAAATGAAATTGAATGAGTCCAAACCAAGACTTCTTTGGCTCGCTCCAAAACTAGATCACCTACCCACCTCCATCCCACTACCCTCTGGCTCCTCTCTGCAGCTTGAGTTCTCGAGCAAGGTCTTGGGCATCATCATTGATTCCACATTGTCCTTCAATGACCACCTCCAATCCTTGGTAAAAAAATGCTTTTTCAGTCTTCACATGTTGAGGAAAGTTAGATCCTGCTTCCATCAAAAACATTTTACCCTCCTTGTCCAATCCATCATCCTCTCCAGATTGGACTATTGCAACTCTATCTACTTAAGCCTAACTAAGAAAAACCTCCACAGACTCCAACGGATTCAGAATGCCGCTCATCTTCGCTAAAAGTAAATTTGACCATGTCTCCCCGCTCCTGGCCAAGCTCCACTGGCTTCCGATAATCGCCAGGGTCCACTATAAATGCGCCAAAATCCTATATGGTATCCTCCCTCCCTTTATCCCTCTTTCTTGAAATTCCTCAAACCCTAATACCACCAGATCCTCCCACAAATTAAAACTATCCTTCCCCTCGCTAAAAGGCATTTCCCACACAGGAAAGCTAGGGACCTCCCTCCACTTCAAAATCACTGAGCTCTGGAACAACCTTACCTCCCCTTTTCGGAACTTGAGCTCTCTCCAAGTTTTCAGTAAACATCTGAAAACCTGGCTTTTCTCAAAAAATGTAAGTCTCCCTTCAACTTAGGAATCAAGGAAACTCTTATATCTTGGCATCCCAAGTCCTCTAAATTTTCTTCACACTTCTACCTCTAACCCTCTGTTGTAGTTCCTTCCTATTTCTCCTACTGTAAACCGCGTCGAGCTCTACGAACGTGGAGATGATGCGGTATACAAACCTAAGGATTAGATTAGATTAGATAGGTGTTTTCTTTCTCCACCATTATTTGTTGCCCTGTTGGGTAATTTATTAACTTTTGTTTACTATTGCAGAGAAGATAGGACTTATCTGGATTGGAGAAGTTCCCAAAGCCCCCCTTGTTTTCATTTCCTTTTCTAGGGGTTATCTCTTGCTTTGGTACAGACTGAGAAGAGGGGGCACTGCCCAAAGAGACAAGGAGGCTGAAAGAAGAAAATGATAGATGTCTTCTGCAAGCAACTCACGATTTGAGGTGTTTAACCCACCCATAAGAAATTGTATGTTGTTCTACAGGAAAGAGGATTATCGAGGTAACCTAATCCTTCCTTACATATGTCCATGCTTCATTTAGTTGGTATAACTGAAAGCATGTAAATATATGACATTTCAAAACTGGCCTGTACTAATATTCCAAACAGAATCTGAGTGCCCAGATGCAATTGTAGAATAGGCTCTCACTGCACGACATCAAGGCACCTGGTAATAGCATTGCTTCTATGCAAATAGTGCTATGTATAGAGTGGAGTGTATATAAAACATATAAAACAGGTATAACTAGGGATGTTTGAGTCAAACCTAAAGGAATAGTACCAATATTGAAGCTTCTATGTGTAGCTTACATGTAGAAGTACCAATATTTGAAACTTCTATGTATAATATACACATATATAGCCAAATTATATATATATATATATATATATACTACTACTACTATTATTAATTATTTTTAAAGCGCTACCAGATACATGCAGTGCTATATGATAGAAACATTCAAGAAACTATCCCTGCTCAAAGAGCTTATACTCTAAATATGACAGAGATACAGGACAAAAGTGATTTATATTTGCAACTCAGGTGGGAAAACACAAAGGACTTAGAGGTAGGGGAGTAAAGAGGGAATGACAACAGATATAGGTGCTTTTACAAGTTGGTAGGATCAGATATAAACACAGTTTCAAAAAAGTGAGTTTTAAATCTCGATTTGAACACCACTAGAGACTGGGTACAACACAAAGAGTCAGGTAGGATGTTCCAGACATATGGTGCAGCGAGGCAGAAGGGATGGAGTCGGGAGTTGGCAGTGAAAGAGAAGGGCATAGACATAGGTTCACAGAAGCATGTCTCTCCTTACACTCGGTCCCATCTTTCTTACTGAAGGTAGTCTCGGCCATCTATGTTAATCAGGAAGTCAGTTTGCCCACTTTTCACCCTACAGGGTCTACAGGGTTTTAACTTTTGACTTCAGATGTTCATATCTGTATTCAATCAATTGAGTAATAAGAAAGCAATGAGAAGTCTTGCTCTCGATCCATTTTTTCAAAACAAATATTTAAGAATAGCTTATACATGGGATATGAATTTAAAAGAAAAATGGTGTCCTTCCAGTACAATCAGGGGTACTACCCTATGGTTACAACCCACTATCAAAATACTAGAAGCGATTCTAGACTGAAAAATGACCATTGAAAACAAAATTGCACAGTGGTCCACAAAGGCTTTACAGCACTCTGGAAACTATGATCAGTCCGTTCCTACTTCCAAATCCTATGCCAAGTTCTGATCCTCAGCATGCTAGACTACTGCAACCTCATCTACGTCTCATGCCCCAAGAAACACTTCAACAGACTCCTGACAATTCAACATACAGTGGTGCACCTTATCTTTGGCCTAAGGAAAACTGACTACATCATGCCTTACTACAAGCAGCTGCACTGACTCCCTTTTGAGGCCTGATCTATATTCAAACTTGGTTGCTTCATGTACATGGCTGTCTGTGGTCTCCTACCAAACTATGTGACTGAAGTATTTGAGTTTAACCCCACCCCAACCCCCTTTTGCGCTCCAACTCCATCTTCACCTATCCCTCCCTGATAGGAAACCTAAAAAAGCCTATGTAACAAAATCATATCAAGCAGCTCACCACAGCCAGGAATTACTCCCCATTATAGGGTCATCTTTGTCATGCATTCATTTCAGGCGAGGATTAAAAACATATTTGTTCAACAGATTCCTAGTAGAGCTCTAAACCCTGTGCCCTCTTCGCATGTCTCCCATTCTCCTCAAGAGAAAGGAAAGCTCTAGGTACGGACTCATTCCTCCCTTACCATATCTATATCTGTACCAAGATCCAATCTGTTTAAGAACATAAGCAACATAAGAACATAAGCAATGCCTCTGCTGGGTCAGACCTAAGGTCCATCATGCCCAGCAGTCCGCTCACGCGGCGGCCCAACAGGTCCAGGACCTGTGCAGTAATCCTCTATTTATACCCCTCTATCCCCTTTTCCAGCAGGAAATTGTCCAATCCTTTCTTAAACCCCTGTACTGTACTCTGCCCTATTACGCCCTCTGGAAGCGCATTCCAGGTGTCCACCACTCGTTGGGTAAAGAAGAACTTCCTAGCATTCATTTTAAATCTGTCCCCTTTCAACTTTTCCAAGTGTCCTCTTGATCTTTTATTTTTCGAAAGTTTGAAGAATCTGTCCTTCTCTACTCTCTCTATGCCCTTCATGATCTTATAAGTCTCTATCATATCCCCTCTAAGTCTCCTCTTCTCCAGGGAAAAGAGACCCAGTTTCTCCAATCTCTCAGCGTATGAGAGGTTTTCCATCCCTTTTATCAAGCGTGTCGCTCTCCTCTGAACCCTCTCGAGTAACGCCATATCCTTCCTAAGGTACGGAGACCAATATTGGACGCAGTATTCCAGATGTGGGCGCACCATCGCCCGATACAATGGCAGGATAACTTCTTTTGTCCTTGTTGTAATACCCTTCTTGATTATGCCTAGCATTCTATTTGCTTTCTTAGCGGCTGTTGCGCACTGTGCCGTCGGCTTCATTGTCATGTCCACCATTACCCCCAAGTCCCTTTCTTGGTTGCTCTCATTCAATAATATCCCTCCCATCGTATAATTGTACCTCGGGTTTCTGTTTCCAACATGCAATACTTTACATTTCTCAACATTGAACTTCATCTGCCATCTCGCCGCCCATTCCCCCAATTTGTTCAAGTCCCTTTGCAATTCTTCGCATTCCTCTTTAGTCCCAGCTCCACTAAATAGTTTTGTATCGTCCGCAAATTTTATTATCTCACACTTCGTGCCTGTTTCTAGATCATTTATGAATATATTAAATAGCAGCGGCCCGAGCACTGAGCCCTGCGGAACACCACTCGTGACCCCCATCCAGTCCGAGTAGTGGCCCTTCACCCCTACCCTCTGTTTCCTACCCGCCAACCAGTTTCTGATCCATCTATGTACGTCTCCGTCCACTCCATGGTTCTTCAGTTTCCGGAGTAGACGTTCGTGAGGCACCTTGTCAAAGGCTTTTTGGAAATCAAGGTATATGATGTCTATGGGGTCTCCTCTGTCCATCCGTTTGTTAATTCCTTCGAAGAAGTGCAATAAGTTCGTTAGGCACGATCTCCCCCTGCAGAAACCATGTTGGGTTGTTTTCAAAAGTTCGTTTCTTTCCAGATGTTCATCGATGTGTTCTTTAATCAGTGCTTCCGCCAGTTTCCCCGGAACCGAGGTCAAACTCACTGGTCTGTAGTTTCCCGGGTCACCTCTTGATCCCTTTTTAAAGATGGGCGTGACATTGGCTATCTTCCAATCCTCCGGGATCATGCCTGTTTTCAAGGATAGGTTGCAAATTTGCTGCAGTAGTTCCGCTATCTCCTCCTTTAATTCCTTCAGAACCCTGGGATGGATTCCGTCCAGACCCGGGGATTTGTCAGTTTTAAGTTTTTCTATCTGCCTGTGTACATCATCAAGGCTCACTTCCATGGATGTTAATTTTTCTGCTTGATTTCCATTGAAGATTTGTTCAGGTTCCGGTATGTTGGTTGTGTCTTTGTTTGTAAATACAGACGAGAAGAACATGTTTAGTCTTTCTGCGACTTCTTTCTCCTCCTTCACCGCTCCCTTCCTGTCTCCTTCGTCCAGCGGTCCCACCTCCTCCCTAGCTGGCTGTTTCCCTTTAACATATCTGAAGAACTGTTTGAAATTTCGTGCCTCCCTGGCTAGCCTCTCTTCATACTCTCTTTTGGCTTTTCGAACCACACGGTGACATTCTTTTTGATACTTCCTGTGCTCCTTCTGGTTCCCTTCAGTTTTGTCCTTTTTCCATTTCCTGAATGAATTTTTCTTATTGCCTATCGCTTCCTTCACTATTTTAGTCATCCATACTGGGTCTTTTGTTCGACCCTTTTTGCACCCCTTTCTGAATCTGGGGTTGTGCAGATTTTGTGCCTCGCTCACTGTGTCTTTGAAAAAAGACCAGGCATGTTCTACTGTTTGCCATTTTTTGGAAGTGTTCCTAAGTTTCTTCCTTACCATTTCCCTCATTGCTTCATAGTTTCCTTTCCTGAAGTTGAAAGATGTCGTTATGGTTCTCTTTCCGTTCGGTATGCCTACTTCAACCTTGAACTTGATCATATTATGATCACTGTTTCCCAACGGTCCCACTACTTCCACTTCCTTTGCAGGTCCCCTTAGTCCATTTAGGATTAAATCCAGAGTGGCATTTCCTCTCGTCGGTTCTCTAACAAGCTGCTCCATGAAGCAATCTTGTATAGCCTCCAGGAATTCTGTCTCCTTAGCGCATCTTGAGCTTCCAAGACTCCAGTCTATCCCAGGATAGTTGAAGTCTCCCATAACAACTGTGTAACCGCTTTTGCATTCTCGCTTCATCTCGGCATCCATTTCTTTATCGCTATCTCCGGTTTGCCCGGGTGGACGATAGTATAGGCCCATCTTTATTTCATGCCCTTTCCTACCCGATATTTTAACCCATATTTCTTGAGTTCTCCTTATATCGCCGTACCTGTATTTTATTTTTCTCAGACCTGCCACAATCCTTTGTTCTTTATACTCCTATGTTACTTGTCATTGTACCCTCTCCTCTTATGTACGATCCCTATTTAACCCCTGTTAACCATATTGAACTTCATGGTGTATTGCGGTATACAAATAAAATTTTATGCTATATGGGACAAAAAGGACTAAGTCAGTGCATTTAAGAAATACTCTTCTTGCTGGGCATTTTAAATATGGGAGATACCTTGCATGTAGTAGTACTATTGATGTCAAACAATTTGTTAATCTTTATGACAAGAAAAGATGTTATCAAAGTGGGCTACTGTTAAGTCGGGTTATTTTACCTCAAGGTCTCATTGCATAAAACATGCTAAAATAACTCAGCTCATGTGGAGTCGAAAAGAAAGGTCTTTAGTTTATTACGAAATGTGATGTAGTTAGGTTCTGTTCTGACAGTTCCAGTGAGGTCATTCCAAATTTTCACACCCAAGAATGTGAACATTGAGTGGAATATTTGTTTGTATTTGAGCATGGGTCTGCACTGCTTTCTACCATGATGAAAACCTCATATTAGCTGCTTAATACAGCATAGTAAAAGGGCCCCTAAATAAATAAACAAATAAAAGCCATGTTGGAAAGCACTAAAATTGACATCACCTGATTGTTTTTCAAGTTGTTCTTTTTTTACTTCAATCCATTAAAAAAGGTGCTAGTTTTATTGAATAAATTGAACAAGAAAACACTGAAAATTTGCTCTTCAGTGATTAATCTGAACGTGGTTTTAACAATTATGGAAATCTATTAACTGTGTTTGTATATTTTTAATTTAAAACATTATTATTGAACATCAAACGTAGAACAGTGGTCAGCATAATAATAAATGCAGTACAAACATAAAAAAGCACATCACATCTAATACCTACACCCTTCCCTCCAGTTCAGAGCCACTGATACATAACTTAAAACCACTTATGAAATACAATATGTACCACCATTCCCCCAACTTACCCACACAAGAGATCCAAACAGTATAATATGCCAGAATTACATGAAGAACAAGAGTACATGTCTCATGATCCACTCCCCATACCTACCCTTCTATTACTCCTAAATAGACAATCCTTATAATATTTGGACTCTTGTAACTTCCTACAATCAAATAACTCCTACCCTTCCCACCACCACCATAGCACATTCCTCAAACTCTCCAGATAGGGATACCAAAACAAAGGATCACATATGTAGATCATTTAGGATTTTGGTTCTAATCCAAAACAAAGGATCACATATCTAGATTATTTAGGATTTTGGTTCTAATCCTAGGTGCTAATGTTTACATATAGGCCTCCCATATATTCTAAAACTGTTTCCTCAACTTAAGTAACAATTTTGCCTTCCTGATCTCCATAAGCATAAGAAAATGAAAAGCATTTCTTCACTACCAATGAGATGGAGTAGAACTCTGTGTCCAATAGTGTAGGAGACAAGGAGACATCTCTTCCCCATTATACAAACTTTACACAGCAACAAGCCCCCCCCCTCCTCTTGTATATGAATCCAAGATTTAAATGTTTCTAAATTTTTAAAAAAAGCAAACCTGAAAGTACTGGTATATGGTATGTTATGAGGCTTTGACCTTTTAGTTTCTTGAACTGAAATACAGAGGATCCTGATACGCTTTTGAATAATCACATTTTGTGTGTGGATTAATCTTAATTTGGACATGTTAGTAATGTGCATTGCTGCCCTACACTTGTGGTCTTGGATAATCTCCTTTTTTCTCATGTATAGCTAAAATTAGGAGCAGACTACCTAAAGAAAGACAAAATCAAACAATGTACACAGAGTTTTGTATTTTCTTCCCTAGAGAACACAATAGCCAAAGGTAATAGATGCAAAGAAGAATTTTGAATGCAAATAGATACTCTCAGGATGTCTTCATGCAAATTACTATTCAGCTTCAAGAAATTGCATGTCTTGTACTCATTTAATAGGCAAATAAAACTGCTAAACTGATAAGATGACCTCTACTGAAACATGCATTCTGCCTTATTTGCTACTAGTGCAATAATACCCACACAGCTGTATATCAAATTTTGACAGTGAGATTAAATACTGTAGAAGTTGTCACCGCCTTTTGTATCAGAACTGTTCAGGATCTATTTACGGTTCTTATCTTTCATGTCCTTTAGTTTCTTGTGGCTGCTGCCCATTTCTAGATACATTTAAAATACTTTATTATTACATACTATATTTTTCATATATTAATATTATACTATCTGCAATTGCTGATTCAAAAACACATCCATCAGATTCACAATTTTCTCAGCTTTCTTCTTGAAGCTTCATGTGCTGCCTCCTGTTTCTCACTGCTTTTCCCCTGAGGATATATGCTATGGACAAATGCCAGAAGAGGGATAGAATAGGATTCTTAGCACATGTTAAGGGGCAGTTATAGACAATCCCCTAAGGGGTGTGAAAGAAGCCAGCAAATAAAGATAGGCTTGATCTTTTTGTGGGCAATGAGTAGCTTTATTGTTCTGCAACTAATGACAGAATTGGCAGATAAAATTGAATATAGTCCCAAAACAGAATTGGAACCGCGCTGCGTGTCTTCCCTGATTTCCCTGAGGGATCTTGGTGGTCGTGATCTGAGGTGACAGGGAAGGTGAGGCAGTCAGAAGACCTGAAAAATCCAGTTTAATCAGCTCCTGAGGTACTGATCTCTCTATGCTTGCACTGTGTATTGCTTGCTGCCATTGAAATGCTTTGCAGGACATGTCTCTGTGGTGTCTGTGAGTCACAGAGTTTGACGATTTTGAGGGGTGCTCAAATCGTGATTTTGGGAGGATACCCTGCATGTCCTGGTCCCCCCCCTGTAAAATCCTAAAATCGCCGTTTTTTGCATTTTCCTGCGTTTTCAACAGGTGTTTTTTAGGCAAAATCGGCACCCTCGGTGGCCATCTTTGATTTTCTTCAAAGTTTTTAAAAGTATATTTTTGGGACTTAGAAGCTTCATTTTTGCTCCAAACTTCACAGATGGCCACCTCAGGACAGGATGGCATGGATTCATGCCTTAGATGCGGTGGATGGTGGCTGGATTCACGGCCGTGTATCCTGTGCACCATGGGCTGCGAGCAGGGGTGAGACGTGTGCAGATCCTGTGCTCCCCTCCTCCTAAGAGGCCCTAACAAATTCCACCGGAGTCACGATTGCTACATCCAGGGTGCCTAAACTGAGCATGGATGGTGTTTTTGTGAAACACAAGCGCAGTTCCGGGAAAAAGTCTCCTCAGTCTGCTAATCGTATGAGATCTGAGACGCACAGAGCAGTTCCGGCTCTGAGGTATCTGACTAAAAAACAAACAAACCCAGGATTAAAAGGGGCTTTGTCTGTTTCTCCCACTCAGACTCCAGTACAACAGTCTGTTCCACCTTCGGATGCCAGTATGATGACTTGTTCCTTTACTGGGTTACCAGAAAGCAGGCGGCTTGCCCCGTCTTTGCTTCTGCTTCAATGTCTGTGCCATTGCTGCTGCCTGTTTCTTCGGCGGAATCAGCAGAGGTAGCTAACTTAGCAGATCTGGGTGAGACCAAGACTAATGGGTTCCGAGACCTTGCAGATCACTAGGCAGTGAGCCAGTTCTTCAAGACTAGCCTCCTACCCGCCTTTATTTTTGGGTCACTGTGAACATGGAACCTGGTTTCAGAAGACCATGCGGTTCAGACAGAATGTACAGTTCAGAGTTCTGAGCCTCCGCTGTCCGCCTTCTTGAGGCAATGTGATTTTAGAGAAAGTGCTGTTAGAGGTCTGGGATTCCATGGAGGGTTCCCTTATTCTTGGACTTGGCAAAGTTGTATCCCATGGCATCGGACTTCAACTACATAGTAACATAGTAGATGACGGCAGATAAAGACCTGAATGGTCCATCCAGTCTGCCCAACCTGATTCAATTTAAATTTTTTTTTTTTTTCTTCTTAGCTATTTCTGGGCGAGAATCCAAAGCTGGGTACTGTGCTTGGGTTCCAACTGCCGAAATCTCTGTTAAGACTTACTCCAGCCCATCTACACCCTCCCAGCCATTGAAGCCCTCCCCTGCCCATCCTCCTCCAAACGGCCATACACAGACGCAGACCGTACAAGTCTGCCCAGTAACTGGCCTAGTTCAATCTTTAATATTATTTTCTGATTCTAAATCTTCTGTGTTCATCCCACGCTTCTTTGAACTCAGTCACAGTTTTACTCTCCACCACCTCTCTCGGGAGCGCATTCCAGGCATCCACCACCCTCTCCGTAAAGTAGAATTTCCTAACATTGCCCCTGAATCTACCACCCCTCAACCTCAAATTATGTCCTCTGGTTTTACCATTTTCCTTTCTCTGGAAAAGATTTTGTTCTACGTTAATACCCTTTAAGTATTTGAACGTCTGAATCATATCTCCCCTGTCTCTCCTTTCCTCTAGGGTATACATATTCAGGGCTTCCAGTCTCTCCTCATACGTCTTCTGGCGCAAGCCTCCTATCATTTTCGTCGCCCTCCTCTAGACCGCCTCAAGTCTTCTTACGTCTTTCGCCAGATACGGTCTCCAAAACTGAACAAAATACTCCAAGTGGGGCCTCACCAATGACCTGTACAGGGGCATCAACACCTTCTTCCTTCTACTGACTACGCCTCTCTTTATACAGCCCAGAATCCTTCTGGCAGCCTTGTCACACTGTTTTTTCACCTTTAGATCTTCGGACACTATCACCCCAAGGTCCCTCTCCCCGTCCATGCATATCAGCTTCTCTCCTCCCAGCATATACGGTTCCTTCCTATTATTAATCCCCAAATGCATTACTCTGCATTTCTTTGCATTGAATTTTAGTTGCCAGGCATTAGACCATTCCTCTAACTTTTGCAGATCCTTTTTCATATTCTCCACTCCCTCTTCGGTGTCTACTCTGTTACAAATCTTGGTATCATCTGCAAAAAGGCACACTTTTCCTTCTAACCCTTCAGCAATGTCACTTACATACATATTGAACAGGATTGGCCCCAGCACCGAACCCTGAGGGACTCCACTAGTCACCTTTCCTTCCTTCGAGCGACTTCCATTAACCACCACCCTCTGGCGTCTGTCCGACAGCCAGTTTCTGACCCAGTTCACCACTTTGGGTCCTAACTTCAGCCCTTCAAGTTTGTTCAACAGCCTCCTATGAGGAACTGTATCAAAGGCTTTGCTGAAATCCAAGTAAATTACATCTAGCATATGTCCTCGATCCAGCTCTCTGGTCACCCAATCAAAAAATTCAATCAGGTTCGTTTGGCACGATTTACCTTTTGTAAAGCCATGTTGCCTCGGATCCTGTAACCCATTAGATTCAAGGAAATACACTATCCTTTCTTTCAGCAACACTTCCATTATTTTTCCAACAACTGAAGTGAGGCTCACCGGCCTGTAGTTTCCTACTTCATCCCTGTGACCACTTTTATGAATAGGGACCACATCCGCTCTCCTCCAATCCCCAGGAATCACTCCCGTCTCCAGAGATTTGTTGAACAAGTCTTTAATAGGACTCGCCAGAACCTCTCTGAGCTCCCTTAGTATCCTGGGATGGATCCCGTCTGGTCCCATCACTTTGTCCACCTTCAGTTTTTCAAGTTGCTCATAAACACCCTCCTCTGTGAACGGCGCAGAATCTACTCCATTTTCTCGTGTAACTTTGCCAGACAATCTCGGTCCTTCTCCAGGATTTTCTTCTGTGAACACAGAACAGAAGTATTTGTTTAGCACATTTGCTTTCTCCTCATCACTCTCTACATATTTGTTCCCAGCATCTTTTAGCCTAGCAATTCCATTTTTTATCTTCCTCCTTTCACTAATATATCTGAAAAAATTTTTATCTCCCTTTTTTACATTTTTAGCCATTTGTTCTTCCGCCTGTGCCTTCGCCAAACGTATCTCTCTCTTGGCTTCTTTCAGTTTCACCCTGTAGTCCTTTCTGCTCTCCTCTTCTTGGGTTTTTTAATATTTCATGAACGCCAACTCTTTCGCCTTTATTTTCTCAGCCACTAGGTTGGAGAACCATATCGGCTTCCTTTTTCTCTTGTTTTTATTGATTTTCTTCACATAAAGGTCCGTAGCCATTTTTATCGCTCCTTTCAGCTTAGACCACTGTCTTTCCACTTCTCTTATGTCCTCCCATCCTAACAGCTCTTTCTTCAGGTACTTTCCCATTGCATTAAAGTCCGTACGTTTGAAATCTAGGACTTTAAGTATCGTGCGGCCGCTCTCCACTTTAGCCGTTATATCAAACTAGAGTCTGGTCCTGCTGACGGTGGATTCAGCTGTGGCTCAGGTCGCCAAGCGTACCTCTTTTTCCTTAGATGGAGGGATTGTCCTACAGGATATTCAGGACTGACGATTGCAGTTTGATCTCCAGCATCGACGGGAGGGCAAGCTGCAGTGGCCACTTACTTGTGGCCTGGGCATGGCTGCATTTTTTTGCCCGATGCACTCTGTAGCATCTTGAACTAAGCTGGGAACTTCTTCAGGCTCCACTCGGCGAATAACTTGGATCCACCAGTGGTCGGGTGCTACTTCAGCTAAAGGCTCTGTTGAGCCAGGGTTTGGATGACCTTATGGCCAGTGTTCAAGCCTCATCTGACCAGGGGTGTGGTTTGGCTGGATTTTCATTCCTGCTTGCGCATTTATCAGTTCACCGGACCCCCGGCAGCGGAACAGCGTTTCGGAGTTCCCTCCAGTCCTTGCTTTGGAGGTGCAGCGCGCCAGCAGTTTTCCTACTCCCGGCCTTCTGCCGGCCCTAGAGAAAAATATGACGCCAGGTTTCTGGCGGGCCCCACCCCCCCAGTTCGGGGGGTGGCTTTCGGCCTTCCTTCCGGAATGGCAAATGGTAATCTTGGCCCAATGTGTCCTCATCGTGCTCAGGGAGGCCTTTGACTACAGTTTTTATGGCCTCTGCCGGAATTCTTCCTATCCCCTCCTGTGGGAATTCCGCACAGAGCCAGCCAGGTGCGAGCCACAGTAAGCAGGTTGCTGGATCAGGCGAATATAGAGCATATCTCAAAGGGAGACTGGGGTACCAGGAGATATGCGATTTACTTCATCAGCTAATGAAGGACTCCGAAGACAGCAAACCAGTTCTGGACCTGAGGGCTGTGAACGCCTTCCTGTGAGTTCCGTGTTTCCGGCTGGAAACGATGCATTCAGTGGTGGTAGCAGTGACGCCAGGGGAGTTTTTGGCTTCCTTAGATCTCTCAAAAGTGTACCTCCACGTCTCAATTTTTTTTGTTTGTTTGTTTTTTCTGGATCATTGGAGGTTCCTGAGGTTTCATGTTCTCGAGACGCACTTCCAATTTGCGGTGCTGCCCGTCGGGTTGTTGTTGGTGCCCAGATCATTCACTACAGTCATGGTGGTGGAGGCTGTCCATCTGCGCTTGCTGGGTGTGTAGGTCCATCAATACTTTGACGACTGGCTGATCAGAGCTCCCTGTTTGGTGGAAGGCCCTTGGCTGTTCTCCAAGCAGTGACTGCTGGACAGTGTCGTCTGGGTGATCCATCTCAAGATGAGTCACCTTGCGCCGTTGCAGGACTTAGAGTACGTGGGAGTCCGGTTCCATGTAGGCAGGAACCAAGTGTTTCTGACGGAATCTGGGAAGCTCAAGCTTCGGAGTGCAGTTCAGGACATGTTAGCAACTCCATCCCTGATGGCCTAGCAGTATCTTCAGGTATTGGGTCTCATGGTGGCGACCATAGTTGTGATCCATGGGCAAGAGCTCGCATCTGTCCTCTTCAGTTGTCCCTTCTGTCTCGGTGGAATCCTCAGCAGGATGCACTTAAATTGAATTCTGAGATACACTGGAAGCCAATGTAATTCCTTGAGCAGAGGGATTACGTGATCAAATTTACTCTTACCAAAAATAAGTTTAGCTGCAGTGTTCTGTATTAATTTAAGTCTCTGCATACTGACCTTTGAAAGACCCAAATACACTGAATTGCAGTAATCCATCCTTGACAAAATGATTGATTGAACCAATACAGAGAAGTGTTGTTGGTAAAAAAAAAAGTGCTCTCACTCTTCTCAGAGCACGGAGGCTGAAAAAACACTTTTTAATAAGCAAGTTTAGCTGGTCCTTAAATGTAAGTGAAGAATCGATAACAGTACCTAGTATTAACGAGGAGAACTCAATTTTCAAAGATTCATCGCCACGTTTCTTCACAGCGACTGGAATTCGACGGAGTTGGCCTCCGTGAAGGCCTAGAGATGCTTTTCGGCCTGGTGTGCAGGAGTTCATGTGGATCCTTTGGCCCCGTCGGTGGCACATGTTCTGGCCTTCCTGTGGGCTGGCCTCAGGAAGGGTCTGGCGGTTTCTTCTTCCAGGTCCCCATTGCAGGGTCCCTTTTTTCTTGGGGGTTCTCTGGCATCTCCCCAAGATATTGTATGCTTCTTACGGGGAGGGGGTGGGGTGGGGAGACTGAGGCCTCCCTTGCGACTGCCATGCCATGTAGGATCTGAGTCTGGTTCTCTACTCACTGGCTCGTCTGATCTATGAACCGCTGGATGGGATTTCTCTGAGAGATGTTGCCATCAAGACCGCTTTCCTCGTTACGGTTGCTTCTTCTCAGGGTCTGTTGGAGCTTCAGGCTATATCATGCAGGGATCCTTTTCTCCGCATCACAGAGTCTGCAGTTGTTTTGAGGACCATGTCTTATTTTCTTCTGCACATAGGGTCAGCAGCCCACGTCAACCAGGTAGTTCAGCTGCCCACTTTTGTTCTATCAGGTTCCAAGTTTAAAACCCGTGTTTTATAGTCTCTGGAGGTGCGACATCTCCTTTTGAGATGCTTTGAGGCTACTAACAAATTCTGTATGTTGGACCATATGTTTGTCCTGTCAGGCCTGCTTCCGAAGCTACCTTCTCGCGTTGGATATGTGCGGGCATTTCTGCAGCCCAGGTGGCGACGGGGCAGCAGCCTCCCCTTGGGGTGAGGTCTCATTTTACCAAAGGAAGGGTTCCTTGTGGGCTGACTCTCATGTAGTCTCGCCTGAGGAGATTTGTCGGGTGGCCACGTGGGTTTCCCTTCGTCCTTTTTCTGAGTTTTACCAGATTGATGTGGCAGCTGTGGGTGATGAGGCCTTTGGCCCTTCTGTTCTGGTGGCAGGCTCATTGCCCCCCTGAGATTTGGGACTGCTTTGATATGTCTCGCTAGTTCAGCCTCTAGAGGAATTGTACAAGAATGAAAGATTAGGTTTCTTACCTCTGCTAATCTTCATTCTTGTAGATCTCCTCTGGAGGCTGAACTCCCGCCCATCTGTTTTGTCCAGTTCGCAGATCGCCTGTCAGTAACTGGTAAGTTGACTTTCTCTCTTTGACCAGCCTCGCTAAAATTTCCCTGAGTGTCCTTTTATGTAAGCTTATGGGGTTTTAAGGGTCCTGGGTCGGTGCCCTTTTTGCTCTTTAGGCTGTGTCTTCTTTAGTGACCTGTTCCTCAGGTGTGAAATGTTTCAGTTTCTTATTATCCTAACTTGGCCTTTTTTGGCGGTTGTTGATTATGTATTTGGTTATCATTAGCAACATTGATTTGTAGCGGGGAGTCACCGTACCCCCTCTCTTTTTCTTGTGTTTCCTGTTTGTATTAGATACTCCTGGCTTTGCTACCTACTGAACTTCAAGGGGAATGGCCGCAGAAGGGGGTTGGTTTTATTTTTAAGTTCTGCAGCCAAGGCTGGAATAGATGCACTACCCGCTAGTTCAACCTCCAGAGGAGATCTACAAGAAGGAAGATTAGCAGAGGTAAGAAACCTAATCTTTCATTTGTATACCACAAACACCTTGTAGTTCTATGGGGTTAACATAAGGAGAACTGTGCATTGACAGAGAATTACAAAATAATAATGGAAACATACATTGCATCCATGTTATTGCCTGAAGCCCTGAATTGCTTTGACGCTCATAGAAATTCTATGAGTGTCGGTATTTAGTGTTCCAGGCCACGGTAGAAACCTCTACTGCAGCTTAGTAAAAGGGAAGGTGAGTGTTTAACATTTTCCTATAATGATCATAAGATACAGATACTCGTATTATAGGGTCTAGTTTTCTCTCCCAACTAGTAGCCAGAAAAGCCAATATTTTTTTCACATATTTCAATTTAAAGCTGTACCTTACAGTAGGAAACATTAAAAAAAAGCAGAAAAACGTGGAGGGTGCCTCAATATATTGAAAGCAAATTGATCAATCAGATAACATGGCAATAGACCATAAAGCACCTTATAACAAAAACATTCAAATTTGAAAACTACCCTGACCTTTATCGGAAGCCAGTGTAGTTTACGAAAATAAGGAGTAATGTTATCCATTTTTTCAAATTAAAAATCAGTTGTATTGTGGTGTTCTGAATTAACTGTAGTTTCTGAAAATACTTTTGTAGACTGGCAAAATAGACTAAACAATTCTCCAATACTGATAAAACTAAAGACTACACCAATAATTGAAAAGCATAGTCATGAAAAGAAAGCTTTTAATGAACGTAATTTCCAGGGCAGCTCCCGATCAAAGTCAAGCTGCCCTGAAGAAGAAAGTTTTTCTTTTTTTAAAAAGAAGCGCCACAAGGGCTGTTGGGGGTGGAGCTGGTCTCCCACACCTGGCCAACTCCTTCCCTAGCTGGCAGTCAGGCTCAGTTGGGGCAGCTCCTGATCAAAGTGGAGCTGCCCTGAAGACGGAATACTTTAAAAACAAAATTACAACTGCCAGGACAAACTTCGCAGGAACCCCAACCCACCTAGAAGAGATTACAATGCCCCCCACAGAAAAAGATTCAGCTGCAGCAGATAGAACCTGGTCCCACTTCTCCACAATACAATGGTCCAACCTTAACAAACTCTATAAAAAATACAGCCACACAGCTTGCGACCTCAACCAGTGCCCTCCAAACCTATTGAAAACCTCCAGCCTAAAATTCCGCACTCTCCTCATGCAATGGATACAAACCATGCTCACAGATGGCCTTTTCCCAGAAGACCTCTCTGAAAGCATCATCATCCCAATCTTAAAAGACCCAAAAGGATCAACCATCCAACTATAGACCCATAGCCTCATTTCCACTATATGTCAAGCTAATGGAAGGCCTCATAGCGAAACTCCTCACCAATTACCTAGAACTCCTCACCAATTACCTAGAAAACCACAACTTGCTCCACCCTACACAGTCTGGATTCAGACTAAGACACTACTAGGCTCCCTTCTGGACACAGCTAGACAACACCTCAGCACAGGCAAAAAAATGCTGATTATACAACTAGATCTCACCGCAGCATTTGACTTGGTAGACCATGACATCCTGCTACAAATACTAGATACAATAGGAATCACAGGCAAAATATACACATGGTTTCAAGGATTCCTACAATCCAGGACCTACATAGTAAAGACAAACAATGAAAAATCAGAACCATTGTCCAACCCCTGTGGCGTACTCCAAGGATCGCCATTATCCTCAAAGCTCTTTAATCTCTACATTGCATCCCTCGGCACCTGCCTAGACAAAATAGGCTTAACCTCCTATAGCTATTCAGACGACATCACCATTCTCCTTCCTTTTGATCAGCCAACACCCACCATGACAGACACACTACACAGAACTCTAGAAACAGTGGCAACATGGATGAAAGACCACAAACTAAAACTGAACCCAGACAAAACAAAATTCATACTTCTCAAAAAAAAATAAAACCCCAACCATAACAAACCTAGTAATAAACTCAATCACATACCCCATTCAACCCATTCTAAAACTTCAGGGATTGATGATAGACAGATGCTGCACCATGCAACCACAAATCAACAAAACAATACAGAAATCATTTGCGGTCATGAGAAACCTAAGGCAAGTTTGAAAATTCTTCGACAGAAAACAATTCCAGCTCATGGTCCATCCCTAGTCCTAGGTCTTCTTGACTACTGCAACATCCTCTATCTCCCCTGCCCTGCAACAGTGATAAAACAACTACAAACAGTACAAAACACAGCCCTGAGACTAATCTATTCACTAAAAAAAATGACCACATCACCGAAGCATACTTTGACTCATACTGGCTCCCAATAAAAGCAAGAATACTATTTAAATTCTACTGTCTACTATTTAAATCCATAAATGGTGACAGTCCAGCCTATTTGAACAATTGCCTAAACCAAACTACCACAACCAGACACAGGAGAACCCAGACACCATTCACATACCCTCCAATCAGAGACATCAAACGGAAAAAACTGTACAATGGCCTTCTAGCCACACAGGCAGTAAAACTAGACCACCAACTCTCTAATCTATTAATCGCGACACCAGACTACAAAACTTTCAGAAAAGAAATAAAACCTTGCTATTCAAGAAATCCATGAAGACTAACTAACACCGAATGAAACATTTCAGTCCTCTGAAGCAACCCGCTCTACTCTGTAACACCTCTGGACATGTCCAGAAATCCTCTTCTGTAATCCGACTTGAAACAAGAAAAAGGCGAAATAAAAATCACTAATGTAATGTAGTACATAGAAACCCTTTTTTACTACAACCTCAACTTGTGCTTGCATTGTAAGATTTCTCTCCAAGAGGACTTCTAATAGCAGAAATTCCCTTGCAGATTATCGTATTTTTCGCTCCATAAGACAAACCCACCTCTAGAGGAGGAAAAACCAAGAAAAAAAAATTCTGAACCAAATGGTGTGCCCTGTACCCTGTCCGCTCTCCGGGGGCACATCTAGTGGTGGGTACGTCTAGTGGTAGGCAGCTCGAAGCCAGCCAACCCGCAGCCAGCCAGCTCCATACCTTTTTAAATCCTGCCCACCCATCCCCTGCTCGTGGGTCCGTCAGCTCCAGCCCACCCCCCTTGCTTGTGGGCCCAGCAGCTCCAGCCGGATTCCCTCTCTCCCTGTGTCCCTGCCGCGGCACCTACCTTGCAGATGGTGCTCATAGCCTTCGCTCTGCTGGGCTTCTCCCTGTTTCCCGGCCAGCAGCGCACAGATCAGGAGCACGGACGTCAGGAGCAAGCTTTATGCTCTCCCTCTCGGCCCCACGCTGCTTTCCGAATGGCTCGTGAGTCCCATGAGAACCTATGGCAGCCATTCAGAAAGCAGCATGGGGCTGAACGGGAGAGCGTATAGCTTGCTTCTGACTTCCACGCTCCTGATCTGTACGCCGCTGGCTGGGAAATAAGATGAGAGAAGGATACACACTGGACCACCAGGTTAAAAAGGGGGGACGACAATGAGGGGGGATGACGACGACGGGCGGGGGGGTTACAAAAAAGGTGGTGCGGCGGCAGCAGGCGGGAGGGTTTAAAAAGGTGCAGCGGGCGGGTTTTACAATGGTACGGGGGTAACAAAATTTATCGCTTCATAAGACGCACCGAGTTTCCTCCCACTTTTGGGTGGAAAAAAAAGTGCATCTTATGGAGCGAAAAATACGGTAACTTATTTAGACGTATCTCAGGCTATAGATTCTACCAGTAGAATTTTGGTGTACTATATCTCAGGATATAAAGTTCTAGTAGCAAGAACCTGCAAAACATTTGCTGTGGCTGGATGGGAATGTGTGACTCACTGGGAGAGCTGCCCACTGCTGCTCCTTGTGACCCTGGGCAAGTCACTTAATCCTCTAGTGTCCACTGCTTTGAATGTCAAAGCCATAAAAAGGTGGTATACAAATCTCCATTCCCTTAAATTACTTGAGTAGGTCAGCAACACTCAACTGGTTTGTCCACCTTAGTTGACTAGACAAATCAGATCAAGAGGAAGTATCAAGTGCTGTTGAGCTTCTAACAGAAAAGTAACTTAGGATGGGGGAGTTTTAGGTAGAAAAATACATAAATAATGACAAGTAGCCAGTCTTACAAAGGTGCCCCTCTTTGACTTGCCAAAGTCCAATTTATTTAGAAACATAGAAACATGATGTCAGATAAAGGCCAAATGGCCCATCTAGTCTGCCCATCTGCAGTAACCATTATCTCTTCCTCTCTCTAAGAGATCCCACGTGCCTATTTCACGCTTTCTTGAATTCAGCTACAGTCTCAATCTCCACCACCTCTTCTAAGAGACTGTTCCACCCTTTCTGTAAAAAAGTATTTCCTTAGATTACTCCTGAGCCAATTACCTCTTAACTTCATCCTATGCCCTCTCATTCCAGAGTTTCCTTTCAAATGAAAGAGATGGGGAAAATACTTTAGTATCTGAATAAATTCATGTAAACCGTTCTGAGCTCCCCTGGGAGAATGGTATAGAAAATTGAATAAGAGGAGACAACATAAGAACATAAGAAGTTGCCTCCGCTGAGGCAGACCAGAGGTCCATCTTGCCCAGTGGTCCGCACCCGCGGCGGCCCATCAGGCCTAATTGCCTGAACAGTGTCCTTGACTAATTTTGTAACTGCCTCTAATCCTCTAATCCTATCCCTATAACCTACCTCTACTCCTATCTGTACCCCTCAATCCCTTTGTCCTCCAGATACCTATCCAAACCTTCTTTGAAGCCCTGTAGCGTGCTCCTGCTTATCACATCCTCCGGTAGCGAGTTCCATGTATCCACCACCCTCTGGGTGAAAAAGAACTTCCTGGCATTTGATCTAAACCTTCCCCTTTCAATTTCTCCGAGTGCCCCCTTTTACTTGTGGTTCCCCATAATTTAAAAAATCTGTCCCTGTCTACTCTTTCTATGCCCTTCATGATCTTGAAGGTTTCTATCATGTCCCCTCGAAGTCTCTGCTTTTCCAGGGAGAAAAGCCCCAGCTTCTTCAGTCTGTCAGTATATGAGAGGTCCTCCATACCCTTTATTAGCTTAGTTGCTCTTCTCTGGACTCTCTCAAGTACCGTCATGTCCTTCTTGAGGTACGGCGACCAGTACTGGACACAGTACTCCAGGTGCGGGCGCACCATTGCACAGTACAGTGGCAGGATGACTTCCTTCGTCCTGGACGTGATACCCTTCTTAATGATGCCCAACATTTTGTTTGCCTTCCTTGAGGCTGTGGCGCACTGCGCCGATGCCTTCAATGATGTGTCTACCATCACTCCCAGGTCTCTTTCAAGGTTACTCACCCCTAGCGGTGATCCCCCCATTTTGTAAGTGAACATCGGGTTCTTTTTCCCTACATGCATGACCTTGCATTTCCCTATGTTGAAGCTCATTTGCCACTTTTTGGCCCACTCTTCCAGCGCTGTCAGATCTTTTTGGAGATCTTTGCAGTCCTCCGTGTTTTCAACCCTGCTGTATAGTTTGGTGTCATCCGCAAATTTAATAACCTCACATTTTGTTCCTGCCTCCAGGTCGTTAATAAATATATTGAACAGGAGTGGTCCCAGCACCGACCCCTGCAGAACTCCGCTCGTGACCCATTGCCAGTCTGAGTAATGGCCCTTTTCTCCAACCCTCTGTTTCCTGTCCGCCAGCCAGTTTTTGATCCATCGGTGGACCTCCCCTTGCACCCCATGGTTCCAAAGCTTCCTTAGCAGTCTTTCGTGTGGTACCTTGTCGAAGGCCTTTTGGAAGTCAAGGTAAATGATGTCTATAGATTCCCCTTTATCCACCTGGCTGTTTACCCCCTCAAAGAAGTATAATAAGTTTGTGAGGCATGACCTGCCCTTGCAGAAGCCATGCTGGCTTGGCTTTAGCTGCCCAGTGTTTTCGATGTGTTCCCAGATGCTGTCTTTAATCAGCTCTTCCATCATCTTTCCCGGGACCGAGGTCAAGCTCACCGGCCTGTAGTTTCCTGGGTCTCCCCTTGAGCCTTTCTTGAAGATGGGCGTGACATTTGCTATATTCCAGTCTTCCGGAATCTCTCCAGTTTTTAAGGATAGGTTGCATATTTGTCGAAGTGGCTCAGCTATTTCGTTCCTTAGTTCCTTTAGTACCCTTGGGTGAATGCCGTCTGGACCCGGCGAATCCACCTTGCTCACTTCTAGTTGGTCCAGATTTTCATCCTGATCTCAAAGATGGCCGTGTAGTGAGGAGGCTGAGCAATTCTCTCCTGCTGCCAGAAATATTTCCTACTTGCTTTTTGGGGGGTAGACCTGAATTAAGGATGGCAAAAAGAAGAGGAAGAGTCACTAACTTAGCCCGGCAGAATGAACCTACTTTGATGCAGCAGGAGGTTATTATGGGCTTCTTTACATCATCACCTAGGGGCGAACCAGCACCACCGAATCAGAGAGAGCATTTGGTGTTTGGGAGCGAAGCGTTGCTCAGCCCCGCTGAACCTGCCCCTCCTCTACAACCGCGAGATTGGGAGATTTTGGGAGCTCTGCAGGGATTGAACACAGCATTGCCTACGGAGCTTGTGGGCTTGCTGATCCCTCCACCCGAATCGGCTGGAACATTGACTTCAGTGAGGGTGCTGGAGATGTCTGCAAGTGAGGGACAGATTTCTACCGTCCCTCCATTGGTAAGACCTGCTGAGTTTACTCTGGAGTCTGTTTGGATGGCATTAGACTCCCTACATAAACTGTGTGCTGGAGCCCTTCCCCAGGTTAATACCTTGGCTCAAAGATTGGATAAAGTAGAAGAGGAAGCTAAAGCTCATGGAGATAAAGTTGACCATTTGGATCAGTTGCTCCAAGGGTTACAATTCTCTCAATCTTCCATAATTCAAGACAGACTATCATTTGTTAGGAAAGTAGAGAACTTTGAAAATTTCACTAGGATGTTGAATCTTAGGATTTTGAACTTTCCTAAAACACTGAAAATGTCTGCAAAAGATCTATTTTATAAATTTTTGAAGGAAGTATTTAAGTACCCTGAGAATAGACTTCCTCCTCTTCATAAAATATATTTCTTGCCAACTTCAAAAAAGCAGACCCCTCCTTCATTGGCCTTGTCTGAATCCTCAAGTCCTTTGAATATAACTAATATTCTGGAAACCTTGGAGGTGGAGGTCGTATGCCGTTCGACTCTTGTGGTGACATTCGTTTTCCAGCAGGACAAGGAGGCACTTCTAAGGCTATTTTTTAGGCTTAAAGAAGTGACCTTATTAGAAAGTAAGATTATTATGTTTCCAGACATCTCGAAAACATCTCAGACCAGGAGAAAGAGGTTCCTTGAATTAAGAAAACATGTGCTTGCCCTGGGAGTAAAATTCCAGTTAAGATATCCATGCAAGTGTATGATCCAACTGGATCAAAATTCCTAAATTTGTTTTGAACCCTCCCAGTTGCAGTTTTTTCTCGAAGGAAAGGGAGCATTATTGCCTAGTGCCTCAGTCTGAGGCAATTCCAATGGACTCCAGTTAAATAGGTCTATGTAACTTAGAAGATGTAACACTACGAATTTAATTTGGAAATCAAAATAATTTCTTTTCCATTATTTTCTCTAAATGTGAATTGTCTCCCCCACCATATGTGGACTATATAAGACTGAGCAATTTCAAGTTTTGAGGTATGTAGACCTAATTCTATATTTCCTTTGTTGTTAAAATGTGGCAAAGTCTATATTTTTATTCATAACATATGATGTATAAGAATAAATGGATAAATTTAAAAAAAGAAGAAAATTGAATAAATAAATAAATGACATAGGCTATAAATAGCAATATATTATCAGAACCTTTTTTACAAGAACAGGCATTAAGGCCCCACATTGCCTTAGAATCTATATGCTTCTCTTAGTCTTCTGAATTCTTATTGAACTTATTCCCACATTCCAAACTTAGATACTGTTTGCAAGAAGTCATTGAAGTAAGATGATGATCTTATTGCTGTCATTAACAGGCATAAAAATGGAAAGGCATTACATTGGCTTCCAGCTGAGAAGAGAGTTTAATTTACATGTATCCCTCTCTTCTACAAAGCTGCGCTAGCTGCTGCCGCACGGCAACAGCCCCGAAGCCCTTTAAATCTCTATGGGCTTCAGGGTCGTTACCGCGCAGCTTTGTAGAAGAGGGGGTATGTGTAACATTTAAGATAGTTCATAAAATTTCCCAGGATATGTAAATATTTGCTTTGGGGAGTTACACTCAACCCAGTTGAGGTTATTTACATTACCTATGGTGTCAACAATATGTTTGGTCATTACTAGTTGTGTGATTTTTATGTATAAGGTCCTAAGTTGAGAAAAGTACTACTAACAGATTTGTGAGCTGAATTGAACTACCGTATATAGTTTTTGAAAGAAACTGAAATCTGTTATTTATTTAGTAGGGTTGACTGAGCCTGCGGAAGGTAGGTATGGGTTAATATAGTAACATAGCAAATGCTACCTGCTATATTGCTGATGTGAGCCATTACTGAGTTTGACTTCTTCAATCTAATATTGAACATGAAGAGAGAGAACAGATCTAGAATGGATCTTTTTAGCTTTCCTGGCACATCAGGTGAGGTGAGATCTTTTGAAGCAATACTGCTTTTTGATGGATGGATGGATGGCTGCTTGCCTTCCACTAGTAGGACCTAGGCTTTCTGGATAACTAGGAGAAGATAACCACTGTTAAAAAATATATGCCATGAAGGCTATAGATTTTAAATTGAGCAGAGTAGATGCCCCCCATCCTGTATCAGAAATAATTCTTTAGGTAGAAGAGTTTATATTTTGTCAGTGAGATGAGCCTCCATGTACAAAAATCCAAACTTTGTTTCTTCAAAGCCGTTAATCCAAACATGAGTTAATAGATTTCTGAGTTTTCAAAACTATAAATTTGTAATATATAATTGTATTGAATGTCTTAAAAAATTGTTAAACTGTTTATCTTTTATTATACTGTATGTATTTTGAGTTATTGTTATTATCTGTTAGACATTTTTCTAATTTACTTGAGGCAAAGTTTTATGGGGGGACTGAATCAAGTAGTATCACACAGTTAATATGGAGAAAAAAGTAAAATTTTAAACGCAAGACATTTTCATTGCTTTTGCAGTTGCTCAGTTGGAGGCAGAAACTGTAAAGAATTTCAATGGGTCATTAGCGTTGTCTGTGCCCAGAAGACCAGAAGTTCATAACAGTTTTGATAATTCTGTACAATACGATTCATCTCTATCTTCAGCAGATCAATTTGCCAATGCAGTAAGGATATCTATGAGGATGCAGAAAGTAAAACAAAAACTGGATTCTGTTATGGTATGTCAAACTGCTTTTGTACACCATGTTAAAATTGAGAACTTTTTTGTCAGTAAGCAGGGTCAAATGAACCGCACAGATTGATGATGCCATTTGATTCTTGGATAGAACAGTCCTCTCAAAGCTCAGAACTGGTATAACATTCTTATCAGGCAGCTGTCCTATCAGTCTCAGCATTTGTGTTTTTCTGCTCTGCCAAACAGATTTGAAAACAAAGCTCTCCCTAAAAATCTTTTTGAAGAGAATTTTACAGGATTGTCTGTCTTTTTTATTTTATTCTATTTATTTGCATTCTTGGTGTCTGATGCTTATTACTGTAGCTAGGGTTGTTATAACCAGTGATTTTCCTTTGCTGGTTTCACTTAGGACAGATACATAAAGGAGGAGAGGTAGATGAGATAGTTGCTACTACTGCTTGATTCCATATCTATTCTCCATGTTTCAGAATAATACAGACACACTTGGTAGCATTACTCCACTCGCCACCTGCCCAGATGTACTCTCATTAGTTTGATTATTAAAGCTTATGACAAATCAGGTAGCCATTTCTCCTTCACATCCAGAGTACATCAGGAATCTCCAACCAGTTTTGGTCATGAAAAGTCACAGCTGCCTTGCTATCATGTTATACCCACTTTTTCCACCTGAGAAGGATTCCAAATGTGGTTGGCAGGAAAATTTATTCAGCCTCTGTGTTAGCTTTCAGGATTGCAGCACATTAACTACAAATTTTGCGACTTCTGGTGGAACCATGGAGCTGTGAGGTAGCATGACTCTCCAGCTCGACACCTCTCCCCACAGAACAGCAAATAATAAACATTTCTTACCAACCTGAAAGATACTAAAAGTGGTGAAATACCTCCTAACACTCAGCCCTGCAGCAGATTGATGCTCTAGGAAGGAAACAACGAGAGAGGTGGAAACTTGACGGAAACAAAGATGGTGGAGCAATCAACTCCTACCTTTCTCTTAATTTCCAATTTGGCATGGGTTGCAGAAGTGACGGTAGAAATCCAAGCCACCCTGGAAACAATGATTGGAGACAGGTGCAGCAAATACTAGATAAATTGGATACAATGGACCAGTGATAAGCAGTGCTCACAGTGGGTCTGTAAACAAGGATGCCATCTGACAGTCCCCAGTTAATCCCCAGTTGACTGACCTAGAGGCCAAACTTGAAGACCTAGAAAATAGGTCAAGACATAACAATTTGAGACTGATTGACCTCCCTGAGACTGTGCTGGATACAGATCTGCATAGCTTTCTAGAAATATGGATTTCCACTATCCTCCAGCTGAAAGACACAACAGGACCACTGAGGATTGAGAGGGTGCATAGGTTGAGACAAAGGCGAGACCAATCAAACAACCGAGAGTGGTTATTTTTTGAGTGCTCAACTGTGCCCAGAAAGCAGAGATATTGTAGGCATTGCGAAATGAGCAGAAATTACAATATGAAGGGGCAATGTCTGGAAAGCAGTATAAACTAATTGCATTACATTACATTAGTGATTTCTATTCCACTATTACCTTACGGTTCAAGGCGGATTACATAAAAATTGTTATGATGCTATGAAATATATTCGGTGCATTACATGAGAATTGTCAAGATACTAATAAATGCCTAATGAGTGATTTAAATATTTTTGATTTGCTATGTAGATAGTGTTTTGGGTGAAGCTTGGGGCAGGTCTGGTTCTGTTATAGAGGTTTAATGTATTTTTTGAAGAGTAGGGTTTTTGTTTCTTTTTTGAAGGTTTTGTAGTCTGGTCAAGGATAGCAGATTTGTGAGTTGTCTGTCTAGCTTTGTTGCTCTGGTGGCTAGTAGGTTGTTGTACATTTTTCTTCATATGACATTTTTGGTAGGTGGGTGTGTGAATAGTGTGTGGGTTCTCCTGTGTCTGGTTGAGGTAGATTGAGTTAGTCGGTTGTTCCAGTACAGTGTTCTCCCCAGAAATTTTTTCCAGCCGGGTGGCATGAAAAAGTAGCCGGGTGGGGCGGGGCGGGGAAATTTGGTAGTGGAGAAAATTAAATGTATAATATTTTTATTAGTTAATTATTATTATTTTCTAATGCTCGATATGACTTCCTTTTTTAAGGTTTGACACTTGTGACAGAATATTTTTACTAAATCTAAGAAGTATCCAATTCTAGAAGTGAATAATTAGATATTCACCCTCTTTCAAATGGTATAGAGGTTTAAAAAAGGGAAATGCGTTAATGAAGTCATTAGGTTCAATCTAACCATTTATTTCTGCATGAATTTAAACAACTAAAAAAAAAAAGATAAATATAGCTCATCCAGTCATACAAGAAATGGCTGTACAACACCTCTAATGTTTTGATCACTAGGTTCCTTCCTGAGGTCTCACTGAGGATATGAAATAGATGCTATCCCCACTTCCAGACCTCTTCCACATAATTTATGGAGAGGTGTTACTGAGCCTTGAAGGGCACCTGTGTGATTGATCTTTATCTGCTTCTTTTTTATTTTGCTATAGTGCAAAGTAAGAGCTTGGGCAAAACTGTATAGGTAAAGATGCAGGTAATAATTAGCAATGTATTAAAAATATTTTATTTTTATTTGCTTATAATGTCATTTGAAAGCTGCTTGATGATAATACAACTTTAATTTAATTCTTTATAATGTGTGTGTCTGTGTGTTGGGGGGGACAACACCCACGTCAACAGTAAAGTTAGAATAGGGTCATTAAATCCAGTGGTGTACCTAGTATATATGACAGCCAGTGCTAATCATTTTTTTAACAACCCCCTCCTCTATATAAAAAAAGATATTTTTAGTAATAATCCATGAGTCACACAATAAGGGTACATCTAGGAAAAGGCAGCATCTTAAACACTGCAGTGAGCACTAGAACACCAACACACGCATTGGAAAACTAAACAAACCAGATCCTACACAGTCAATTGATCCTGTAGTCGATGCTAACAGAAAGCCATGTCCTTTTCATACACACCCTCGCCCAATATGGAATAATCACAAACTAAAAATAGAAATATGTAGAAACCAGACTCTTCATACAATGCAACACCACAGAAACAGTGACACATGTCCCCTAATACTGTGCAAAATATAAAGACAGTAGATGTAAATTTGAAAAAAAACTTCTACATAACAGTCACCACTTTACAAATTAACAAATAGAAATAAAACAAATAATGAGAAATATGAAAATACCATTTTATTGGACTAATCCATTTTTCAATTAGCTTTCAGAGGCCAAATCTTTCTTCAAGACAGTACAGTATACAGCTGTTATGGTATCCTGTCCTGATCTGAGGAAAGGGGTTTAGTCCCCCTCAAAATTGCCTTATTTCCATTTCCTATTGATAAATTTTAATCAATACAGTTACAATACTACTTGATTCTACGTAAAGCAAAAAATATATATTTTTTCTACCTTTTGTCGTTTCTGCTTTAGTCATCTTCTCTTCACTCTCTTCTTTCTATTCAGCATTTGTCCTCGCTCCCTTCCATGCAACATCTGTCCTCTCTCTTTGCTCCTTCCACCCAGCCTCTACCCCTTCCATCTACTGTCCACCCTATCTTTGCCCTTGCATCCACTGTCCACCCTTTCTGCCTTTTCCATCCAGTGTCTGCCCTCTCTCTGTTCCATATGGTATCTTCCCTCTTTCTATGTCTCTTCAGTATCCTGTGCCCTTTCTCTCCTTTGTACATGATTTATTTCAGCTTCAACCCCTCTCCATTTTTTGTCTCCACCCCTCCCCTATGCTTTGGCATCTCTCTCTCTTCTCCTTTCCTTCCTTCCTTCCTTGCCACTCCACCCCATGGTCTGACATCTCTATCTCCTTCCCTTCTCTTCCCCCCCCCTCCAGTATCTGCCTCTCTCTTTCTCTCCGTCTTTCTTCTGTGAGGAGATCATGTTGATCTTGAACACTGAATAATTCTTCCATATTCCCCATATCACTGTACTGTAGTCTAGTCCAGCAGACTGCTTTGGCACTATTACATGGGTAATAGTAAATTCATTATGCATCAGCTTTCCACACAGAATGCCACAAGTCTCTATTTCTTGTGCTGTGTTTACATCTGCCAGCAGCAGAAACTTGTGAGACAGATCCCTTGGCAATACTACACTTCGGAGCCCTTTGACCATCAGGTTCTGTATGGCTGCAGGCTTTAAAGCTCTGTTTACTGGAGGAAACTGTCCAGCATACATAGTTGCATCACTCTTAAGGATCTGATCAGACAAGGTGGTATTTTTAGGCAAGGAAAAACAGGACATGTTCTCCTCAATCTGCTCAGATGCCCTTTAATGTTCGTCTGATCTCGGGCTAAATCTTGCCTCCTGAGCTATCTTTAAAGGAGAGCGGATTGAGAGCCATATCGGCAGTGAGATCCGTTTTGGGCCGCATGTTGTGCAGGGCTGGACTAAGGCAAGTTGTAAGCTTCCTTCCATCGCTGACCTATCTTCCATAAGTCAGCAACGGAGGGAAGCTTACAACTCGCTGCTCTTGCTTGCTTCGGGCCTTCCTTGTTGCCGGGTCCTGCCTTCACGGAAACAGAAAGTAGGCAGGACCCGGCAGCGAGGAAAGCCCGAAGCAAGCAAGAGCAAGTTGTAAGCTGACCTGTCTCCTATAGTGAACCCATGCTCTGGGGCGTGTGCATGCCGACTTCCCTTCTCTTCCCCCCTCGGGACGTGACTTCCGGTTTCGGAGGGAAGCAGCATGCACGTTAGAGCCCCGGAGCATGGGTTCAAGTCGCTTGCTGGCGTTAAAAACAAACAAACAAAAAAAGTCAGGCTCCTGCAATTCAGGCTGTGCTGAGTCAGCCCGGTAAATCTCCAAGCTGGTGAGAAGGTTTTTTTAAAAAAAATGTTGAGCAGAAGGCGGCAGCAGCAGCAGGATTGAGATCGAGATTACAGCCGGGCGCTCATCTAAATTAGCTGGGCGGAGCGCCCGGCTGAAAGGCCCTGGGGAGAACACTGCAGTAGGTTGGGCTCTCTCCATTTATAGCTTTAAAAAGTAGGCAGTGGAATTTGTAGTGTACTCTTGCTTGTATTGGGTGCCAGAGTGAGTCGTGGTATGCTTCTGTGATGTGGTCGTATTTTTTTTAGTTTGTAATTGTTTTTATCATGGTTGCTGGGCAGGGGGAGATATAGTATGTTGCAGTAGTCTATTAAGCCTAGGATTAGAGATTGTACCAAAAGTTGGAATTGTTTTCTGTTGAAGAATTTTCGAACTTGTCTTAGGTTTCTCATAGTTGCGAATGATGTTTTTATTATTTTGTTGATTTGTGGTTGCATGGTACAGCCTCTGTCAATCAGTATTCCAAGGAGTTTTAGCGTGGGATGAATGGGGTATGAGATCGAGTTTATTACTATGTTTGTTAAGGTTGGGGTTTTGCTGTTTTCTAGGAGGATGAAGTTTGTTTTGTCCGGGTTAAGTTTTAGTTTGTGCTCTTGTCATCCATGTTGCTACTGTTTCAAGTGTTTTGTGTATTGTGCCTATCATGGTGGGCTCCGGTTGGTCGAAGGGAAAGAGAATGGTGATGTCGTCTGCATAGCTGTAGGAGGTTAGGCCATGTTTGTCTAGGTAGAAGCTGAGGGAGGCAATATATAGGTTGAAGAGTGTGGGAGATAAAGGTGATCCTTGGGGTACTCCGCAAGGGTTGGACCATGGTTCTGATTTTTCTTTGTTTGTCTTAACTCTGTATGTTCTGGATTGTAGGAAGCCTTTGAACCATGATAGTACCTTGCCTGAGATTCCTATAGAGACTAGTATTTGTAGAAGGATGTTGTGGTCTACCAGGTTGAAGGCTGCTGATAGGTCTATTTGTATGATCATCATTTTCTTACTGAGATGTTGTCTAGCAGTGTCCATGAGTGTTCCTAGTAGGGTTTCCATGCTGTAGTTGGATCTGAAACCAGACTGAGTGGGGTGTAGTAAGTTGTGGTTTTCTAGGTATAAGGTCAGGGTTTTAGCTACTAGGCCTTCCATAAGCTTGACGTAAAGTGGGATTGAGGCTATAGGTCTGTAGTTAGAAGGTTGGTCCGTTGTTCCTTTGGGCTCTTTTAGGATCAGAGTTATGATGATTTCTTGAGGTCTTGTGGAAAAAGGCCATCTGTAAGTAAAGTTTGTATCCATTGTAGGAGTAGAGTGCGGAATAGTGTACTGGAGGTTTTCAGTAGGTATGGGGGCAATGGTTAAGGTCACAGGCTGCGTGGCTGTATTTATTATACAGTTTGTTGAAGTCTGTATAGGTGGAAAGTAAGACCAGGTTCTGTCAGCTGCGACTACTTCTTTTTCGGAGGTGGGGGTGGGGGGGGAATTTGATATCTCTTCTAGGTGCGTAGGTGTTCCATTGAACGTGGCACTGATAGTTACGATCTTGTTTTTGAAGAATGTGGCTGAGGGAGGGTGAAGTTATTTGTCAAGTAGGGTGTGGTGTTTATGAGTTCTTTTAGTATTTGGAACAGCTTTTTTGTGTCTTGGGATCCTTCTCCTATTTGCTTTGTGTAGTATGTCTTTCTTTTTTCTTTCAGTTTTTGTTTGTATTTTTGGTTCAGTGTTCTCCAAGCTTTTTTAGTGTCTTCTTGGCTACATTTTCTCCACTTTCTTTCTAGTTGTCTGCATTGCCTTTGAGTAGGAGTAGTTCGTTGTCAAACCATTTGTCTGATTTTCTATGGATTCTGGTTTTGGGTTGTTTCGGGGCTAGTTCATCCAGGGTTGTTGTACTTAGATGGTTCCATTGTGGGACGAAGTCTTTGGGATTGTAGTCTTGGATTATGGTGTCTGCTTTTGTCCAGAATGTTGGGGTGGGGAGGGTTCGATGTATTTACATGAGTTGTATGTTATTTTTTGAGTGGTCGGTGTACTTTTGTTGGTAGTCCAGTTCATTTTGAAGGAGTAAGTGTAGTGATCTGACCAGAGGGAACGGTACCAGTTTCCGTTTGATGTTTGGATTTCTAGTTGTGTGGGTTGTTGGGACATGAAGGCTGCGATGTCGAGTTGGTATCCTTTTTCATGTGTGGCTTGAGGGTCTAATATATGAGAAACAAGATTCTGGATCTAGAAGCTGTGATGAAAAAAGATGAGTTGGATATAGTGGTTATCACGGAGACGTGGTTAATGGAGAATCATGACTGGGATATAGTTATATCGGGCTATAATCTGTTCAGGAAAGGCAGGGTAGGAAGAAAAGGAGGGGGAGGAGGGTTATATGTTAAAGATCATATTAAAGCCACACAATTGCCGGATCTGCAGGGCAAGGAAGAGGCACTGTGGATCAATTTGGAAAGAGGGAATGATAAATACCATGTTTCCCTGAAAATAAAGAGTGTCTTATATTAATTTTAGGCCCAAAAAAGGCACTAGGTCATATTTTTGGGTTATGTACATGATCATCTCTCCCTTCCTCTCCTTCACCCCAATTCATGCTCTTTCCTTTCTCTCCCCCACATGTGCAGCATCTTTCCTCCCCTCCCTCCCATCCCTCGTGCAGCAGGACCCTTGCCCAGCTTCCCTTCCCTCCCTCCCATCCTTCATGCAGCAGGACCCTTGGGTTAGCACTCCCCCCTCCCGCGCACCCGCCATGCAGCTGAATCCCCATCCTTCCCTCTCTCCCATCGGAACCCCACCGTGAGCCCTACTTAGCTCCCTAAGCAGCTTCGGGCCAGCAGCACTCTTAACAGGCTGCTTCGGCCTTGTCCACCTGTGAACTTTGTTGCGTTATTGATGGCTTTCACGGTGAATTTTTTAAGCTTTTCAAGAGGAAATAGCTCCTGTTTTGGCATCGGTCTTTAATTTGTTGAAGGTCCTGGGTGCTGTCGCCAACCCAAAAGGCGTCACTGCAAACTGGAAATGTTGCCCCAAGATGTGGAACCTTAGATACTTCCGGTGGTCTAGAAAAATGAAAATGTGAAAGTATGCCTCTGTCAGATCCAGGGAGGCTAGGAACGCCCCCGGCACTGCCGATGCTATCACTGAGTGCAGTGTCGCCATGTTGAAGTGAGGCACTTTCAGTGCCACATGCTATTACTGAGTGCAGTGTCGCCATGTTGAAGTGAGGCACTTTCAGTGCTGCATTGACTACCTTGAGGTCCAGAATCGGTCTCCAATTGTTGGAGCCTTTCTTTGGAATGATGAAGTATATCGAGTATCTCCCAGAGCCCGAGTCTCACCCTGGAATGGGTTCTATGGTCACAATATCTAGTAATCTGTGCATTGTGGCCTGCACTTGAACCACCTTCTCGGGGCAGCCCACCAGGAAATCCAGAAAATACTCAGTCAGAGGACAGAGAAACTCCAGTTTGTAGCCATATCTGAGAACCTCCAAGACCCAGCAATCGGAGATAATAACCTGCCATTCCGCCAGAAAAGCTGGCAACCAGCCCCAATGTGCCGGGGGTGGGGTGGGGGGAGGAAGACACTGGCCTGACATCAAAATTGCTTCTTTGCAGGAGCTGACGGACAACTCCCCGTCAATGGCTGATGTCGAGAACTGCCAAAGCGTGATCTGGCAGACGAAGAGGACCGCTAGCCTGCAGAAGTTCGGATGAGAGCACCTAAAGGGACAAAAATGAGGACACCCCGAACCCCTGGAAGGGTGGGATTTATTCATAGGCAGTAACTTGGGCTTGTGATCCTGCATATTGGCCATAAGGTCATCCAGACCCTGGCCAAACAGTAGCTGTCCCTTAAAGGGCAACCAGCTCAAGGTCGCTTTAGAAAATGAATCGCCAAACCACTGCTGGATCTAGAGCATCCTGCGAGCCGAAATGGAATAGGCAGAAAGCTTAGCAAAGACTTTCCAAGATGTCATACAAAGCATCAGCCATATAATCCACTCCCGAGATTATGAAATCAAAGTCACGAAGCACCACAGTGTCAGGATCATGGCTCATCTTGGAATGTCATACCCAGGCCACAAAAGAAGAGGCTGAAGCCACCCTAACACCAGCGGCTGCCAAATCAAACAGATGCTTAAGGACAAAATCTACACAACAGATTTGAACATCCTTCAGCACCACTCCTCCTGGGAAGGACCAGTCCTCCTGGGGAGAGAAGTGCGTTTAGTGACCTTTTGCCACCGAGGAATCCCCCTTCTGGGAAGCAAAGCACTCGTTAAAAGCATCTGCCATGGGATAAAGCTGCGCTAAGGCACAAGCACATTTCAAGATTGGAGACCTCAGGAGTCTCCCTGATGTCCGTAAGAATCCACAAAGTCAGGATGTTCAGAAAAAGAGGCAGATAGAGGCCTCTGGTAACTCATAAGGGAACATTCTGCAGTGACAGGCTGCTCAGAATGTAGCTTTAATTCTTGGAGCGATTCAGAGATCAAATCCACAAGAAACGCATGCTTGAAAAATCTGTGCACAGTGGGATCCTCCCCCAAATCAGGAGCTCCACACTGATCCAGATCCTGTAGAACCGCCAGATCTGCAACCACCGTGCCCATTACGAAAGCAGAGGTATGGAAAGTGTATCTTGCTCAACCCCGGGCACTACCGGCTTACCTGCGTGCACCCCCAAGGGGAAGCAAGAGAAAAGACTTTGGTCCACAGGAACAGGGGTCCTTGTGATCAGCACGGAGGCTGGCATAAGGGAAACAGGCAGAGGCGTTTTAACCAAGTATGCCTGATAAAACATATTAACAAAATCTGGCGAAAACCCATGCACACCAGAGAGCCAATCCCTTCACACCAGTTTTGTTCTGCTTGGAGGATTTACGAGGTTTATTTCCCAAGATGAGCTTTCATTTAGCCATAGCGTTGCCTGTGCACTCCCAAGGGACCCCCCAATGCTATTTTCACAAGAGTTGAGGCAGAAGACACTAGAAGACTCTCTTTGGAGGTCGAAGGCAGCAATCTGGGCAAGCCTTGCACCCCTCTTGGGCTGCATCCCTCGTGGAACATGACTGCGCATCCTCCGCAAATGAGGCATGAATCCATGACATTCTTCTCCTGGGAGGTTATTTATGCAGTTTTCTTTCAAAAACAAAGCTGGCAAGTATAAAATATAACTTTAAAATCAAATCGGGGAAAATCCAAGATGGCCACCGAGGGTGCCTATTTTGACTAAAAATAGTCCAGGAAGACCACAAAGAACCCTCAAAAATGGTGATTTTAGGGGTGAGGGTAGAGCATACAGGGAAACCACCCAAAACCCCCTTTTTAAGACCCCCCCCCAAAATCACTGATTCAGGCTGTCAGCCTGACTGGAAAACACTGCAGACAGAGCTGAAACAGCTCACAGGGGATCCTCTGCCTCAAATAGCTGGAAAGCTTGACTCCGAGTCTTCTGATTGCCCCACCATCTGGGTACCTCTACCACCCTCGGACATGCCGCGCATACACCTGATGGAGGAGCACAGTCTGGCTCTGATCCCTGGTGTGCCTCCACAGAACATGCAACCTGTGCTTTACCCACTATCGGATGAATCTGAGGTGAGCAAGCTTCCAAGGGAACAGTCCCTGATCCCTGATCTGATGTGCTGGTTGTCCATGGGGTTTACTGACAAGCAGGGAACCCCCAGAAGCAGGCTTTTCCAAAAGTCTGCGATCTCCCGTAATCAGAGCTGTCTCTACAGGGAACTTCCTTAGCACAAGGGCGAAAACCACGAATGCAAAGACTGAAGTTACACAAAATAAAACCCGAGCAGAAAAGACAAGTTCCTACAGCCTGGCTTGTAGGAAAGAAAACTGATGCTTACAGGGACAGTAATGAGGTAAGAGGGGGAGAGGTTTAAGTCTCTGAAGTTTGAGGCTTCCTACAAAGCCCTGGCGGGTAGTCGGAAATAACCCACTGGTCCTGGAATAAAGTGAGAATGTACAATAATGTTTCATTGCAACCAGCAGAGAACTATGGTTCTAGTGGACTATAAGTATGATATATATATATAAATAGGAAACATCTGTGCAAGTTCCGTCAAATGATGTCATCTACTGTATATGTGTTAATATGTGACCTGTCCTCAGAGAGCACCTGTTACAGGTGAGTAACTTCAATTTCTCTGAATTAAGCCATTCACCTATAATACAATGACTTTACCTTCAAATCAAAAACTGTTGTCAGGCTGTCTATGTACCCACATTTAGGTCAGGCTATATTGCTTGATTGTAGATGGAACTTAATGTGAAAAATTATCTAATCACTTTAAATATTCTTTGGACAGAATTTATGTTAATATAATATGGGCACTGTTTGTTTTAGAATTTTTTTTCTTTAACCTTTAGGAAACAGGTGTTCTTGATGTGTGCAGTCTTTGTACAGGTGCATTCATATAGTTGGTGTAATCAAGGGAATTCAGCCAAGTGAACTATTCCTACACAAATTAAACAGTTTTATTGAAGAAAGTCACAATAGTGGGAATGTCTAAACAAAGGTGCCAAGGTAACAAGAGCAAGTAGCAGCACCTGAAAAAAGAAATAACTAAAGGAAGTGAAATAGGTTAATTCAAAAATGACACACCTTGCATTGACAGTAGTGCCTTGTGGAAATACTGATACAAATAGTGGAAGACTATTTTAATTCTTTGGATACAAACATGCTATAATCTGACATAAGAGTTCTTACCCTGCAATTTTTTAAAGTCATGTTTTTATTTAGACTCTTACAAGCTAATTTTCAAAAAAGATAGCTGTCCAGAAGAAAGTATAAACTGGCACTTCGACGTCTTACTAGTCAAAATGTCCAAGTGAGCATTCTCAAATTAACTTTCCAGACATCTTTCTTGTTGTTTTGTCTCCAGTGTGTCTAAATCTAAATCTTAAGGGGGTGTGTTAGAGGCGTTTTGTGGGCAGGCTTAGGACCTGGACGTTCTACAGGAATAATCAAACTTTTAAGGAAATGGTCTTAGACATATGAAGCTAGACCTGTTTCAGACATGTATAGGGGTCAAAAAGGTGCCCAAAATGACCACTGGAGGAATTAAAGCATGACACCCCCCTTGCCCCCCCCCCTGTGGTCATTGACCTCCCTCCCACCACCCAAATATCTTTAAAAAAACAAACAAACCCCAAAACAGTACTGTCCAGCATGTCCGAACGGCTTGCCATCAGCTGATCGCGACAGGGGAATCCCGATCAGCTGAGCCAATAGAGTCCAGCTGGCTCACCTGATCAGGGATTCCCTTAACAGGATCAGCTGAACTGACAGAGAGAACGTGATTCTTCTCTTCCTCCCTCGCCAATCTCCCCCCAGCCCCCTCCACAGAGAGCCACTGTCCTCAGAGCCATACATCCATCTCACCTGATACCCCCCCACATCCCCCGACACCCCTATACCTTCCGATGAAAAATTGGCAAGAGGGAATCTGATTCCTTACTGCCGATAGGGCCGCCTCTTTAGAATGACGGGAACTTCCCTCTCCCAATGCATCTTAAGGCCCTGATTGGCTCAAAATGGAAGGCTCCAGGTAAGCTCAGACCTCAGATTCCCAACCCGCAGCAGCCCCCAAGAAATCCTGACCTGCCACAGAAGGGAATACAGTTGTCAGCTTACTGGGAGGCCTGAGCTAGGATTTGCTCAGATCATTCGGTACTGGAGATCATTCAAGAGGGCTACACACTTGAATTCTTTCATCCTCTGTGGGACATATTTTTGGATTCTCTGTTTGTCCAGAAAGTGGTCAAAGTCCGAGCAACTGTAGAACCCGTACTAACCAAATAATCATGCAGATACTCTAAACTGTATACTTTATTGTAGCCAAGAAAGACTCAGACAACTGAAGACCAGTCCTGGATCTAAAGTCTGTCAGTGCAGCATTCAAAGCGCCTCATTTCTGGATGGAGCCAGTGCGTCTGGTCATAATCTTGGTAGCACCTTGGGAGTTACTAGCCTCGCTGGATTTGACAGAGGCTCATATTTCCAGCTCACAGAAAGTTTCTAAGATTCCATATGATGGAGAAGGCAGGCATCCACTTGCATCCATACATGGATGATTGGTTGATCCTAGCTCTGCCCAAAGCTGACAGCGAGAAAGTAGTGGCACAAGTTGTCCAATTCCTGCAGGGCCTAGGGTGGATTATCTATTTTTGAAAGAGCCACCTGAACCGACTCAGGGCAGGATGCACAAAGGTTGGTTTATTTTCTTATACTGGTGATACTCAGCACACTAGCATGCAAATTCTATGCATGCTGTTCCTGCAGAGCTTCGCAGGTAAAAAAGGGGAAGGAATTGTTCCTGTCACTTGCTCAGAGGAGCAATCGCTAGGCACAGCTCCTCCTGTCTACCTGAATCCACTGCTGTCCCCTCTTCCCAGATGATGCTGGCTGGGATGCACTGTGAGGTGAAGGCCTGCCATTTTGATGAGGTGGGCCTGCCATTGCCTGCTGTCAGAAGGGAGTGGATGTATCTCCTGCCGGTCTTGAGTAGAAGGTACCAGGGGTGCAGAGGGTGATGGACCTGCCGGCAGGGATCCTCTGTGTTTATCCCACACTTTTTTGAATTCTGTCACCGTTTTCCTTTCCACCACCTCCCTCAGGAGGACATTCCAGGTATCCACCACCCTCCCCGTGAAAAAGAATTTCCTAACATTACTCTTAAGTCTACCTCTTCGCAATCTCATTTTATACCCTCTAGTTTTACCATTTTCCTTTCTCTGGAAAATATTTGGTTTTATATTAATACCTTTCAAGTATATAAATGTCTGTATCATAGGTCACCTGTCCCTCCTCTCTTCCAGAGTATACATATTCAAGTCTTCAGTCTCTTCTCATACTTCCTTTGGTGCAAATCCCCTACCATTTTTGTTGCATCCCTCTGGATCGCTTTGTTTTTTTTATATCCTTTGCCAGATATGGCTTCACCAATGACCTGTACAGGGGCTTTGCTGTATGAGGATTTTTTTGGTTCAAGCTCTGAGAATGTTTGAATTTTTATTTTTATATTCTACTTGAACTGCTGATTTGTGTTTGTTTTTAGTGTATTTTGTTTCTCACCTAGATTTGTGGATAGGCGGGTTATAAATAATTTTAAATAAATCAATCAATCTTTGCATTGAATTTTAGTTGCCAGATGTTAGACCATTCTTCTAACTTCTGCAGATCCTTTTTCATGTTTTGTACTCCCTCTGGGCTACCCACTTTGTTACACATCTTGGTATCATCCGCAAAAAGGCAAACCTTATATCTAACCCTTCGGCAGTGTCGCTCACAAACATATTGAACAGAATCGGCCCTAACACTGATCCTTCAGGCATTCCACTACTCGCCTTTCCCTCCTCCAAGCAAATTCCATGTGTCTGTCAACCAGTTTCTAATCCAGTTCACCACATGGGCCCTAACTTCAGCCCATCAGGTTTATTCAAAAGTTTCCTATGTGAAACCATGTCAAAGGCTTTGATGAAATCTAAATAAATTACATCTAGTGCACACCTTCAATCAAATTCTCTTGTCGCCTAATCACTCAAAATGAAAACAAGAACATTTACTGAATAATATGAAATTTGATTGTCTTTAAATGACTTGGGAAGATTCTCAAATGTTTGCAGTAAAATCAGATGGGCTGCTATCGCAACCCCTACTGTAACAATTTCAAAAAGCTAGTCGCTCTTTAAAAACATGCATGCAAATGAGGTTTGCGGAGAGGCGCTGAGGGTCGCTAAATTTGCATGTGTTGATCTCTAGTGATGGCGATTGGCACATGCACAGAATACACACACAAATAGAAATTTAAAAAAAAATACCCCAAATCGAAGATCGGCACGAGAGATGCCCATTGCCTCCAGCCACTGCCATGAAACAACCCCCCCAAACTCCCCCCAGGCAGGGATGCCAACTCCCTCCCACCACTGTGTAAAGCAAACCCACTACCACCCCCTGGCAGTGAGAGAGATGTCCACTCCTCACCGCCAAGCAACCCCCCTCCTGACACCCCTCCCCAGCAATGTGAGAGATGCCCACTCCATTCCACCATCCAGCAGTTCCCTCGATACTCCCCTTGCAATAGGATTGATGCCCAATCCTGCCGCCAAGCAACCCCCCACAGACACCCACCCCCCGGCAGCAGGAGGTATGCTCACTCCCTTCCACTGCTGCAATGCCCCTGATGACCCCCCTGCTTACCTTGTTTACGAAGGCCAGCCAGAGAGAAGCTTACTCACTCCGACCAGCAGGCATCCCCTCCCCGATACAACCTGGGATGCATCAGGGAGGGGCCTAAGGCTCTAATTTGCCCAGATGCCTAAGGCTCCACCCCATAGAGGGGGCCTTAAGCAACCTGGGCCAATCAGAACCTTAGGACCCTCCCCAGTGCATCCCAGTTTGCACCGGGGAGGGGAAGACCTGCCATTTTGAAGAGGTGAGTCTACTGGTCAGAGGGAGTAGGCATCTCTCCAGCTGACCTTTATAAACAAGGTAAGAGGGAGGCAGAGGCATGCGGGGGGGGGGGGGGGGGGGGGGTTTCGTTGGCACGGCAGTGGTGGGAGTGAGTGAGCATCTCTTCCGGTATCAGGGTGGGTTGTTTGGTGGTGGGAGAGAGTGGGCCTCTCTTCCACTGCCGGGGGGGATGCTGGGCTGTGGGAGGGAGTGGTCATCTTTCCTGCTGCCGGGGATGTGGCGGGGGGTTGCTGGGTGGTGGAAGGGAGTGGGTATCTCTTCCGCTGTTGGGGGGGGGGCTGTTGCTTGGCGACGGGAGGGAGTGGGTATCTCTCTTGGATGTGGGGGGAGGGTTGCTTGATGGCAACATTTTCTGGCAGGTCTGAGCTGTCAAGCCTTACTTTTCTGACAATGCCTGAGCCAGACTTTTGGTTGATGCATGGAAACACCTTTTTCCATACCATATGTTCCAAGAAAATTGGACTCTAGGTATAAAACTATGCATCGCAAAGGGTTTGACAACTCACAGTTATCTCATCAATCCCTGCTTGTCGAGTCCTCCTTGAAGAGGTCCCATCCTTCCAAGGTTTATGCCACAGTTCCTCCTGGAAGGGAAGGGAAAACGATGGACAAATTCGAGGGAGAAGAGGCCCAGTTTCTTTAATCTTTTGCTGTACGGCAACTCCTCCAGCTCTTTAACCATCTTAGTCGCTCTTCTCTGGACCCTTTCGAGTAGTACCGTGTCCTCCTTCAAGTACGGCAACCAGTGCTGGAAGCAGTACTCCAGGTGAGGACGCACTATAGCCCGGTACAGCGGCATGATAACCTTCTCCAATCTGTTCGTGATCCCCTTCTTTATCATTCCTAGCATTATGTTCACCGTTTTCACTGCTGCCGTGCATTGCGTGGATGGCTTTATCAACTTGTCGATCAGAACTCCCAAGTCTCTTTCCTGGGAGATCTCTCCAAGTACCGCCCTGGACATCCTGTATTCATGCATGAAATTTTTGTTACCTACATGCATCACTTTACACTTATCCACATTGAACCTCATCTGCCATGTTGATGCCCATTCCTTGAGTCTGATTGTGTCACGTTGCAGATCATCACAATCCCCCTGTGTCTTCACTACTCTGAATAACTTCGTATCATCCGCAAATTTAATCATCTCACTTGTCGTACCAATGTCCAGATCGTTTATAAAGATGTTGAAGAGCACGGGTCAGATACGAGAAAACCATACAGAAAAGGGGGTACCCCCTCCTTTACAAAGCCACATTAGTGTTTTTAGTGCCGGTCATGGCGGTAACAGCTCGGATGCTTATAGAAATTCTTTGAGCATCAGAGCTGTTACCGTGGTAGCCGGTGCTAAAAATGCTAGTGCAGCTTTGTAAAGGAGGGGGTTAAATGAAGACATGACTTATGTTTAAAAAAATATAGCGCTAAATGTCCATGTATCATATTAATTTATCTCAATGATATCAACTGTCGCTATCAGAACTATTTTTTCAATAAGTATGTGAGGAACGTGTGCGCCAAAAGATGCGAGCTGTCTATTGACAAACATCGAGAAGGGTCGGAGCAGCAAAGAGAAAGAAAAGAAACTCTGAAGCCATAGAATGCCAAAGGTACATATAGGAAATTCATGCTATCTCAAAAGTGTGTAAAATATCGTATCGACTATTGCTCTCAAACTATGTTCTCAGCTAATATATGAGGAACGTATGTGCCAAAGAAACCGCCGAGAGGAGACAGAACATAAAAAATAAGAAAAGCACATTAAAACCATAGCCTGGTAAAGAAATTTTAGTAAAAAACTTAGAAACAAAGTTTTGGAAATAATATATTCGAAATGCACAAAAAAACAAAGTAGTTTGAATCAGCTTTGCAGTACAGATGCTGTTTTCCACATTTTAAAAGATGTGCCATGATTACACGTGGGCATCACATTTGCTGAATGACACTCGTGCGTGTATCTGACACTTTGCAGTCCTGGCACAAATTTAAAGAAAGTGTACAGTGGTGCCTCGCATAACGGCCGCCTCGCACAGCGAACGCTGCGCACAACGAACTTCTTAGCTTGATCCGTACAACGGACTTTGTTTCACACAACGAAGTCGCCCGAGCTGCATCGCTTAACTGGCGCTACATATTTTAAACCTCCCCCCGCCGCCACCGCATATGTTTAAACCTCCCCCTGCCGCCACCGCATATGTTTAAACCTCCCCCCGCCGCCACCGCATATGTTTAAACCTCCCCCCGCCGCCACCGCATATGTTTAAACCTCCCGCCACCGCATATGTTTAAACCTCCCCCCGCCGCCACCGCATATGTTTAAACCTCCCCCCGCCGCCACCGCATATGTTTAAACCTCCCCCCGCCGCCACCGCATATTTTTAAACCTCCCCCCCGCCGCCTGGGCCTGCGCTGATCTCTGAATGGCTGCAGTCAGCTCTCGCGGGACTCACAAGAACTAACTGCAGCCAGCTCTCGCGGGACTCACAAGAACTAACTGCAGCCATTCGGAGATCGGCATGGGCCCACACAGGCGTGCAGAGGAATTGCTCCTGATCTCTGCGCTTCTGGCCTGTACGCCACTGGCTGGGAAAGATGGGAGGAATTAAAAAAGGTACTGGGGAGTATGTGGGGGGTGATTATAATACCCAGCAAGGATCAACAAAACCCCTGTCTCCCCTCCCCTTCACATATATCCCCTCTATATCATGCTAACAGCTCTAACAAGGTAAATTTATCTTTTTTTATGTCATCTTAGCATATTTTATGCTACAGAACGAATTATTTTTTTTTACATGTATTGTTATGGGAAAATGCGTTTCACATAACGAACTTTTTGCATAACAAACTTGCTCCTGGAACGAATTAAGTTCGTTGTGTGAGGCACCACTGTATTTGAAAGTAGAGTGCAAAGAATGAAATTAAAAAATAAGCAAGGGTACAGTGTTGGGTATCAAGGCATTGGGAACCTTGATGTCGAGGCATGCTTCAGAAGAGACACCAACTGTAGAGAAGGAGATCTGCCATCATTGTGCCAACTCTTGGAAAGAGTTGATTATAAGCATTATAATCACTGTAAAACATAAAGAAAAAGATGGAGACTCAACAAAATTCATAAACATGAAGAAAAAAATTGCTTTTTGAGTGCATATGAAATGTTGCTTATAAATAATCTTTACGATTATACCCTCCAACAATAGATAAAACTATGCATAATAATTAGAATGAAAAAAAAATTGTTTTTGAAAAATAAAGGGATATACTACCCCAAAAGGAGAACAAAAATTTTTTACGAGGATCTTGAAATAAAAGAAGATAACACCACATTATACAAAAAATTAATATTTTGTAAAAACAAAAAAAGGTTTATAAGAAAGGTCCATTAGGTAAGACCATTAGGTATTATAGTATTAAACTGAAAAATAAATCTTTGTTCCTCTTTGCAAAGGATATTACCTATGTCACGCCTCTATGGTTGTAATAGCTTTAAGCACAAAATACTTCATCATTAACGTAATGCCCTTCTTTTACCCATTTAGGCTATAAATCAGTGGTCTCAAACTCAAACCCTTTGCAGGGCCACATTTTGGATTTGTAGGTACTTGGAGGGCCTCAGAAAAAAATAGTTAATGTCTTATTAAAGAAATGCCCATTTTGCATGAGGTAAAACTCTTTATAGTTTATAAATCTTTCCTTTTGGCTAAGTTTTAATAATAATATTGTGATTTATAACTAAAGAGACATATGTAATTTTTTATTTAGAAGAATAGTAGGAGTACACAATACATTCAGCAAAACAATATACATAGTCAGCATCACACCCACTCTCACCCTTCCCCAGTTTAAAGAACTCCCCAATCCCCATCATCCCCCCCCCCTCCCACAACAGCAGGTAAACAAGAGAAAAAGATTGTTGGGGACATAGATTCTAAGGTTGTGATCAATAGTTTTAACATAACATAACATAACATAAAACTCACTTGTATACCACAAATACCATTAAGTTCTATGTGGTTCACAAAAATTAGTAATACAAACGAATAGGATCCAGATTCTAATTTCCAAAAGATTCCCTAAAAAGATGCGTTTTTAAGGCATGACAAAATTGTTGGTATGAAATTGGAAATGTAAATATACGAGTTAAATCCCTAGTCCATGAGGCTTCCTGAAAAGATAGCAGTCATTCCTGAAATTTCTTGTATTTACATCCCTTAACTGAGGGGAATGAAAATAGTGGATGTGATTTTCTAAAATGTTTAGAACTTGTTAATAATAAAAGATTCCATAAGATACTCAGGAATTGAGCCTGTTAGTGCCTTAAAGCAAATGCAGTCGAGCTTAAACTTAACCCGCGCTTCAACTGGAAGCCAATGCAATCGACGATAAGAATCAGTAATATGGTCAAACTTCCTCAAGTTGAAAATCAATATGGCTGCTGCAATCTGAATTATGCGCAGTCTATGGAGGTTTTTCTGGATATCAACAAGATGAACAATGTTACAATAGTCTAACTGACTAAGGATAAGTGATTGAACCAGCAATCGAAAGGAATTAACATCAAAATATGCTCTAATAGTTCTTAATTTCCATAAAGTATAAAAGCCCTTTTAAACCAACAAGTCAACCTGATTTTTCATTGTAAGAATACGATCTAAAATTACGCCAAGTATCTTTATGGTCGGCTGGATGCTATAAGTTGTATCATTTACAACAACTGATGTAACATCTTCATTTAAATTTGGTAATGCAAAGAAAAACTTGTTTTTTCCGTATTAATTTTCAATTTAAATTATTTTGTGATTATGATAAACATATTGAGGGCCTTAAAATAGTACCTGATAGGCCGCATATGGCCCCCAGGCCATGAGTTTGAGACCACTGCTATAAATGGTTTCAAATAGTATAAATCTGATAGTGTCCAACTTGCATGGAGTCACTGGGACGGAAAGTAGAGATTCCCAGTTCTTAAATAAGGCCTCCTTCATGAGGTTGTGTAGAGGAACATTAATGCAGTATTTGGACCACTCCTTGTGGCCCAGAGTTCGAGGCTTTGTCTCAGGCTCCATGTTTATTGGGAGTGCTTGTCCCATCTTTCGTATAAACTTTGTAAAGGACAGACTCTTTGGGGTGACCTTCAAAGAGGCAGTGTTAGAGATGGATCTGAAGGTATTCCATAAGATTCATCTGCTAATAGCTGTGGATATTGAGTAGAGGAACATATAGACAAGTCAGGCCTTGCAAAACGACATCAACGTAGGAGAGAACGTTAAGCAGATCGACATGATGAGCTTCGAGGTGAGTGCTGAGGTGATCGTTGGCATGATGAATGTGGAGAGGAGCGTTGAGAATGGGATGATGAACTGTGTTCCTTCAATGATGATGCAGGCTTCAATGCAGATCCTTGATGTTGAGGTGTGTGAGCTCAATGCCTCAATGGAGCTCTTGAGCATTGCTCAGACTGGGAGTGTAGAAGCAGAAATTGGCACAGTGTATGTCTGCAGTAGCCCAGCTAGTTCTTTCTGCAAAAGCATGTGAAGCTGTTCCTGCAGAAATGATGCCAGTACCAATGTTGGCAAGGGTACATTAAGTGCTTGATATGTTGGGTGTCAAGGCATTGGGAACCTTGATGTTGAGGCACGCCTCAGAGGAGACACCAACTGTAGAGAAGGAGATCTGGCACCAGTGTGCCAAAGCTTGGAAAGCTTGAGATGGCGATAATGCTTGAGAGGATGTCGAAGCATGCTTGGAGGGTGGAAAGGTGTTTATGCTTCTTAGCTTTCTTATGAACTTCCCCCGAGGCCAGCAACATCGATGAAGAAGAGGTCGATAGCGTCAGTACGTATGACTATGCTGGAGTTGCTGGATGTAAAGCATTGGTATTGGAGTCTCCAGCCATTCTCAATGCAGATGAAGTTGACCCCAAAAGCTTTTCATACTGCAGCTTCCTCGCTTTAAGTGACTTCTTCTGCAATTTAGAGCAGAGTGAGCAGGAAATGTCCCAGTGTTCAGGATCCTAGGCACTGGACACACCAACTATACAGGTCTAACCTGAAATGGTCCTTTGGCACAGAGTGCACCTCGTGAAGCCGCTAGAAGCCTTTGACATTGAATAAAATACTGCCATCTCTATAGTCCAGGGAAGATGAGTAGATGGCAAGTCAAAAAAGGCTGCAAAGGGTCCAGAGGCCCAAAACAAAAATTCAGTAGAAAAATAAAAAAATTTAAACCTGATAGTAGATAAAGAAATAAAACAGATAAATACCGTATATTCTCAAATATAAGTTGATCCGAATATTACATTACATTACATTAGTGATTCCTATTCCGTCTTTACCTTGCGGTTCAAGGCAGATTACATAAGAATTGTTATGATATTAAGAATTACATACTGATAAGATATTAAGAAGTACATATTGATAAGATATTAAGAAGTACTTAAGGAATAGTTTGAATGTTTTATAATTTGCTAAGGAGAAGTTGGTAATGCAGGAGGAGTTCGGAGCATTGTTGGTTGTGTTATATTAGTTTTATGTATTTTTTTTGAAGAGTAGGCTTTTTGTTTCTTTTTTGAAGGTTTTGTAGTCTGTGGTTGAAGTCAACAGATTGGTGAGTTGTTGGTCAAGTTTCGCTGCTCTGGTGGCCAGTAGGTTGTCATACATTTTTCTTCGTTTGACATTTTTGGTTGGCGGGTGTGTGAATATTGTGTGGGTTCTCCTGTGTTTGTTTGAGTTGGAATGAGTTAGTCGATTGTTCCAGTAAGTATGCCTCTGTGATGTGGTCGTATTTTTATAACGAATAGATAAGTCTTAGGGCTGAGTTTTGTATTGTTTGAAGTTGTTTTATCATTATTGCTGGACAGGGGAGATATAGTATGTTGCAGAAGTCTATTAGGCCTAGGATTAGTGATTGAACCATGAGTTGAAATTTTTTTCTGTGGAAAAATAGTCGAGACCCCCCTCCCCCTCCCCAAAAGGAGGAAAAATGGTTGATTTGAATATAAGTTGGGCGGCTTAATATTGAAGTGTCTTGCCCTGCCAGGTTGTGCACCCAGCCCCCTTCCTGTCAGGCACTGCACCCAGCCCCCTTCCCTCCCTCCCCTGTCAGGCACTGAACCCTGCCCCCTTCCCTCCCAGACACTGTACCCATCCCCCTTCCTGCCAGGCACTGCACCCAGCCCCCTTCCTTCCCTCCCCTGTCAAGTACTGCACCAGCCCTCTTTCCTCCCTCCCTCCCTGTTAGGCTCTTCACTCAACCCCTTCCTTCCTTCCCTCCCTCCCTGGGTCTGCACTCTGTTCCCCTCCCTCCCTGGCTCTGCACCCTGTACCCCCCTCCCTGCCCTGTCCTCATACCTCCTCTGCCGATCCCTGGTGGTCCAGAGGTGCAGCGGACAGGAGCAAGATTTCCGTGCTCCTGCCCCGCTGCTACCCAAGTCATTGGTGGCTGCCGCAAGATCCAGTTTCTTCAGCCACTGAGCAGCAACAAGCAGGAGCACCTGCAATAATTCTGGGAAGGGGGCCCTGGTCCGAATATAAACCAGGCCCCCCATTTTTGGGCCAAATTTTTGGCCCAAAAATCCTTGTTTATATTTGAGTATATACAGTATGTCAAAAAGGTAAAAAAGGAATGGGAAGGCACAAAAAATGTAAAAGTTTGACGTGCTTAGAGAAACTCTAAGAAACAATTTCTCAGCTCTGCTGAGAACTGAAGGTCCTATGAGCCAACATTGGGTGGGAATGCACCAACAGATGCGCGGTATAGGCAGTCTTTAGACTTTTAAAGTGACAGTTCACTTTTGCACAGTCCATGCCAAGCTCCGTGGATGAAGTAACCCACTTGTGAGAATATGCTGCCTATTGTCTTCGGATAATACCACTTAAAGGTAAACAGTGTTTTCTGTATTTTTGTGTGACAGCAACATGGATTCGCAGCAAAAATTATATACTGTTCTGAATTCAGTCTGAAGCATTACTGCAGATGAGTGTCAGACAGAATAAAGAGTGCAAATAAAAAGCTTTTCTTTGTGCTTGAATTGTATTTCTAGTTTTTCTGGTTCTTAAAATGTGGTTTTGAGAATATTCTCAGAAGATTCTGAAGGCACAGAGTTTTGAGGCAATAAATTGAGTTTATGATAAAGTAAAGAACTGGCCAAAGTAATTTGACTTGGAAGAATATCTGCCAGTGAATGTTATCTGTCACATAGGTCAGGGAACTGAGCAGACAAGAGAAACATTCTGTTGCTTGCTTGTCAGTTCTTGCAGCAGGCCATTTATTTTTGTCATGCATGCAATTCTCTTTATTTATTTAACATGGAAATAAGGTACCATAAACATGTATATTTGCATAATTTGCATAGAGCTGCTATTAAAAAAAAACAAAGAATGCAAAGCTGCTTTGTATAAACTTGGCAAAGATTCTTATACCAATATTTGCATTTCTTTAGCTTCAGACTAACTCAGTTTTTGTGCTTTTTATTTTTGCTCAACCCACGGGCTACAATAAACATTGCCTTTGACAGCACTGTGGTTTTTATGTGAAGCAAGCAGACAATGTTGTAAAACTGAGTAGAGTGGTGTTGCTTGTCTTAGCTAATATCACATGTTGTAAAGGCATTAAGCAATCCCTTTCCACAGAGTATATTTCAAAAATAGTGATTGCTTCATTTTACTCATGGAGTGGATAACACTTTCCAGGGGTGACAGAAATGTGTAGGCCACAGTTTTTCACAATGACAGTGCCTTCATAATTCCAATTAGGGATATTTACTTTGCAGTAAAACAAAAAAACAGGAACCTCTCTTATCTTGCCCAAGATATTGAATTGTGTGTGTGGTTTTTGGTTGGTTTTTTTTTTTTTAATCATGCCCCTTACTGTTTCATAGAAATGAGTTGTTCAACAATTTGTCACTGGAAGGTAGAATTATGAAAATGGATAGGTAGACACAGAAGTAATATCATCCCAAATTTGTTAAATAATTTACTTGAGAAGAGATAATTCTTTCTGGTTCTGCAGACAAGCCCACACAGGTTCCTTCTTTGTTTTAGATGGAGCTATTTCTAGGCAAAAGAAGACAAAATGATAAAAGAGATGGAACACCTCTCATATGACCAAAGGCTAAAGAGGTTAGGGTTCTTCAACTTGGAAAAGAAATACCCGAAGGAAGATATGATTGAAGTCTACAAAATCCAGAGTATTATAGAATGGATAAAAGTGAATCAATTTTTTTTCTCTTTCAAAAATTACAAAGACTAGGGAATACTCAATGAAATTACTTTTAAAATAAATAGGAAGAAATATTTTTAAACACATGAACAATTAAGCTCTGTATTTTGTTGCCAGAGGATATGATAACAGCATTTAGTGGAGTTGGGTTTAAAAAATGTTTGGACAAGTTCCTGGAGGAAAAGTCCATAGTCTGCTATTGAGAAAAGACATGGGGGAAGCCACCACCTAGTCTGGTATCACTAGCATGGAATCTTGTAACATGGATGGGGCCACTGTGGAAACAGGGTAATGGACTAGATCAGAGTTCTCAAATAGAGAGTTGCGCGGGGACAGAAATCCCACCCGTCCCCGCCAAAGTCCCACCCGTCCCCACCCATCCCCATGAGGACTCCCACCCGTCCCCGCGAAGAATCCCTACGTCCCCGTGAGAAATCCCCTCCGTCCCCGCAAGTCCCAGTGAGGAATCCCCTCCGTCCCCGCCCATCCCTATAAACTTCAGAAATAGTTATTTCAGTGAATTATGCTACTGAATTAAAGGCTCTGGTAGAAACCCATTTAAAAATAAGCAAAAAGACTTTATTAATTTGGAAATATTAATTGGGAAGAATACATACTTTGTAAACGGATTTCTACCAGAGCCTGTAATATTTATAAATTTTTATCAAAGCAACTAATATACTACTTTATCCTGAAGCAAAAAATAAATATATAATTTTTTTCCTACCTTTGTTGCCTGGTTCTGCTTTCCTCATGTTCTCATTCAATTCCTTCCATCCACTGTCTCTCTTCTCTCTGCGTCTTCCATTTGCTCTGTTACTGTGCCTCTCCCTTTCTCCCCCCTTCCAAATTGGTCTGGCACCCATCTTCTTCCCTCCACTCCCCCCATAGTCTGGCATCTCTGTCTTCTTCCCTGCCAGCGTCTTCTCCCCACTCTCTCTTCCCCATTTCCTTTCAGCATCCTTCTCCCCCCTCTGTCTTCCACATGTGCTTTCAGTGTCCTTCTCCCCCCGTCTTCCCCATGTCCTTCTCCCCCCCTCTGTATTCCCCATGTCCTTTCAGCGTGCTCCCCATCTTCCCATGTCCTTTCAGCGTCCTTCTCCACCCCTTTGTCTTCCCCATGTGCTTTCAGCGTCCTTCTCCCCCCACTCCTGTCCTCCCCATGTCCTTTCAGCATCCTTCTCCACCCCTTTGTCTTCCCCATGTCCTTTCAGCGTCCTTCTCCACCCCTTTGTCTTCCCCATGTCCTTTCAGCATCCTTCTCCCCCTTCTTCCCATGTCCTTTCAGCGTCCTTCTCTACCCCTTTGTCTTCCCCATGTCCTTTCAGCGTCTTTCTTCCCCCTCTGTCTTCCCCATGTGCTCTCAGCATCCTTCTCCCCCCTCCCGTCCTCCCCATGTCCTTTCAGCGTCCTTCTCCACCCCTTTGTCTTCCCCAGTGCTTTCAGCGTCCTTCTCCCCCCTCAGTTTTACCCATTTCCCTTAAGCATCTTTTCTTCTCCACTCCACCTTTCCTCCCTTTCTCCCTCCCTGCCCCTTACCTTTGTGGCGTTTCCCCATATGACCGACAACAGAACAGGCCCGGTCGGACAAACCTCCCTGCTCTGTAGCCGCGGATCTAAATTACCTTCTTACAGCAGCTGGAGTATTTAAGCTGCTGTAAGAAGGTAATTTAGATTCGCGGCTACAGGGCAGGGAAGTTTGTCGACTGGGCTGTTGTCGGTCGATCGGGGGGAGAGTCACAAAGGTAAGGGGACCTGACCGGCTGTGCACACTCCGCCCCCCCCCCCCCATGGCTGCACCCGGGGCGGACCGCCCCCCGCTTTGGTACGCCACTGCCTTCTCCCAACCTGTCCTGCCGCACATAGCCGACCGGAAGTCTTCCCGATGTCAACACTGACATCAGAAGAAGGGAGGGCTTTGCTTAAGCCCTCCCTCAGACGTCAGCGCTGACATCGGGGAAGACTTCCGATTGGCTATGTGTGCTGCAGCAGGACAGGCAGAAATGGCATTGAACCCCGCGGGATCCCCGAGAGCACGAGGGGCATCCCCACGGGATCCCCGTGACCCGAAGGGGGAACCCACGGGATCCCCGTCGTCCCCGTTCCTGTGCAGCTCTCTAGTCTCAAAGTCCCTCCTTGAGGGTCGCAATCCAGTCGGGTTTTCAGGATTTCCCCAATTTATATGCATGAGATCTATTACATGCACTGCTTTCAATATATATTCATTGGGGAAATCCTGAAAACCTGACTGGATTGCGGCCCTCAAGGAGGAACTTTGAGATCCCTGGGCTAGATGGACCATTGGTCTGCCCTAGTATGGCTATTCTTATGTTCTTATGAATGTTCTCACATTCTTATGAATGTTCTCACATCCTTATTATAATACAAGATGGGGTTGTTGTTGTTTTTACTTCAAAATTGAATATATTGTATATTTATATTGGAAGCAGCCAAGTTTCAAGGAATATGGAAGTAAAACTGAAGAATGGATTTAAAAAGAGAAGTGAATTTAATTAATGAGGTACTGTGTGTAGAAGCTTTTCCTGACTTCTCTATAGCTGTATTTTGTTCACCCACAAAGAAATGTTTAAACTGTCGCCAGATGAAAAATTGTTGCAATATGAAGAAGAAAAATCTGTATTGGTTCTGTCTCTTAATTTTCTCTGGTATATATTTGATTTAATGTAATTTTTTTAAATAACTGAAACTTTTGATCATTGTCCATAAGTGCTCTCTCTTCATCCTGCAAATTTTCTGTAGCCATTCCTTCATTATTTTGCACAACAAAAAGCATATAAAAATGTCATGAAATGACACACACCAATGACTATAATTTTTTTTGTAACTTTGGAGGGGGTGTCAGAGAGTCCTAAATTAAGAGATTACAGCACGTAATTTTAGACCTCTGGAAAATGGTTTATTATACCAGAACGCTTACTTTTAAAGCATCACTAAACACATGCATTAGTATTTCTTTTATATTAGTTCCTGTTCAGTTACCAGAACATCTATAATAATAAAATGCTAAGCGCGCATGTGCACTCTTACCGCCGTGGTCCCTGATCCCTGATCTGTGGGTCTGTGGTCGGCAGGAGTGTGCATGCACGCTTACAGTGGATCTCTCTCTTGCAGACCCCAAGGTGATTTGTGGGCTTGCCAGCTCCGGATGCCTTACACTTGATGGACAAAGTTTATTTTTAAGTTCAAAGCCACGGTGGCGGCTCCTCTCTCGAGCCGCACCTGCGTCGGAGAAGGCTTCCGATGCAGGCGGGGATCGAGATAAGAGCCGCGATGACGAATTTGAACTAAAAAATAAACTTCGCAAAAAAACTAAGGGAGCCATTCCGAAAGTGTCACATCCCTCCTCGACGCACCCGAACCCCCGTTGATCCTCCCATTGTGGTCTGACCCTCCCATCCCTTCCTGCCGTCTGACCGGCTCACTTAGTCCCTTGCCACCACCCTTCCCATGGTCCTGATAAACCTGATGACTCCAAACCTGCCGACTCCAGCAGCGTCCGCAGCACTCTACACACGCTGCTTCGGGGCCTTCTACTGCCCTGATTTGCTCTGCCACATCTCTGATGATGTCATCAGGGACGTGCCAGAGTACATCAGGGCAGTAGAAGGCCCCGAAGCAGCATGTGTAGAGTGCTGCGGACGCTGCTGGAATCGGCAGGTTTGTCGGGACCGCGGGAAGGGAAGGGGGGGGCAACAAGGGACTAAGGGAGTCGGCCAGACCACGGGAATGGAAAGGGGGGTAGGGGAAAACTCTGCTGCTGCACAGGGAAGTGGTGTGGGCAGAGGGAAATGGAGGGAGATGGAATGATGCTGCGGCTGCTGTACAGGGAAGTGGGGGGAGGGAAATGCTGTTGCTGCTGCACAGGGAAGTGGGGTGGGGGAGGGAAAGGGAGGGTGAGGGAAAGCTGCTGCAGCTGCTGTACAGGGAAGTGGGGGGAGGGAAATGCTGTTGCTGCTGCACAGAAAAATGGAGGGGGAGGGAATGCGGCTGCTGCACAGGGAAGTGTGGGGGGATCAAAATGCTGCTGCTGCACAGGGAAGTGAGGGGGGATGCTGCACAGGGAAATGGAGGAGGGAGATAAATGCTGCTGCATAGGGGGCAGGGAGAGAGACAGATAGAAAGAAAGACAGACAGCAGGAGGGAGGGAGACAGAAAGAAAAGAAGAAAGACACAGGGGCAGGGAGAGACACAGAAAGACAGACAGACAAAAGGGGCCAGGGAGAAAGACAGACAAAGGGGGCCAGGAAGAGAGACAGACAAAGGGGGCCAGGGAGAGAGACAGACTGAAGGAAAGTCAGCGGTTGGAAGAGAGAGAGAAATAAAGACAGACAGACAGACATATATTCTAGCACCCGTTAATGTAACGGGCTTAAATACTAGTAGTTATATATTTATGTAGGGTCAGACCAATGGTCCATCTGCCCAGGATCCTAAAAACATGACTCATGTGAGATCAATAGGACAGGTTTGAGAATTGCTATTTGGATGACAGAAATAAATTGTCATGCCATCTATCCTGGAGGTAAATGACTGAACATTCCTGATGTAACAATTTGTAAAATAAATGTTAAACAATGTCTTAAGTGTAACAATGTACAGTATTTTTAGGTCAGAGAGCAAAAGATCTGACTTGCTAAGAAGTTTCCCTTTAAAAACAGAGAGGGCGATTTTCAAAACCATTGCTATGCATAGAAAAAGGCTGTTATGGGATCTGATTCACAAATAACATAAAAAAATAGAAACTGAATGCTCGGGTCTTGTAACTGAACTAGCAAGTTGCTTATAGAAAACTGTCAATTTTTTTCCAATTCCACATCCTTCCCAGGGAGCTGCACCTGCCCCCCCCCCCCCCCCCCCGAGTTTGTTTTCTTCAAGCAAGTTGCTCAGAAATGTTTTTGATCTGCTCTGCGGTTTTATTTTCAGGTATTTTTGCTCAGTGATCTTTAGAGGCTCAGTGCCCGGAGGTTCCCACTTGGTGTGACCTCTGCCTGGGAGAAGATGCAGATTCGCATGGCAAAAGTATTCTACTAGCAGGATCAACCTAATATATTTTTTTTTTTTGTAGAGTTCAGATGCCATCCCCTGCGTAGTCCCCTGATTCAGTCAGGAGCATGAACACAGGCTGTGTGGGCTCCTTCCTGGCTCAGCCAGGACTAACAGTGGGCCAGCTGCGTTTTGCTCCCCTCTTTCACAGCATGGTTCTGGTTGTATGCGGACCTAGTTCGTCTCCAGAGGGATCCTGTCCAAATGGATCTTCTCACTTAGGGACCGGTTCCTATCGAGAATCCAGAACACTTGGGGCTTACAACATAGCTCTTGAGCTGGCGGCCCTGACATGCAAGGTTTATTTGGACATGGTCATTACCACATTGTTTAGAACGAAGAAGCTGTACATGGTGGCACCCTTTGCTAAGGCATGAAAGTCCTTTCAGTGCTGGTGTACGGTGAAGAATGTAGAGCCCTGGTGAACTCTGGTATCAGTAGTCCTGAATTTTTGCAGGGGGGACTTCAGAAGGGGCTTTTGGTAGGTTCTTTCAAAGTGCAGGTAGCAGGGCTTTCCTGTTTTCAATCTTAAGGGGAATTAGGTTTCTTAGCCTCTCACCCAGATGTCGCCTGGTTTATTAAAGTGGCTCTGCAGTTCTGGTGCATTTCCCTTTCCCTTCCTGGAACCTTAACATTGTGTTGCAAGGTCTCGGTACTGCTCTTTATGAGCCCTTATGGGAGGCTTCTGTATTGAATCTTACAGTCAAGACAGTGTTCCTGGTGGTGATTGTCTGTGACACAAAAACTCGGATATGGTGAATATCACTAATAATCACAAAAAACACTTTCACCAAAAGGAAAAATTGAAGGTATAGTAAACAAAAGACACAAGCAGAGACCAGTCTTAACGGAGGAAAAAGCCTTAGACAGGGGCCCACCCACCTCCACAATGGTGGAATAACGGTGTTCAGGCGATCACTTCACTGGCATAAAACCTCCTACTATAATGGTCATAGCAATGTGTCAAAAAATTGCTTTCAGAATTGAGTGATATGGAAGAAGATAATAATAACTTAACTTTCTCCTTAAGGATCGGAACACCAACGATGGCCAGCGTTTCACTGTCAAGCTGCCTCAGGGTGTAAACAAGTCCGATCACACTGAAAATATAGATATAAAACACTCAAATCAGAATAAATTTTGAAAAAGACCGGTGTATATTGTAACTACATATATCAAAAAAACCGGCTACATACCTCTCATACGGACGCCAATCGCGTCTCAAAAGATCCTAAGATGGCGGCATGGTTAGCGAACCAGATTAAATCATACCGGTGTTATGACGTATACTTGCGTCAGCACCGGAAGTGACAAGCCGGCTTTTTCAAGCCAGTAGTGATTGTTTCATGCTTGTCAATTCCATTAAAATGATACAGGAAAGGCGATAAAAACTTGCTGGAATTTCAGAAGAATGCTATATTTGTTCTATCTTATTGATCTACTACTTTTATTGTTTTATTCGTTTTTTATTTTTTATTATTTATTTAATTTTTAATTTTTTGTTTTGTTTATTTATTTTCATATATTTATTTTTATGATCTTTTTGTATATTTAAAGAAAAAGAATTTTTTATTTATTTTATTATTTTATTTTGAGAATTTTTCATTTCTTATACTTCTGCTTGTATGTATGATTGAAACTGAATTGTGAAAAACATATGTATAGAGAAATTATGAAAAATAGCTACAAAGCAACATTCCAATCAGATCTAACATTCAGTCCAGCAGGTTCCTCACTGTTGAGCGTATGGATCCAAAATTGCTCAGCTCGTAATAGACGTTGAGGTCTAAAGGTCAAATTGTCCGCAATGTGGTCAATAGCGCAGCAGCGCAGTTCAGAAAATGTGTGGCTATGTTCTAAGCAGTGTGTCACCATAGGAGCTTGTAACCTATTGTTGCGAAGACAGCTCTTATGTTCAATGACACGAGTTTTGAATGGACGTGTAGTTTGTCCTACATAAAGTTTAGGACAAGGACATATGAACATATATACAACAAAGGAAGAAGTACAGGTAGTCAAATGTCTTAACTTGAAAATTTGCCCTGTGCACGGATGTATTAAAACTTCATTAAGTTCCAAGGTGACCTGACAAATAAAACATTTATCACATTTATGATGACCTGTTGGAGACTCCCGAGGACTAATACATCTAGTTAGGTCTGACGGACTTAAAAGTTCTATGAAATTTTTTTCTCTCGTAAATGCTATTCGAAAATGAGTGTCAGTAAAGGTAGATTGTAGTGCCATGATTTCCCAGTGTCGCCTGAGTATTCTGGTGACTTCATTAATGCCTGGTGAATATTGTAGAATACATGTCACTAAATTATCATCACTATTCTTGTTTCTTGGAGCAAACAATAAGTCCCTATTCAGGAACTTGGCTCTTTTATAAGCCTTCCTCAGTGTTTGTGTAGGATAGCCCCTTCTTTTCAATCTCCCATATAGTTGTTTACTTTTTGATTTATAATCATGTATGTCAGAGCACAAGCGGCGGTACCGAAAAAATTGTTAGGCCACAGTATTTAGGAAGGCCACGGATAGGAATACATTCCTGGATTTTTCAAGTAATCATCCTGGTCCTTTAAAGCGGAGTTTGCCCACTTCTCAATTTTTTCGGTACCGCCGCTTGTGCTCTGACATACATGATTATAAATCAAAAAGTAAACAACTATATGGGAGATTGAAAAGAAGGGGCTATCCTACACAAACACTGAGGAAGGCTTATAAAAGAGCCAACAGGTCATCATAAATGTGATAAATGTTCTATTTGTCAGGTCACCTTGGAACTTAATGAAGTTTTAATACATCCGTGCACAGGGCAAATTTTCAAGTTAAGACATTTGACTACCTGTACTTCTTCCTTTGTTGTATATATGTTCATATGTCCTTGTCCTAAACTTTATGTAGGACAAACTACACGTCCATTCAAAACTCGTGTCATTGAACATAAGAGCTGTCTTCGCAACAATAGGTTACAAGCTCCTATGGTGACACACTGCTTAGAACATAGCCACATATTTTCTGAACTGCGCTGCTGCGCTATTGACCACATTGCGGACAATTTGACCTTTAGACCTCAACGTCTATTACGAGCTGAGCAATTTTGGATCCATACGCTCAACAGTGAGGAACCTGCTGGATTGAATGTTAGATCTGATTGGAATGTTGCTTTGTAGCTATTTTTCATAATTTCTCTATACATATGTTTTTCACAATTCAGTTTCAATCATACATACAAGCAGAAGTATAAGAAATGAAAAATTCTCAAAATAAAATAATAAAATAAATAAAAAATTCTTTTTCTTTAAATATACAAAAAGATCATAAAAATAAATATATGAAAATAAATAAACAAAACAAAAAATTAAAAATTAAATAAATAATAAAAAATAAAAAACGAATAAAACAATAAAAGCAGTAGATCAATAAGATAGAACAAATATAGCATTCTTCTGAAATTCCAGCAAGTTTTTATCGCCTTTCCTGTATCATTTTAATGGAATTGACAAGCATGAAACAATCACTACCGGCTTGAAAAAGCCGGCTTGTCACTTCCGGTGCTGACGCAAGTATACGTCATAACACCGGTATGATTTAATCTGGTTCGCTAACCATGCCGCCATCTTAGGATCTTTTGAGACGCGATTGGCGTCCGTATGAGAGGTATGTAGCCGGTTTTTTTGATATATGTAGTTACAATATACATCGGTCTTTTTCAAAATTTATTCTGATTTGAGTGTTTTATATCTATATTTTCAGTGTGATCGGACTTGTTTACACCCTGAGGCAGCTTGACAGTGAAACGCTGGCCATCGTTGGTGTTCCGATCCTTAAGGAGAAAGTTAAGTTATTATTATCTTCTTCCATATCACTCAATTCTGAAAGCAATTTTTTGACACATTGCTATGACCATTATAGTAGGAGGTTTTATGCCAGTGAAGTGATCGCCTGAACACCGTTATTCCACCATTGTGGAGGTGGGTGGGCCCCTGTCTGAGGCTTTTTCCTCCGTTAAGACTGGTCTCTGCTTGTGTCTTTTGTTTACTATACCTTCAATTTTTCCTTTTTGTGAAAGTGTTTTTTGTGGTGATTGTCTGTGAGACAGGTTTCTGAGTTACAAGCTCTTTCCTGCAGGGAGTCATTCCTTAGGATCATGGAAGCAGAGCTCTCCTTATGCATGGTCCCATCTTTCTTACCAAAAGTAGTCTCGGTCTTCCTTGTCAATCAGGATATCTGCTTTTCGCCCTATGGGGTCTAAGAAAAAGGATAAAGTGTTACATTTGCTCGATATTAAGCAGGTGCTTCTTCAGTACCTCAGTTACTGAGTTTTGGTTTTTGGATCAACTTTTTGTTCTCTCCAGTCATGCTAAGAAAGGGAGGCTGGCATCTAAAGCTCTGATTTCTAGATGGATTAAAAAGGCCCTTTCCTCTGCATATGTGGGCTGTGGTAAACAACCATCGATCACATTGAAAGCACACTCCACTAGAGGAGTTGTTGCCTTGTGGTTGGAGATTAGGTCTGTCTCACCCGAGGAGATTTGTTGGGCGGCTACACGGTCTACCCTTCATACATTTGCCATGTTGTATAGAGTGGGCATGTCTCACCCGAGGAGATTTGTTGGGCGGCTACACGGTCTACCCTTCATACCTTTGCCAGGTTCTATAGAGTGGGCATATCAGCTGGGTAGAACGCTACGTTTGAGGCCTCCGTCTTAAAGGCAGGCATAGCAGGCTCATTCTAGACTCTGGGGACTGCTTTGGTACATCACTAGCGTTCAGGACCACTAGACACATTGCACTAGAAAGAAAGATTAGGTTCTTACCTTTCTTATAGAAGTATCTAGTGTTCCTGAAGCCCCGCCCTGTGTATGGATTTTATCCCAGGGCAAGCATGAAGCATATTCTCACATGTGGGTGATTTCATCCACAGAACCCCAGTACGAAAGGTCCCAAGTACATCGCCACTTTAAGAACTTTAGAAAGTTTGCAACTGACCGCACCACGCATGTGTGAGTTCCTTTCCGCCTGATGTAGGCATGCGGCTCCTTAGTTCAATGTTTTCCGAGGAGCTGTTCAGTCGCATCATTGAACGTTTGTTCGTTTTTGTGTTTGCCTTCCCGCTCACGTGTCAAATTTACTTCTTTTTTCCTTATAGTATTCGGTTTTGCTTTTTCTTAAAAAAAAAAAAAAAAAAGGGAAACTTTGGTTTTATTTTATTTTTCCTTGTTCGCCTTCGGGCTTCGACAGCAGGGCCTACAGTTTTGCCTCAGCCTCTCGTGTTTGATTTGGCTGAGGCAGTTTTTCCAAACTTGATGTCCCGGCCAGGGTTCTAGAAGTGTGACAGGTGCCAACGGACAATTTGTGTGACAGATCCACATTTGTGGTGTATACAGTGTCTCGGACTGGAACACCATTTGGACTCTTGTGCACACCTTAAAAAAGTGCACCTTGAAAAGCCGCCGCCTTCAGCAATAACAGCTCTTTGGTGCCACCATTGAAGGAGCTCAATCTTTACCCCTTTCCATGTCGACGGCACCACCAGCAAAGGCACTGCATTCAGCAGTACCAATATCTAAGGCACCGCACTTTAGGACACTGGCTTTAAAGGCACCAAGACCTTTTATCGGCACCACCTGCTACTCTGACATCGCAGTCTCCCTCTTTCAGGTAGACCAGCGAAGAAGTCACCAGCTTCCTAGGTAGGGTCGCAGGCTGCTAAGGCATTGAGTCCAGTCATGCCAGCTAAGCGTCGACCTTTCATGTGGCCTGCTTCAAAATCAAGAGTTTCTCTTCATCCTCTTCGGAGTGGGCCATGGCACCAATGGTACCGGTGAAAAAGCCACAGGTACCAGTGCTTTCTTTGAAAAAACAATTTGAGAAGTTCTTTTGTAAGGAGTACGGGGAAATTTTTCACAAATTATTTCACCCGACACCTACTCTGCAGATACCGCCTCTACAGGTACCAGCTCTGGTACCGACTCTACAGGTACCGTCCCTGGTACTGACTTTACAGGTACTGGCCCAGCCTGAGCGTACCATTACCAGGGATGCCGATACCAGTCTTCACTCTTCAATGCCGTCTCTTGGTTCTCGGCACCGCCTATTAACCAGGCATGCATAAAAATCTCATGCTTCCAGTCATCAGTCTAGTTCTTCAAGACATCGATCCTCTTCTCCTAGGCTCTTTCATTCCAGCAAGCCTTCTCAAAAATCCAAACACATTTTTGGTAAATGTTCTGAGAAACATAAACACCGGACACCATCTCCTTCCGTGGATCGGTACCGATGTAAACGAAGGCTTAGATCCCACTCTCTGGTTTTAGATTCTGATCTTCACAATGACTCCTCAATTGATCACTCTCCATCATTAACTGAACCTTATGACTCTCCAGAGCAACACTCTCCGAGGGCTCTTCAGAAAGAATCATCTCCACCTGAGACACTTTCTTTTACCCGTTTTATCAAACAACTTGGTAAAGATATGTCTGTTAAACTGGAAGCGGATTCCAAGTATACACCTGAATACATGGACACTATGGATATTAAACATCTTCCTAAAGAGGTTCTAAAGCTCCCTCTTCATGCTATTTTGAAGGATACTCTTCATAAAAATTGGGAGCCCCCCCCCTTGTCTGTTCCTGTTACTCCTTGGAAGCTGGAATCTCTTTATAAGATTGCACCTACTGTAGGAGTTGATAAGCTTCAACTATCTCATCAATCCTTACTAGTGGAATCTACTCTTAAAAAGTCTACCTCCTCCAAGGTTCACGCTTCTATTCCACCAGGAAGAGAGGGTCATTTCATGGACAGATTTGGCAGACACTTTCAAAATTCTATGTTAAACAGTAGGGTGAATAACTACACTTTCCACTTCACATGCTATTTAAAGCATTTACTAAAGCAATTGCTTATGTACAAGAAATATCTTCCCTCTCATCGTGACAAGGGATTTCAACAATTGATTTCTACTCTTCTACAGTTGTGCCAACATTTGGTTCAATTTGCTTATGACTGTTTTGAACTATCCTCCCGAGCTTCCTCTATGTCTGTGGTGATGAGGCTCCTGGCCTGGCTCAGAGTGGCGGACATGGATGTCAGTCTTTAAGATCGATTGGCTAATATACCATGCCTTAGTGATGAGCTTTTTGGAGATACCATCGAGAATGCCACTCAAAAGCTCATTGCTTTTGAGAAGTCTTGGGACTCGTTGGTAAAACCTAAGCCCAAATCTTCCACTTCACGTCCATTTAAACTGTCTTCATCTTACCATCTTACTTTACTAAACCATCTTCTGCTCCATGACCTCAGCAGAAAAAGCAAAAGCAGCAGCGGTCTCAGAAACCTCAACGGTCTGCTCCCGCTAAATCTACTCAGTCTTTTTGACCGGTTCCTCAAGACCATAGTTTCAATCCAGTTGCCTCTACCTCTCCCTCAACCAATTGGATGTTGTCTTCAACTTTATTATCTGACCTCTGGGTTCTCAACATTATTCAAGAAGGGTACTTCCTTTACTTTTTCACTACACCTCCAGAACATCCTCCAAGTGAGTCTGTTTCCAATAATCTTCAGACTTCCCTTCTTCAGGAGATTGAGAATTTACTTCTTCTCAATGCCATCGAGAGGGTTCCCCCGGAACAAAAGAACACAGGGTTTTCCTCTCGTTACTTTCTGGTAACAAAGAAGACGGGGTCTTCGACCTATATTAGATCTCAGAGCACTCAACAAATTTCTAGTCAAAGCGAAATTCAGAATGGTATCTCTAGCAACTTTGTATCTCCCATTGAATCACAATGATTGACTGTGCTTTCTGGACCTAAATGAGGCCTACACTCATATCCCAATTCAACTGGCTTCCAGGAATACCTCAGGTTTCGAGTGGTGCAACACCACTACCAATACAAAGTTCTACCATTTGGTCTGGCATCCTCTCCCAGAGTCTTTACCAAGTGTCTGGTAGTAGTGACAGCAGCCTTGAAGTCTCAGGGCCTTCAAGTCTTTCCATATCTGGACAATTGATTCATCAAGGATCTCTTTTATCAGAATGTACTTTCAGTGACATACCAGATGGTTTCTTTTCTTCAGAATTTGGGATTTGAGATCAACTTTCCCAAATCTCAACTCCAACCATCTCAGCAACTCCAGCTCTCCTAGACATGACTCAACTCAGGGCATTTCTCCCTCAACAACATCAATACGTCCTTGTTCAATACTGCCATCAGGTTGCCCAGACCCAGTCCTTGTTGGCAAGATGTATGATGGTTCTCCTAGGGCACATGGCTTCCACGGTCCACATGACTCTATTTGCAAGACTACACTTAAGAATCCCACAATGGATTCTGGCTTCTCAGTGGTAACAGACTCTGGATCCTCTCTCCCAACATATTGCAGTAACCTCATCTCTTTAACAGTCACTATAGTGGTAGATACAATCTTCCAATCTTTCCAGAGGTTTGTGTTTCCAAACGGCTCCCCATCAGAAAGTTCTCACTACGGATTCACCAACTTATGCATGGGGGGCTCATCTGGATGGCCTAGGCACTTGAGGTCACTGAACCTCCAGAGATCGACGCCATCATATAAATCTATTGGAACTTGGAGCAATTTTCAATGCTCTCAAAGCCTTTCAACAAGATCATGTTCTCCTTGTCCGGATGGACAATCAAGTAGCAATGTACTATGTAAACAAGCAGGGAGGAACAGGGTCTCTCCTTCTCTGTCAAGAGGCTCAGAAGATTTGGAATTTGGCAATACCTCAACATATTTCTCAAAGCAGTTTACATACAAGGCAAAAAGAATTCTCTGGCAGACAAGCTCAGTCGGATTCTTCAACCACACGAATGGACTCTGAATTCAACAACTCTCCATTTCATTTTCTCTCAATGGGGAACGCCACAAGTAGATGTTTGTGTCTCCTCACAATCACAAGCTACCCCGCTTTTGCTCCCGGCTCTACTCATCTCATCACCTGGAAGCGGACGCTTTTCTTCTGGATTGGACGAAGAAGTTCCTTTATGCATTTCCACCTTTTCCTCTTGTTCTCAAGACACTGGTCAAGCTCAAGCAGGTGTCTGCCACCATGATTCTGATAGCTCCTCGGTGGCCCAGACAACCATGGTACTCCCTTCTTCTTCAACTCAGTATCAAGGAGCCAAAACCTCTTCAAATTTTCCCATCTCTTCTCATGCAGAGTCAAGGGTCTCTTACATCCCAACCTGCAGTCATTAGAACATAGAAACATAGAAACAGACGGCAGATAAGGGCAGATAAGGGCCACGGCCCATCCAGTCTGCTCACCCCAATAACCCTCCCCTACCTTTCTCTGTGAAGAGATCCCATGTGACGATCCCATTTTGTCTTAAAATCAGGCACGCTGCTGGCCTCAATTACCTGTAGTGGAAGACTATTCCAGCGATCAACCACCCTTTCGGTGAAGAAGTATTTCCTGGTGTCATCGTGCAGTTCCCCCCCCCCCCCCCTGATTTTCCACAGATGCCCTCTTGTTGCTGTGGGACCCTTGAAAAAGAAGATATCCTCTTCCATCTCGATACGGCCCGTGAGATATTTCAACGTCTCAATCATTTCTCCCCTCTCTCTGCATTCCTTGAGTGAGTATAGCTGCAATTTATCCAGCCGTTCCTCATACGGGAGATCCTTGAGTCCCGAGACCATCCTGGTGGCCATTCACTGGACCGACTCAATTCTCAGAACATCTTTGCGGTAATGCGGCCTCCAGAATTGTACACAGTATTCCAGATGAGGTCTCACCATGGATCTATACAATGGCATTGCACCTGATAGCTTGGTACCTCTTGGCTTGAGTTCAGCTGATCTTCATCTCTCTCAGCTTGTTCGATTAATCTTGGAAGCCACCAGAAAACCAGCCACTCGACAATGTTATCAGCAAAAGTGGACTATATTTTCTTCTTGGTGTTTTCTTCATCATGAGGAGCCCATATCCATCTCCGTTTCTCTAATCTTGGATTATCTTCTTCATTTGTCTGACTCTGTCCTCAAATCTACATCTATTTGAGTTCATCTGAGTGCAATCATGGCTTTTCATCAGTCAGTGGAGGGAAAATCTCTCACTGCTCATCCTCTCATTTCCAGATTCATGAAAGCACTTTTCAATGTTAAACCGCCTCTCAAACCACCTCTAGTGGTATGAGATCTTAATGTGGTTCTTCCTAAGTTGATGAAGCCTCCATTTGAACCAATGGCTATGGCTCATCTCAGATACTTTACTTGGAAAGTGTTCTTTCTCATTTCTCTCACTTCTGCCAGAAGGGTGAGTGAACTTCAAGCTTTGGTAGTGGATCCACCATTCACAGTGTTTTACCATGACAAGGTTGTGCTTTGCACTCATCCAAAATTCTTACCAAAGGTTGTTACTGAATTTTATCTCAATCGATTGTGTTTCCAGTATTTTTTCCAAAGCCTCATTCTCATCCTGGAGAGACGGCTCTTCATACTCTGGATTGCAAACGAGCATCAGCTTATTATTTGCAAAGGACTAAATCACACAGATTTTCTCCTCAAATTTTCATCTCTTTTGATCCTAATAAGTTGGGCCATCCTGTTTCGAAGAGAACGATTTCCAACTGGTTGGCTTCCTGCATATCATTCTATTACGCTCAAGCTAGGCTGCACCTTGAAAGTCAGGTCACACCTAAAAACATATCTGTTCCTGAAGTATTTAGGCAGCTGACCTGTACAATTCTTACTCCAAAATAACTGTTAATCTATACCTGCTAATCACTAGCTCTTAACTCTTTTTATTCCACTCAAGTTGTACCATCTTTTAATTATTGTAAACCACATAGAACTTCACGGTCCTGTGGTATATAAACTGTTATTATTATTATTATCATTATAAAGTTCGAGCTATGGCAGCTTCAGTAGTTTTCCTTCATTCTACTCCTATTAAGGAAATTTGCAGAGCTGCCACTTTGTTTTATTTGTATAAAATTGTTTTATTTTTGTCTCCCAATTTTAAATTGTCATACGCATTGAAGTACTTGACATTGCGTGTACAACAAACTTTTAATAAGCTTGAAACTTGAAACCTCACATTACTGTCTGGAATCTTTTACCAGACAGGATAGGCACTTCAGCCAAACAGTATTACAAAATTTATTTTCCTAAAAGACCAACTCTCTTTCCATCCCATTCTAGTTTGCTTGGAGGTCACCCACATGTGAGAATATACTGCCTGCTTGTCCTGGGATAAAGCACAGTTACTTACCATACAAATGTTATCCAGGGACAATAAGCAGATATTGTCACAACCCACCCACCTCCCCTGGTTGGCTTCTTAGCTTGAAACCTGAACTGAGGAGCCGAGTCCTACGTTGGGCGGGAAGGCACTCACGCATGCATGGTGCGGTCGGTTGCAAACTTTCTAAAGTTCTTAAAGTGGCGATGCACTTGGGACCTTCCGTGCCAGGGCTCTGTGAATAATGTCACCCACATGTGAGAATATCTGCCTGCTATCCCTGGATAACACCTATTACGGTAAGTAACTGTGCTTTACATGCCTTCTGCCCAAAGATCAATCTGAATTGGAAGAATTTTTTCTCTCAGAGGAGCTGAGAAAAAAGAAAGACGATGCATATGTAAATCTTCATGACCATACAGTCAGAGTAGCTGAGAAAATAGAAAGATGATGCATATGTAAATCCTCGTTATCATACAGTCTGGCTTGTTTCTGTTAGCAGGTCATGCAAGTAACTATGAGCTTTATATATATTTGGTGCTATTTTCACAAGTTTGAATGTTATAATGTTATTTCCTATGTTTGTTACAGAGTAGAGCAAAATTGTAATGTTGGGGATTTTTCCCCGTTTCCTTCTTCCTGTTGTGTCTTTTATTACAGTGCTACTTGATTGCTTTTGTACAAACTGAGGGGGGCAGGAGCAGCTCCCTGGGAAGGAGGTGGAGTTGGAAAACATGATTGACAGTTTTCTGCAAGCAACTTGCTGGTTCAGCTACAAAACCTTAGCGTTCAGGACCACTAGACACATCTACAAGAAAGAAGATTATTGAGGTAAGAACCTAATCTTTCTTTAATGGATCAATGTAATCCTTGGTCAGAAAAAAACCTCTGCTCTATTAAACTTCTTGGTGTTACTTTTGTCAGAAAACTCTCGTTCCATGAACAAATAAGCTCGATAGTTAAGAAATGTTTCTACCATCTTCGAATGATTAGATCTCTTGCCACTTTATTAGATCATCTTCATTAAATATTCATATTCATTCGCTTGTTATTTCATGTTTAGATTACAGTAATGTACTATACAAAGGAATCACTAAGAAAGAAATAAAATGTCTTCAAATTATTCTAAATACTGCCATTAAAATTATTTCAAAAGCACGTAAATACAATCATGTCGCACCTCTTTTGATCAATGCTCACTGGCTTCTTATTCATCATAGAATTTCCTATAAAATAATGTTACTGACTTACAAGACCAAATCTTCTTGCCAACCTGATTTTATTAACAGGCTACTTATCCCCCATTCCCCCCATCGCACATTACGTTCATCTAATCAAAACTTGCTATCCATCCCTTTTTTAAGATACATTAACACTATGCGTACTAGCATCTTTTCTGTTACGGCCCCTATCAACTGGAATTCAGCACCAAATTATATAAGAGAAATTACATCCCTGGATAAATTTAAAAGTAACTTGAAGGCCTTTCTTTTTAAAGATGCATTCAGTGTATAATAGTCCTTTTAAGGACGGTAATGGAAATCTGTTCCTTGCCATATTTTAATCATGTTAGCTTATCTTACATTATTCTGGATTATTTATATTTTGTTCCCCTTCCTTTTGTTTTGTTCCTTTTCCCCTCTTCTCTTTATACAAATTGTATTTCTGCCCTTCTCCATCTTGTACCAGTAAATTAATGTTTGTCAGTGCGTTAGATTGTTTGTAGCATTATTTGTAATCTGTTTTTAACGTACGTTCTCTTTACACTTTGGTTTTATATTATGTAAAACCGCTTTGAATTTTAATAAGGCGATATATGAAATTTTTAAATAAACCTGAAACCTATATAAAAAAATGTATATGTAAAAAAATATTTCAAGAATACAAATGTTTCCAGCTTACTAAAGTGCATTTTATTAGCTCTGCCTCCCATCATTCTAGACTGTCCTGTACCTCCTCAGTTTGTGTCTCTACACGTGAGATGGTTGATGGAAAAAGCCTGTCTTCTTCTGCTTCAGTTTATTTTTCATTTAATTCATCTATTTTTCATCCGATTGCAATATTTTTTGTTTGTGCTGTAGAGACTCCCAGCTTAGGACATCTCTGGCTGCGAGATAGCTCAGACTTAGGTCAGAAGTCTGTAGGGACATTCTTGTAGAATCCCACTTTATTCCAGGACCAGTAGTTATTTCCCTCCACCCGCAAGAAAGAAGATTAGCAGAGGTAAGAATCTAATATTTTGGACTGTTTTGCAGTGCACCCACTTGGCCGGCCTGCACCAAAAGTCCGGAGGCTCAAGGACAGGTGCTTTGGGAGCAGGGTTCACCCTGGGTTCTTTCTGCAGTGGACTTGAGCATGGGCTGAGTGGCTCTGTGGGGGTTTTTTAAAACCTGGACAGGGCCGATTGCATTTACTCCTCCCTGCTGCACGTGCAGGTTCCATTGGGGATTGAGGTCTCCAGCCAGTCAGAGAGGCAGTCAGAAGAAGCAAGCATTCCAGTTCCTGGCTTGTTGAGACTGAAGTTCTCCTATCTCTCTTTTCTGCAGTTTCAGCCTAGGCAACTTCAAGCACAAACATGGTACAGTGAATACAAGACTGACAGCCTAGGGCAAAAAATCGGGGAGTCCTGGAAAGTGATTTTTCCCCCTACCTATAAAATCCCCAAATCATTAAATTTTGTCCCCTAGTGTAGCTCTCATGGGCCAATTGTGGTGCTAAAATCCCTGCCGTGGTGGCCATCTTGGATTTCCCGATTTGAAAATAAAATCCTCTATCTGCCTCAAAACACCTCAATTTGCTTAAAATCAGATGAAATGGATAACTCAGGATACTTCAGATTCATGTCAGATTTGTGCTGACATGAATAGCGGGTTGAGGATCGTCTGTGTTCCATGTGCCCCTGAGGGTTTGGGATCTCAGATGGCTCGTTTTCCAGGCCAGAAGTCCTGGTTAGAACCAGGAAAAAGTGAAAATGTGTCACTGGTGAAGCACAGCCACGCACCTGCTATGAAACCCCAGAAAGGGACACAGGAGCAACTGCAAGAGACCTAAGGACGTCAAGGATACAGTTTGCTCTAGAATTTATCAATATGCTTTATAAAGCATATTTTACAGCAGCCGCATGAAACCCTCGGAGTTTACGGTGATGCTGGCACCCGGGGTCTCTCCTGCCAAGGGTGTAATTTCCCCTCAATGGAGCCATGCGGAAGAGATAAAGGGGTTCAGTCGGAGGAGGACTGGAATGATATGGAGTCAGTTTCCATGCCTTTATTCCCAATTGGGATCCTTGGTAGTAGGGGACTCTGCATCACGCCTTGGAGAGCTGGTTCAGGTATAGGCTCAGAATCTGGGAGAAGACCTGATTTTGCAGGCTATTTAAGCTCAGCACTCAGAGATAATTGCAGTCTCTCCGAGAATTAAAGATAGAGATTCTGCTGTCTTCAGCTGCTCTGTGCTCGCATATGGGCAGCGCTAAGGCTCAGACCACATGCTTCCCCTTGCATCAGGACATTACTAAAATGTTAATGGACCAATAGGAGGCTCCAGAGGGGCCCCTTCGGTGGTCAGGGCCATGGCAAAGCTTTATCCAATGGATGTGGATTTTAACCAACTATTTGTCCTGCGAAAGGTAGATTCACTGGTGGTGCAGGTTACGAAGCGTACCTCTCTCCCCAGCGAAGGTAGAGTGGTGTTAAGATACTCAAGATTGCAGACTGAATTTTGTCAAGAAGCAGTTTGAGGCCATGGCTGCAGGATTAAAGATAGCAGCAGTGTCGTTGTTTGTAGCATGCGCCGGCCACTTCACCATGATCCAGAGGCTGATTCTGGAAAGGATCAGCAATTCCTCGTGTCTGGAGTGGATTATGTAGTGAATGCTCTCTATGATATTTTCAGAGTCTTGAGCAAACTATCGGGCTGTGCTATCTCCACCCGCAGAATGCTGTCGATTAGACAGTGGGCGAGGGACTCTTCCTCCAAGGTGATACTTAGCAAATTACCTTTCAAAGGACAATTGCTCTTTGGGGTGACCTCATGGCAAGAGTACAGGATCACAAGCCAAAGTCTTTACCTGACAGTAGAGTGAGAACCCTTTGGGGGTAGGTCGTGGTAATTTTCACAGCTCTAGAGGCATCTTTCCCAGTACTTAGGAAGCATAATGGTCCAGAGATTGTCTCTAGGCACAAGACAAAGATTTGGAGGGGCCAGGCACCCTCAGTCATTAGGATCTCACCCCACTCCCGCTCCTAAGAAGCAGTTATGATTCCAGATCAGCAGCCAGACCTTCGAAAGTTGGTAGGAGGTTAATGGCCTATTGGAAGGCATGGGCAGAGATCACTTCAGACCACTGGATACTGGAAATAATTCAGGAGGGGGGTACAAGCTTGAGTTCTTTCATCCTTCCTGGACCTTTTTGTAGACTCTCCAGCAGGGAGACCAGAAAAAGTGATCAAAGTACGAACGATGGAGCAGAAGCTGCTGTATCTAGTGGCCATAGAACCCATACCATGTTCAAACAATAAACAACCAATAGAGAAATATACAAAAACAAGTTATTGGGGTGATGGAGGGCCAACAGTCTTACTAGACTAGCTACACAGACAGCCCAGCAGAGCAGTGGGGCAATCTATGAGGCACTAAAATTACTCTCATTTAAAATGTCACAGGCACATATCACACCTTCTGTTACATCCACTCCGGATTCTGTATGATTCAAATCCGTGAACCGGGTCTTACAGAAATGACAATCATAGCTTTCAGTACCTCCCACATTGCCAAGAGTAAAGTTTTTTTCCTTTTGCAAGCAAGCCATGCAAAGCAAATTTACACTTATGAATATAATACAAGAGGGGTATTGGATGTAAATAGTGGGGTTCCCCAGGGCTCTGTATTGGGATCACTGCTTTTTAACATATTTGTCAATGATCTTGAGATGGGAATAAGTATTGAGATAATTAAATTTGCTGATGACACAAAGTTGTTCAAAGTTGTTAAATCACAAGAGGATTGTGAAAAATTGCAAGAGGACCTTACGAGACTGGAAGACTGGGCATCAAAATGGCAGGTAAGGTTTAATGTGAGGAAATGCAAAGCGATGCATGTGGGAAAGAGGAACCAAACTTTAGCTATGTGATGTTGGATTCTATGTTAGGAATCACTGCCCAGGAAAAGGATCTAGGTGTCATTGTTGAAGATACGTTGAAACCCTCAGTTCAATGTGTGGTGGCGGCGGCTTAAAAAGCAAATAGAATCTTAATTATCCCACTGGAAAACAAAAATGAAAACTTTATAATGCCCTTGAATCGCTCTGTGGTACAGCCACAAATTGAAAACTGGGTGCAGTTCTGGTCGCCGTTTTCTAAAAAAGATATGGCAAAATTAGAAAAGGTACAGAGAACGGTAACGAAAATGATAAAAGGTTTGGGATGCCTTCCCTATGAGGAGAGGCTAAAGTGGCTAGGGCTTTTCAGCTTGGAGAAGAGACAGCTCAGGGGTGATATGATAGAGGTCTATGAAAATACTGAGTGGTGTGGAAAGGGTAGATGTGAATCATTTGTTCACTCTTTTCTTAAATAATAGGACTAGGGGACATTTGATGAAGCTACTAAATGGTAGATTTAAAACAAACCGGAAAAAATATTTCTTCACACAACGTGTAATTAAACTCTGGAATTCATTGATGGAGAATGTGGTGACATAAGTTAAATTACCTGGGTTTAAAAAAGGCTTGGATAATTTCCTAAAAGAGAAGTCCCTAGGCCATTATTGAGATGGCTTGGAGAAATCCACTGCTTATTCCTAGGATAAGCAGCATAAAATCTGTTTTACTACTTGGGATCTAGCTAGGTACTTGGGACCTAGGTTGGCCACTGTTGGAAACAGGATACTGGGCTTGGTGGACCTTTGATCTGTCCCAGTATGGCAGTTCTTATGGGGGGGGGGTTCTAAGTCTTTTTTTTCTGCTCAAAACCCCTAGATTTTGGCAGAAATCAATAGGGAAGGACTCCTCACAATGTATTATGATGAATTCTTGTGATGTTTGCTCCAGATTGTCAGCAGAGAACATAACATAAGAAAAGCCTTACTGGGTCAGACCAATGGTCTATCAAGACCAGTAGCTTGTTCTCATGGTGGCCAATCCAGGTCCCTAATACCTGGCTAAAACCCGTGGAGGAGCATTTATTGTACCATGTATCGCAGCAGGAGCTTTGGGCTTTGCTCCCTTCAGGTCTTCTAGAGCTGGGGAACTGCTATGGGCCCAAGAAATAGGAAGAAAATCCTGCCTGGTTCCTGAGTATGGCGATGGCACTAAGCGCGTGGATAACACAAAGGCCTTGTTGGGGATCCGCCAGGGGTCTGGTATTGCTCCTTTGTATGGGTTCTTATTAGAATTTGTCCAGCTGATGTGGAGAACCTATTTTACGGACTCGGATTGCGCTTCACAGCCCGGTGGCGTGTTACTGGTTCCCAAGCATGTAACTTCTCTGACAGAGCTCATTGATCCGGTCCCCAGTGCCAGTGTCCACTCCAACTCAGATTGCCTGAGTTGGCACTCGGATTCTAGATGACTCCAATTCCATTTTTGGCTCCATCAAACAGAATATATCCATGGGTCCTGATCTGGATGATGACCCTGTAATGCACTGGCTGTTTAAGTCTGTATTCAGAAAAAAACAGGGGAAAACAACACCACAACCACAAATATGCACAAATCAGAGTGGAATTGTCCAGAAGAAAATGATGTGCACTAAAGAAGTGTCCTCCAATATGTCTGGTGATTTGAAGATCTTTATTGTTCAAACATCAATAAAACACATTCATCGACTCAACATGTTCATGTCGAGTCGATGAATGTATTTTATTGATGTTTGAACAATAAAGATCTTCAAATCACCAGACATATTGGAGGACACTTCTTTAGTGCACATCATTTTCTTCTAGACAATTCCACTCTGATTTGTGCATAAGTCTGTATCCATCCATGCGATGGAAAGACCTGAAATTGGAAGTTCAACCTTCCACTTCTCAGTGTACAGTCATGAACCGCTCCAATACTGAGACCTCCTTTTTTACAGTGCATCCAGACATCAGAGCTGTGGTCGCAGAGCAGTGGGAGACACCTAAAAGCTCTTTAAGGGTGACTAAAGCTTTGTCTAAGCTTTACCCCATGACACCAGAACTTCAGTACCTGCTTGACCAGCTGAAGGCGGACTCTGCAGTTGCTCAGGTCACCAAGCCATGCTTCAGTGGCTCTTAGCCATTCAAGCCATAGAGCCAGTTCCCGATGACTAATCAGGTTCAGGCAGATAATTCTTATACGCCATCATGCCCAAGAAAAGCACAGAGGACTGGACCTCCATCTTGAATCTCAAAGCAGTCAATGCATTTCTGAAGATTCCACATTTCCACATGGAAACATCTCAATCAATCATTGCAGCAGTGACTCAAGGGGAATTCCTGGCATCTGGACATAACAGAAGCCTAGTTTCATATTTCCATCATCCCAGGACCCAGGAAATACTTGCGTTTTCATATTCTCTAGCAACATTTCCAATTTGTATCCCATCCCTTCGGCCTGGGAATGGCTCCCCACACTTTCACCAAGGTTATGGTGGTAGTTGCTGCTCATCTCCTCCACAAAATGGGGATCCAAGTGCATCCCTATCTGGTCGATTGGCTGATCAGGGCTTCGTCCAAGCTGGAGTGTGAGCAGGAGGTGTGAATGGTGGTGACTCTTCTACAGCTGCTGGGATGGATTGTCAACTTCAAGAAGAGCCAGCTAGCACCAACTCAGAACCTGGAATAATAACATAATTTGGATGCATATGTTGGTCTTATATGGTCTTGCACCCAATTATCTTGTGGATCATTTTTTTATTTGTTAATCTAAGATGTTCAAAGCGTATTCATACTCTATTTGCTTTATCATCTGTAAAAGGTTTTTTATATAAAAGTTACTTTTAGTGACCCTTATCGTTTCAGAGTTTAGTTGTCTGAGTTAATTCTATTTCTTATCCTAGGACAAGCAGGCAGCATGTTCTCACATGTAGGTGATGTCTTCCATGGAACTCGGTACACACAGTGTTAAAAGTGAACTGTTACTTTAAGTTTTAAGAAACTTTATAATTGTCCGCAGTGCGCATGCATTAGTGCCTTCCCGCCCGATGTCAGCTCACGGTTCCTCAGTTCTTCTTTTTCCACAAAGTGAAGAAGTGCTTTTTTCTGGACTTTGTCCAGTCAACATTGATTTCAACCTGTATTATTTTTTCTAAACTGGCCTTTGGCCTTTCTTTTTCCCTTACTTTAAGAATTTTGTTTTCTTAGTTAAAAAAAAAAACCCCAACTAAAAATAAATATAATTATTTCTTTTTCCTCACTTGTGCCTTTCAGCCTTCGTGTGGGGCTTTTCAACCTTTGTGTTTTTCTTCGGCGGGCATTTTCTTCTATCTCATTGAATTTAATTTTGCCACTGCAATTTTTCCATCCATGTTGAAACTGTTGACCAGCTTTAAAAAGTGCTGTCGGTGCCAGTGACCTATTTCAATCACTGACCCGCATAGTTGGTGTTTGCAATGTTTGGGCCTTGAGCATCGTGTTAACATCTGCACACACTGTTCCACCTTACAAAAGCGCTCACTAAAAACTCATCGTATTCAGCAAGAGAAACTCCTTGTTTCAGCCATGGACACTGGAAAACACTCTTAGCCTGCGGTACCAGCATCAACATCAGTATCAGACGAGATTCCAGCATCGGGGAAGCCAGCTAAGAAGCCTTCCTCTTCCCCTCAATGCTGGCCAAATGCCGATACCATCGCTCTCCATCTCTGTAGGTTGTCTTTCCTTTAGGGCGTGTATCCTCTTTGAGGTCACCTACCCCTCGACGCCCTGCTGTTCTGATGGTACCGGCTGTTGAGCCAAGGTTACTAGTGCAGCTCTTCAAGGAGTAACTCAATGAGTTTTTTTGAAGGGAGATCTGTGATATGTTTAAATTGCATGCGACACCGGTGCTCATATCACTTCCTCAGTACTGGCCCAGGCTATGCATAGCACCTCAAGGTAACAGGGTACCGATTCCAGATCTCCATCGAGGCGTCGGTCTACCTGTTATCGAAACTGCCAGTAGACACTGATACTCTCCATCGAGGCATTGATCTTCCACATCACAGCATCGACACTCCCCATCAAAACAGTGTCACTTTTCATCAAAGCATCGATGTCCTCCTTTGACTCATCGACACTCTTCATCAACTAGACGCTCTACTTCAAGGCTATATCGTTATTCATCACATCGATCCCATACTTCAAGGACTAAGAAAATTTCTTGTTGCTCCTCTTCATCATCTTCATTGGATTGGTACTGCAGACATCAAGGAGCATTGTCTCGTTCTCATCATTCTCCATTACAATCTTCATCTTACAGCACATGTGTCAAACACAAGGCCCGCGGGCCAAATCCGGCCTGCCTGGCCATTTTATGTGGTCCGCGGTCCAGGGCCGGCATTACGGGGGAGTAAACAGGGCTTCAAGGTGTCCCCTTGCTTTCTGTTTTGGGCCCTTACCTGACGGCAACAATAGCACCCATGGGCTGTGGTGGTCATCAGCTTGTGCATGTTGGTAACACAACAGAAATTAATTTAACTGTGATGCATCCCTGTGTGAATTACTGGCACCGGGATACATTGCTGGGGCTGGCACAGTTAATTCATTTCTGGTGCGCTGCCGGCACGCGCAAGCTGACAACCATACTGGCAGTGTGAATTACTGGCCGTCATAGTTAAAATTACTGCTGAAGAGAGAAGGAAGCCAAGCCACAAGAGAAGATTGAGGCAGCGAGAGGGGGAGTGGGGGGGGGGGGGCGCTGATTATGACCGTAGGCTTGCCCTCTTGATTTCCTCCTCCAGCGCCACCTCTCCTTTTGACTTCCTCCTACTGGTCGGAAAAGGTTATCATGCCGCTGTACTGGGCCATGGTATGCACCCACCTGCAATACTGCATTCAGCACTGGTCGCCGTTCATTAAGAAGGACAAGGTACTACTCGAAAGGGTCCAGAGAAGAGTGACTAAAATGTTTAAGGGGCTGGAGAAGTTGCCGTACTGCGAGAGGTTAGAGAAACTAGGCCTCTTCTCCATTAAAAAGAGGAGGCTGGAAGGGGACATGTTCGAAACATTCAAGATAATGAAGGGAATAGACTTAATAATAATAATAATTTATTCTTATAGACCGCCGAAACCATAATAATTCGAGGCAGTTTACAACAAGAGGTGCTGGACAATCAGAGAAATAGTCACAATATAGAGTCGTCAGATACATGCATACAGAATAGAAGAAGTAAAAACTATAGAATTTTTAGGTTACAAATTGATTGAACAATTTCGTTTTTACTGATAGAGACAGGTTGTTCACCCTCTCCAAGGAAGAGAGAATGAGAGGGCACTCTTTAAAGTTAAAAGGGGAAAGATTCTGTACAAAAGTAAGGAAGTTCTTCTTCACCCAGAGAGTAGTGGAAAACTGGAATGCTCTTCCAGAGGCTGTTATAGGGGAAAACACCCTCCAGGGATTCAAGACAAAGTTAAACAAGTTCCTGCTGAACCGGAACATACGCAGATAGGGCTGGTCTCAGATAGGGCACTGGTCTTTGACCTAAGGGCCGCCGTGAGAGCGATCTGCTAGGCATGATGGACCACTGGTCTGACCCAGCAGGGGCAATTCTTATGTTATTATGTGTGCGGAGGTGGGGGAAGGGGGAACATGAGTACCTCTCCTGCCTTCTGTAATATTCTGCACATCTGCAGTGGTGGGAGAGATTAGGCGGGCTTGAGGCAAAACGGAGGCACGAGGTACTGCAGTGAGAGTCGGGCATCGGGCTGGACTGGAGCTGGAACCTTAATTTCTCCCTTATTTGTGACAGCACAGTTTAGCTGCAGCAGGAGTCTGCCTTCATCACTTTCCTCCAGGGTGGGCCACAGGCCATATCAGGTAAGAAAATGTAATGCAGATGGGCTCTGGTGGGGATGGGCTCTGAGTCTGACTGAAAAGATTCTAAAATAATGTTTTATTTTTAATGTTGGTGGGTTTCTAGGTGGGCTGGTATGTTTCTGTTGGGAGGTGCTGATACCCATGGGGAGGGAGATGCTATGGGGAGGGGGTAAAGAAAAGTAGGGCTAAGCTGATGCTCTGCTACAGGGAGAGGTGGGGGAGTAGGAAAGGGTAAGGCTGATTCTGGGCAGATGGGAGGGTAGCAAGGGAAGGGAAGCTGGAGTCATTGCTTTGCTACTTTGAAGGAGGAGTATTAGAAGTGCACACACAGGCTGCTTTCCTGGTTCCCTTTGCTGCATAATATCAGGGATAGCTGCCCCATTTTGTTCTTTCCCTCTCCCCAATCCCAGATCCAGATTTTCAGCCTGAGGAGGGAGTGTCAGCTTCTAAGAGGGAAATAGTCAATGACGACGATGGCATGTGGTATGGTGTCTCAGGTTGAGGAAGGATCTACTAAGACTAAGTATCTTAATAAAAAATTTGGCTTATGACTTAGCCTGTTTTAGATTTTGGCTCCTTATGTGATTTGAGTTTGACACTCCTGTCTTACAGAGTCACCTGGAGTGCTTGCAGTTGATTCTAATCTATCACGTCACCATACTGAATCAAAGTGTGAGCCCACTTTGTTGGCCTCTGAATCGTATGGTATACCATCAGATCCATCTCCTCTTCCTCCTCCAAGAAGATGATCTTCTGAATGGCTTTCCTTTACTAAATATATTATACAGTTGGGCAAGGCCCTTCCTGTCAAATTAGAAGCTGACACTGAGCCAGAGCAGAGCTCCTTGATGCCTTAGATTATGATGAACCTCCTAAAGAGCTCAAGTTACCATTGTACAATTTTCTTAAGGAGGTCCTCTTTCAAAGCTGTTACTGCAGCTCCAAGAAAAATTGACTTGCTGTACAGAATAATTTCTTGTCCTGGATTTGACAATCCACAGCTGTAACATCAATCGTTGCTTGTGGAATCGACCCTTAAAAATCCTCCAGTACCTGAGTTTATGCTTCTGCCCCACCAGGGCATGAGGGTCAGTCTAAGGATAAATTGGTTCACCATCTCTACCAAAACTCTATGTTGGCCAATAGAGTGCTTAATTACAAATTCTATATATGATTTTATTTTAAACATCTTGTAAAGAAGTTAGCTGACTTTGAGCAGTATATTCCCCCAGAACATTTTATGAATTTTCAGCAGACTACTCATAGTCTCTTACAAACCAGAAAATATATAGCACAGATAGCATTTGATGCTTTTGAAATGTCATCCAGAGCATCTGCCATGTTTGTTGCAATGAGATGTCTTGCTTGGCTATGAGTCTTTGACATGGATATTAACCTTCAGGACTGTTTAATCAACATTCCATACCTGGAGGAAGAACTCTTTGGTGATAGAATAGAGGTTGCTACTCAAAAGCTGACTCAGCATGAGCAGAATTGGAACTCTGAATAGATCAAAGACTAAGTCAACCATCTGTCTGCTCCAAAACCTGCTTCTTATTCTTACTAGAGATGATATCCTGCAACATCCTCTTCTTCCAAACTGCCACCACAGAAGAGACAAGAACAGCAACAACCTCAAAAGACCCAGACTTTGGTTTCTCAAAAGCCAACTCATTCTTTTTGATGAGTTTATAGGGAGCATGGCCACCATATCTCTTTCTCAGCCTCTTCCCCAGCCTATCGAAGGTTGACTACAATTATATCATCGACTTAGGGCTTTCATCACGATAGACTCTTGGGTCCTAAAGGTCATCAAGGAGGGTTATTCACTCCATTTCCTAAAAATACCTCCAAATCATCCTCCAAGAGAGTCCTCTTTCACATCACATCAGATGTCCCTTTTTCTTTAGGAAATCAAAGCTTTGTTTCAGCTAAATGCCATAAATGTTCCTCCTCCTCAGAAAAATCAGGGGTTCTACTCCAGGTATTTTCTAATCCCAAAGAACAAAGGAGGCTTCAACAAATTCTAGACCTCTGAGAGTTAAACAAATACCTAATTTTTTTTAAAAAAAGGCTTGCATGCTTTCTCTAGGGACTCTACACCCTTTTCTAGAATGAAATGAATGTCTATGCTCCCTAAACCTTTAAGAGGCTTACACACATATATCCATACGCCTGGCTCAAAGGAATTTTCTGTGTTCTCGTGTCGCTCATCAACACTTACAGTACAAAGTTATGCCATTCAGCCTGGCCTATTCTCCAAGAGTATTCACCAAGTGCCTAGTGGTCGTGACAGCAACCCTGCATACTCGCGGTTTTCAAGTATTTCCATATCTGGATGATTGGCTCATAAAAGCTGCCTCGCCTCAAGATGTACTCGCCACAACACAGTTGACAATAACATTTCCTAGGGTTCAAAGTCAACTTTCCAAAGTCTCAACTTCAACCATCCCAAAAACTGCAATTCTCAACACTGTTCATCTACGGACTTTCCTACCTCAAAAAAGACAGGACACTTTGCTTCAGCTTTGCAAGCAAATTTCTCTTCTACAAACCATTTTAGCCAGACAGATGATGCAGCTTTTGGGACACAGGGCATCCACATTCCATGTCTCCCCCCCCCCCCTCCTTTGCAAGGCTCCATCTCAGACCAGCTCTGTGGACCCTATCTTGATTCTTTCTCTCAAAAGATTAGAATTAGAGAAGGACACGGTAGCGATCCCTGCGGGAAGCCGCGTTGGGCTGTGGTTTTCTCGCGGGCTAAGGAGACTCTATAGCCAAATTTCCACAGACACGGGAGCAAAATTTTTCACCGCCCGCAAGAACGGTGAAAAGATTTGTCTCCGCAGGTAAATGTACCCCCTTCTTCATGACCGCAATTTACCTTGACTGATCTTCAAGTTCCTCCGGCGGCCATGCTGTCTCCAACTCTCCATCACCGACTTGTGCCGCATTGACTCCGCCCCCTTTAATGTACTGGCTCCTGATTGGTCACTTCTTCCTGCTCAAGCAGTGAGGGGACCAATCGCTACTGCCACACATGATTTGAAAACCGCATTTAATGGATTGTAGTGGTGCAGCAGTAGCAATTGGGAACATTTCAGAGCTGCAGCAGGAGGACAGGTTGCTGCCTGGACTGGAGTCACCGCGGACTCAGAGCTGAAACTTCGTCGGCGCTAGAACTAGTTCTAAGAGGTAAGGTGGGCCGCGTCCCCACACTTTCCTTCTGCTTGCCTGCCCAGGGTTCCCGGGGGGGGGGGGGGGTTCATTCTTTGCTTCGGTCGGAGTCCGGTTGAGCTGCTCTTGCAGCAAGGAGCTGGTTCTTTTTTTTTTTTTTAATCTACTAGTGTATCCATTGCCATGGGTTGCTGAACACATTATCTGTATATCGTGCTGGATTCCTCCTCTACAGCAAGTTCAGCAGTCTTGCAGCAGCTCATAGAGGACAGACACTGCTTTTGAACACGTGGTGGATCTCTGATCCTGTGCGATCTGCTCCTTCCAGGATAATAAGAGGCGCTGCCGGGTGTTGTGTCGTGCTGAGTTCCCAGTTTTCCCTGCATTTTAAGTGGCAAAAACTGCTTTCTTGATTTCATTTTTGGTTTCGAATGAGAAATCTCGAATACATGCTGATCTAAGTTTGTTTTGGTAACTATGGTTTTGGAAATAGGAAAGCTGAATAACTGTACTTTAAACGATCGCATGAGAGCCATGGTAGAAAAACGACTCGAGAAGATGGTGGACAAACTTGAAACGGTAGATCAGGCATGGTCCCTACTGAAAAATACTATCACAGAAGCACAAGATCTCTACATTCCGAGGATTTCCAAAGATCGGAGAACAAAGAGCAAAAGAGAACCGGCATGGCTTACCATACAGGTGAAGAAAGCCATAAAAGAAAAGAAGGACTCTTTCAAAAAATGGAAATGCATAAAGACAACCGAAGCCTGGAACAAACATAAAGATGATCAGAAGAAATGTCACAAGGCGGTGAGGGATGCCAAACAGGAGTATGAGGAAAAAATAGCCCAGGAGGCCAAAAACTAGCCCTTCTTTAGATACGTGAAAGGGAAAAAACCTGCAAAAGAGGCAGTGGGACCCCTGGACGACCAGGGAAGAAAAGGGTACATCAAGGAAGATAAACAAATCGCAGACAAACTAAATTCCTTCTTTGCGTCCGTCTTTACGAAGGAGGACACCTCAACAATACCTGAAGCGGAGAAAGTGTTTGCAGGAGAAATAGAAGACAGCCTCACCACAGTTGAAGTGGACTTAGACCAGATATACTATCAGATCGACAAACTTAAAAGTGACAAATCCCCTGGACCGGATGGAATTCACCCGAGAGTCTTAAAGGAATTGAAGGTTGAAATCGGAGAGTTATTGCAAAAACTTGCAAACCTGACAATCAGAACTGGACAGATACCGGACGACTGGAGGATAGCGAACGTCACGCCAATTTTTAAAAAAGGATCGAGAGGGGAACCGGGCAACTATAGGCCTGTGAGTCTTACGTCTGTCCCCGGCAAGATGGTTGAAGCACTGATCAAGGATAGCATAGTCTGGCACTTGGACGCACACGACTTGATGAAACCCAGTCAACATGGATTCAGGAAAGGGAAATCATGTTTGACGAATTTACTCCAATTTTTTGAGACTGTGAACGAGCAAATTGATAGTGGGAAGCCGGTGGACATAATATACTTGGACTTCCAGAAAGCGTTCGACAAAGTTCCACATGAAAGACTTCTCAGGAAACTACAAAGCCATGGCATAGAGGGGGATATACAAAGGTGGATAGGCAAATGGCTGGAAAACCGAAAGCAGAGAGTGGGCATAAATGGGAAGTTCTCTGACTGGGAGAAAGTGACTAGTGGTGTACCACAGGGCTCGGTACTTGGGCCGATCCTTTTTAATATTTATATCAATGACCTGGAGGAAGGAACAACCAGTGAGATCATCAAGTTTGCAGATGATACAAAACTATGCCGGGCAATCAGATCGCAGGAGGATAGAGAGGAACTCCAGAGCGACTTGTGTCGGTTAGAAACATGGGCGGAGAAATGGCAGATGAAGTTCAATGTGGAGAAATGCAAGGTAATGCATTTAGGCAATAAGAATAAGGAATACGAGTATACAATGTCAGGTGCAACTCTGGGGAAGAGTGAACAAGAAAAGGACCTGGGTGTACTGATAGATAGGACCCTGAAGCCGTCGGCACAATGCGCGGCAGCGGCAAAGAAGGCAAATAGAATGTTGGGCATGATAAAGAAAGGAATCTCGAGTAGATCGGAGAAAGTTATAATGCCGCTTTATAGGGCAATGGTCAGACCACACTTGGAATACTGCGTCCAACATTGGTCTCCCTACCTAAAGAAGGATATAAAACTGCTGGAGAGGGTGCAGAGACGAGCAACAAAACTGGTGAAGGGTATGGAGAAACTGGAATACGAGGATAGACTTATAACACTAGGATTGTTCTCCCTAGAGAAAAGGAGACTGCGTGGGGATATGATCGAGACCTTCAAAATACTGAAAGAAATCGACAAAATAGAGCAGAGAAGATTATTTACATTGTCCAATTTGACACGGACTAGAGGACATGAAATGAAGCTAAGGGGGGACAGGTTCAGGACTAATGTCAGGAAGTTCTGCTTCACTCAGAGAGTGGTTGACGTCTGGAATGCCCTCCCAGAGGAGATTATTGCGGAATCGACCGTCCTAGGCTTCAAGAGCAAACTAGATGCATATCTCCTTAAGAGAGGCATATAAAGATATGATGGACTATAAATTACGCCAGGGTACACCTGGCAGGGCCTCCGCATGCGCGGATCGCCGGACTTGATGGACCAAAGGTCTGATCCGGAGATGGCAGTTCTTATGTTCTTATGTTCTTAAAATAACCTTTTCAACAACTCACAATTTTTGCCAAGTTGTAATATTTTTGAAAATGCAAATCAATTTGTTTTGCCTCTGCTGGGTTTTGTGGTATGGGAGAAATTGTTGCATCTTTCCCTGCTCCCTGGAAACTTGGGTAAGGTGGGCCACATCCCTACACTTTCTGCTTGCCTGCCCAGGGTTCCCAGGGGGAGGGTTTTTTTTTTCTTTGCTCCAGTGTTCGGTTGAGCTGATCGCAAGGGAATCCAAGATCAGCTGATTCCCTCGCGATCAGCTCAACCAAACTCAGGAGCAAGGAAAGAACACCCCTCCCAACCCAAATCCAACTCCCCTTTTTGATCTTGTGGCTTGTATCTTTTTTTTTTTTTTTCCTTCCTCTCCTTCCCTCCATTCTCTATGTACGGTGCAGCCTACAATTGAGAGATTTCTTTATAATAATTATGAGGATCAGATATGGCTAAGGAAGACTAATGGACTGGTTGCAGCTAGAGCTGTGCCAATGATAAAGCTTGTTGTATGGCTGAGAAACTGTGCTGGTATTTGCTCTCTATCATAAGTGGACTAATGCCCTCTTCTATTAAACGGCACTAGCAGTTTCTAGCGCAGAGAGCCGCGCTGAATGGCCCGCACTGCTCCCGACGCTCATAGGAGCTCTATGAGTGTCAGGAGCAGCGTGGGCCATTCAGTGTGGCTCCCCACGCTAGAAACTGCTAGTGAAATTTAATAGAAGAGGCTGTAATTGATTCTTGTGTTTTTGCTCTGCTGGTATCTTTTCTGTCTTGCTGAATTGAATCATTCAAAAAAATAAAAAATCAGACTCCAATTCAGGCTTGCTCTTGGCCTTTTCCTCTGTCGCAGACGGGGAGACCGGGGAGAATGGCAGGAAGAGAATAAAGATGCATTGTCAGGCCTTGGGGTGGGGGAAGACATAGTGATAGAGTGACAGACAGACCCCTGGAACAAAGGGGAGACAGAAGAGTGGGTGGCAGATGTTAAACTTGGGGGCGTTTACTGGCTAGAGAGAGAGAATGCAGAGAGGTGGAAAGATTCTGGACCAAGGAGGGAGGAAGGAAGGAGAGAGAGGCAAAAAAAGACCTGGAAGAAAGGAGAACAAATGCTAGATATAATTGGGGGGGAGGGGGTTGCAGGACTATGGGAGGAGCAGACAGAGGGGGAGAGACCCTGACGAAGATGATAATAGAGGAGGGAGACCAGGAAGGATCCCTGGAACAAAGGTGGTGGTAGTTGGTTACAGTAGTGGCTGTGGTACCACTATCTATAAGGTACAAAGGGGAAAAGGGAAATGACACTGGATCTTGGGAAAAATTGTATAAAAAATGACTTTATTTTCAATTTAGTGATCAAAATGTGTCAGTTTTGAGAATTTATATCAGTAGTCTATATTTTGCACTATATTTGTCTATTTTTCTATAGTTGTTTCTGAAGTGACATTGCATATTTTAAAGTCATCTGCCTTGGTCTCTTTGAAAAATAAAACAAATATTAATGATTAATATTTTCTCTGCATAGTGTGCTTTGTGTTTCTTTTAATTTTGTGGTTACCATAATGAATTAATATTATATTGTTTGTAGTGTACATGAAAAATGAATGGAAGAAATTTCATTACAATTAGTACTATTATGATGGGGATGGGGGTCAGGGGTGGAGATTGGCCTGGGATACTCGGTTGAGAAACATTAGTCTAGGTGTCTATGGACTTCACTCAGTAAGGGCCCCTTTTACAAAGCCACAGTAGCGATTCTCCCTTGGCAAATGCACCAAACAAAGTCCATTTGCTGTGGCAGAATTGCACAAATGCATGTCCTTAAAAACCAGATTTCATGATAGCAGGTCTGCGTTTTATCCCCTTGTGCAGGCTTGTGCAGATGAGAATGGAAACGAACTTGCAGGGATGGGGAAAAATTTGTCCCCGTGTCATTCTCTATTTTCCATCTTCCATTTTCAGTGCTCCTTTTTCAAACAGCATGTTTGAGTGGTTTATTTACTTGATGCTTTCAAAATCCATAAGTGCAGTGTTTTAGAGCAATGATGAGGTCTCATGGTTGGTCTTTTCTCTACGATTGGTAGTAGTATATATTGATTATCATATGGTTTGTTTGTTTTTGTGTTTTATATATATATTTCTTTCTTTTTTTTTTTTTTGGTGCCACCAGGTTTATCTACTGTATGCTTTCTAAATGATAAAGAAATTTAAATGTCCTGTTTAGTCTTTTAGTGTATTACACTGTCTCATAACCTTACTTCCTTTTTTTCGTGTCGGTCCTAGGAAATTTTTACTTGATAAAAGAAAATTTGGGCTGTTCAACTAAAGCTTATCATTGAAAGATAGTGTCATTCGGCAGACATTATCATTGAAAGAAATATTGTCATTCGGCAAAGGTGAGTATTTATATTTAAGACAATGACTGAGGCAAACTGCTACAATTAATTCAATCAATCCATTGTAGCAGTTTGTAATTTACTGCTCTTTTTTGGTATTGGGTTTTTTTTTTTTTTGTTTGTTTATTTGGTCATTCACACAGTGTGTTGTTTTTTGGGGGGGGAGTTTTTCTAGGCTATCATGGATAAAAGTACCGTGCAGAATCTCATCATTACAAAAAGCAATCGATTCTCTCTGATTGAAAATAATGGAGCTAGTCCGGTGTGGAAGTTCTTTCTGGTCATCTACATGGATGGTCAATGCAGCGGTTTCATCATGTGCAAGACTTGCAAGTCAGTGTTGAGTTGGAGGTCACGTGATGGTACCAGTGGCCTGAAATCACATGCAGCAATCTGTAGTGGGCAAAAGTATACTGCTGTGACGAGAAGCATCAAGGACTTTTTACATAAAGAGAATCCGAAGGAAGAATACAGAACCTTGCTTACAGCAGTGAAAGCAGAAGTTACTGATGCAGTTGCTTCGATGTGTGCCATGGACATCAGACCTTTTTCTCTGGTCAAGGGATTTGTTGATTTCCATTGGTGCGAAATATGGCCAAGTTTCTTCTGATCTGGTACTCCCCTCTGCCAGAACAGTGTCCAGACATATTTCAGCAATTGCTGAAAAAGAAAAGGCTGCATTGTCTGAGGTGTTGGGTTGGCAAAATAAATTTGCCATTACAACTGATCTGTGGACTGAAGATGGAACTAGTATGCCATACATAACCATGACTGCACACTATTTAGACAACAATTTTCATCTCCACGCAAGAATTCTTGCCACCAGAACTCTGCTTGATAAGCATACTGCAGCTAACATTCAATCAAGGAAATCTTGGAAGAGTTTGGGGCTTATCGTCAGAACAATGTCTATATCACTGATAATGGAGCTAATGTTAAGGCTGCCTTCAAAGATCAACAGTGGCTATCATGTGCAGGCCACAATTTGAATCTTGTGTTGGTTCATGGATTGAAGCACAATGACAACTTTGATTCTCCGGTTGCCGATGTAAGTGTGCTGATTAATCTTGCAAAAGACACCGTTGCACATGTCAAGCATTGAAAAATGCATCACAAGCTAGAGACTAGCCTTAAACAGGCTGTTCCAACAAGATGGAATAGCATCTATAAAATGCTGGAATCGATATCTCAAAACCTACCACATCTTAAAGAACTGGCCAATGAATATAGGGATAAAAAACTGCAGAGGCTGCTTTTGGATTTGAATGAAGCACTATTAAATGACACAATTTGTGTCTTGCGCAACTTTGATGCGGCAACAACTGCCTTGTCTACTGATAAAACACCTACCCTCTGCAATGTCCTTCCAACACGTGCTCAGTTGTTCAAACATCTGACTGTTATTTCAATAGATTCATCAATTATTGCTTCTATAAAGAAACATTTTGAACACTTAATCAACACTTATTTCCCGGTTTATCCATTACACAGCATTGCTTCTCTGTTAACACCCATATCTGAAAAATAATCCAGTTATCTTCCCTGAAGATGCAAAAATACAGGCAATCATATCTTTAAAGAGGTTGTACAAAGAGGTTGAAGTGGAAGAACTCCCAGGGCCAGGTCCCTCCAAAAGAAGGAAAATAGATGCAACTGTTGGTTTCCTGAGTGACTTTTTTGAAACATTATCATCTCAGAAGGCTGCTGTTAATGAGGTGGATAGCTATCTTTGTTCTACTGATGTTGATGCTGATGTTTTAAGATTTTGGAGAAATAAACAAGAAAGCTGGCCAAAATTAGCAAAAGTTGCATGAGGGATACTGTGCATTCCAGATACCAGCACATCTTCAGAGAGGGTATTCTCTATTACAGGAAGGACTATGGAAGAAAGGAGAATTAGACCGAATCCAGAGATTGTGGATGATTTGTTGTTCATCCACGGGTTAAAAAATAAGGACAATTAAAAGTACAGGTTGTGTTTTGTTTTTGTATAGTTAAGTTGTAAAGAATGTTTCCTTTATACGTTAATAAAGATAAGTATATAAAATCATACCTGTCTGAGGCTTTTATGGATGCTGCGGGGACGGTGACGGGGCAGTGAATGGCATGGCGATGGCGGTGACGGGGTGGTGAAGAGGACGGTGGGCCGGGGCAATGACGGGGACAGATTTTTTCCCCCATGTCATTCTCTAATTATAATCACCTTACCTCTTCGTCAGTCTTTTCAGTGGTGGATGGATCCCACCAATCTTTCCAGGAGTCTACTATTTCACATCCCTCCACATCAGAAAGTGCTCACCACAGATGTGTCCACGTATGCTTGGGGAGCGCACCTGGATGGTCTTCGCACACAAGTTCACTGGTCTGCTCAAGAGAAAACATTACACAACAACCTATTAGAGCTGAGAGCAATTTGAAATGCTCTACAGACTTTTCAGAGCACTTTTTCCAATCAGGTCCTCCTGGTTCAAACAGACAATCAAGTAGTGATGTATTATGTCAACAAGCAAGAAAGAACAGGCTCTCTCCCTCTGTGTCAAAAAGCTGAGTACATTTGGAACTGGGTGATTGCTTGAAACATATTTCTCAAGGCCATATATGTGCAAGGGTCACAGGACACTCTAGCTGACAAACTCAACAGATTTATTTGCCCACACGAGTGGACTCTCAACTTCAAAGTATTATGCAACATTTTTTTCACTATGGGAAACTCCTCAAATAGATCTGTTTACCTCTCCCCACAATCACAAATTGCTTCAATTCTGTTCCAAATTCTATAGAATAATCACTCTATGAATCATTTGCAATGAACTGGTTTAAATATTCATCAACTGCTGATAGAACTCATGCTCAGAGACATGAAGGCAGTAACAGGGGAAGAACCCCCAACACTACCACCTCACCACCCAATCATCGCATTGTTCAAAACAATGTAAAGTTGATTGTCAAGTTTGTCGAATGTTTAACAATGCGATGATTGGGTGGTGAGGTGGTAGTTCTTCCCCTGTTACTGCCTTCATGTCTCTGAGCATGAGTTCTATCAGCAGTTGATGCATATTTAAACCAGTTCATTGCAAATGATTCATAGAGTGATTATTCTATAGAATTTGACACAATTACTTTTAATCACACAATATTTACAATTGATTGAGTTCATTGTCCCCATCTTCGTTTGACTGAGTCGTCAATTCTGTTCCAGGCAATTTCTCCTCACTGTCTGGAAGCAGATGCCTTTCTTCTGGATTGGACAGATATGTTCCTTTACGCTTTTCTACCAATCCCTCTCGTTCTGAAAACCTTGGTCAAACTCAAACAAGAGTCAGCCACCATGATCCTGATAGCTCCTTGGTGGCCCAGACAACCTTGGTACTTCCTTCTACTTCAGCTGAGTGCCAGGTATCCAATTCTCTTACAAATCTTTCCATCTTTGCTTACTCAGAGTCAGGGGTCTCTTTTACACCCCAGTCTACAATCACTACACCTCACAGCTTGGTACCTTTCTGCCTAACTTCAACAGATCCTAATCTCTCTGATGTAGTTCAAGCCATTATAGCTGCTTCCAGAAAACTTTCTACTCATCAATGTTATTAACAGAAGTGAACACATATCAATACGTGATATCAATATCCATCACCATGATGCTCCATCGTCTTCTCTATCTTCAGTATTGGATTACCTTCTCCATCTTTCCAATTCTGGACTAAAAACTACTTCGGTCAGAGTTCACCTCAGTACTATTAGTACTTTTCATGTTCCTGTCAACAATAAATCTCTGGCCTCTCATCCTCTTATTTCCAGGTTTATGAAGGGACTTTTCTTTTTTTTTTTTTTTTTATAAATTTAAATGATTACAATATCACATAATACAAAAGAAAAAAAGGCCTTCCTTAGACATTAACATTACATAATCATTCCATACAAAATTCCTTTCTAAGCCCACATTAATGGGGAAATATGATACAATTTCGAGAAATAAGTTTATAAAAAAAGAAAAAGGAAATAATTCATGATTCACCCTTACGAATCCCAAGCCATTCCTTACTCTTATAGGGATTATTAATTTCCCTCCTCTTATTTCTCAGTAGTGAAACTTAACCTCTTATGTAGTGAAGGGACTTTTCAATTAAAAACCTCCACTCAAGCCTCATCCAGTTGTCTGGGATCCTAATATAGTCCTAGGCACTCTGATGAAACCACCATTTGAACCAATGGCTTCTACTCACATCAAGTTTCTCACTTGGAAAGTGGTCTTCTTGATTTCTCTCACTTCTGCCCGTTGAGTGAGTGAACTCCAAGCATTGGTGTCGGACCCACTGTTCACAGGCCCAAAGGGTCATCAAGGGCAAAGGACTTTATATTCATGTAACGATACGTGTATTTAATTTTGACTTGAGTTTATATGAATAAAATCTGTTGGTTCCAAGGTTGATGTATACGATCCCGCTCCCCACTTGTTTTCTTTCATGGAATTTCATCTCAATCAATCCATTGTACTACTAGTTTTCTTCCCAAAGTCTCATTCTCATCCTAGAGAAACAGCTCTTCACACCTAGGACCGTAAATGTGCCTTGGCTTACTACATACAACGAACTAAGCCACACAGAATTTCACCTCAACTGTTCATCTCCTTTGATACTAACAGATTGGGCAAGCCTATAACCAAAAGAACTATTTCCATATGTCTAGCAGCCTATATTTCTTTCTGCTATGTTCAGGCTGGGCTGCAGCTCGGGGGTCGTGTAGCATCACACAAAGTCCAAGCTATGGCAGCATCAGTAGCTTTCTTACGTTCCGCTCCCATTGATGAAATTTGCAAAGCAGCTACTTGGTCCTCAATTCACACATTCACATCTCACTACTGTCTAGAATTCTATTCAAGATGAGATAGTTGTTTCGGCCAAGCAGTATTACAGAATTAATTTTCTTCTTAATGGCCAACTCCCTCCATCCCATTTCAGTAAGCTGGGGAATCCCACATGTGAGAATATATGCTGCCTACCTGTCCTAGAATAAAGCTCAGTTACTTTCTGTTACAAGTGTTATCTGGGTCAGCAGGCAGATATTCTCACATCCCTCCCACCTCCCCTGGTTGACTTCTTAGCTTTCTTACAGAACTGAGGAACCTCGAGCCAACATTGGGTGGGAAGGCGCTCGCGCATGCGTGGTGCGGGCAGTCGTGAAGTTTCTTAAAACTTAAAGTGACAGTTCACTTTTAACACTGTCCGTACTGGGCTCCATGGATGACATCACCCACATGTGAGAATATCTGCCTGATGTCCCCAGATAACAACTGTTACTGTAGGTAACTGTGCTTTATCAGCATATTCAGAAATTTTTGAAGACCCAATAGCAAATTTTTTGTAAATTTAATGTTTCATATTTTATTATTCAAATTTCTTTTGTAAACCACATAGAACTTTGAAGGTACTGTGGTATATAAATACATTTTTATGTTATGTTAACTTGGAATATCTGGGTATTCAGTTCAACACGGCACAAGGCTGCATTTTTCTTACCAAGCTATACAAACAGAAACTCTAGAAACAAATTTGGATCTATTAACACTTCCCATCCCAATCCCCACCACCTGGCATTACCTGCAGGTTTTGGATTCCATGGCTTCTTCTCTGGAGGTTGTCCTCTGGGCCAGAGCACACATGAGGCTGCTACAAGAATCTTTCCTATCTCGTTGGTTCCTGCAACATCACTTACTATTTTTGTATAATCATTAGAAAGGAAATACTTGCTATGAGTGTTTTTGTTTTTGTGTGCTGTGCAGTTTACACAATATACCGTATTTTCACGCATATAACGCGCATATGTGTATAACATGCATACGCGTATAGCGCGCGGGAACAAAGCATTGCTGTAAAAAAAATCTATATAGCACGCACACGCGTATACCGCGCATGCTGCTATAACCTCCTCCCGCCACCCCCGCTTACTCCCTCTTCTGGCTTGCGAACCGGCATCCTCCCCCCCCCCCCCCCGCTCGCGTTACCCCTCCTCCCCCGTGATCCTACATCCCCCCCAGCATCGCAAAGACATCGCTTACCCGATTGGGCACTAGCACCAGCACCAATGCACAGGACGTGCCAGTGCCCGAAGATCCTCCCTCGCCTGGGCTGGGCTGGGCTGGGCAGTGTGAGGGAGATCCTCCCTCTTCCCTGTGCTGGGCTGGGCTGGGCTTTGAGCATTTGCACATACTCAAAGCCTTCTGGTCTCGCTTTCTCCGAGATTCTCAGATTCAGAATCTCGGAGAGAGCGAGACCAGAAGGCTTTTGAGCATGCGCAAATGCTCAAAGCCCAGACCAGCCCAGCACAGGGAAGAGGGAGGATCTCCCTCGCACCGCCCAGCCCAGCCCAGGCGAGGGAGGATCTTCGGGCACTGGCACTTCCTGTGCATTGGTGCTGGTGCCGGTGCCCAATCGGGTAAGCGATGTCTTTGCGGTGCTGGGGGGGATGTAGGATCACGGGGGAGGGGGGGTGACGCGAGCGGGGGGGAGGATGCCGGTTTGCAGGGGGGATGCCGAATCGCAATGAGAAAAAAAAAATTGTATAACGCGCTCACACATATAACGCGCATGGTTATACTCGGTTTGTAAAATCGTGTATAACGCGCGCATTATAGGTGTGAAAATACGGTAATTATTGTTTTAAAAACATGAGTTTTAACTCTTTTGTTGTTGTTGTTACTTAAAGTAGCAACAGTAATCTATCTTAAATGAACTGATAAATATGAACCACAGAAATGTTTTTGTTTGTTTTTTGTAAACTCTTAAATAAAGTAAATCAATTTCTAGTAAGCAAAATATCAAATAATCTCTGTGTTCAAAAAATGATTGGCCCCTTTTATCAAACTGTGCTAGAAGTTTTAAGTGCAAGACGGCACGGTAAATGCTCCGCTCATAGAATTCCTTGCGCCAACTTACACTAAAACCCTCTAGTGCAACTTGATAAAAAGGAGGTATATGAAATATAAGCCAAAAGTTCCCAGAAAGATACTCTCCCACAACAATGGAGCATGCTACACTGCTATGCCACTAGATGTTACCTCTGGTATTACTAAGGAACTAGACTACAAGTTATCGTTGCCGTGGAAAGCAGTGTTTGCTCACACTGTACATTTTTGTCAAGTTTTGTTGACGCTATTTCGTGATCAGCATTATGACTGACTTGAAGGAACAAAGAATTTGTGTAAAATTTTGTTTCAAACTGGTAAAGATGGTAGCGGAGACCCACCATATGTTAAAATGAGCATTTGATGATGAAGCTATGGGTCAGATGCAAACCTACAAGTGGTTCAAGCGATTTAAAAATGGCAGAACATTCATGGACAATGATGAACGCTCCAGACACTTGTCAACTGGGATCACTGAAGCAAATGTGGCAAGAATTTGTGAAAAAATCCATGAAGATCTTTGTTTAACAATTAACGACCTTTGCAAAGCCCTTGGTTTGTCATTTGTGACTTGTAATTGAATTTTAACTGATGACCTGGGAATGCGCCACATTGCAGCAAAATTTGTGCCTCATCTCTTGACAAGTGAACAAAAGGAATATCGAGTTCAGGTGTGCATGGAGCTCAAACAACGATGTGATAATGTCCCAAACTTCGTTTCTCAGATCATTACTGGAGATGAAACATGGGTTTATGGCTATGACCCTGAAATGAAACACCAGTCATCTCAGTGGAAGTCACCAAATTCACCAAAACAGTTAAAAAAAAACACCCCACATCAAGTCCAGAGCAACACGAAAACAATGTTGATCTGGGTTTTTTTATTTTTTATTTTTTTTTACATCAAAAGGCTTATCCACAAGGAATTTGTCCCACAAGAGCAGACTGTGAATGGGCTGTTCTACTGTGATGTTCTGAGTCATCTTAGAGAATAGGTTTGACAGAGACATCTCAACATGTGGAGCAACAAATCTTGGGTGTTGCATCATGTTAACGCACCGGCCCATTCCTCACTAATTGTGTATCAGTTTTTGACTTCCAAAAACACGACTGTCATTCCCCACCCCCATTACTCACCGGACTTAGCCCCCTGTGATTTTTTTTTTTTTTCCCAAAATTTAAAATGAAGCTCAAGGGGAAAAGATTTGAGACAGTAGATGAGATTAAGGGCTCCTTTTACAAAGCCCCGCTAACAGGTTTAACACGCGCAACTTTTTATCACGTGCTAACTTTTTATCACGTGCAACTTTTTATCACGTGCGGCCAGACGTGCTAACACGTCTGGCCGCAAAACTACCGCCTGCTCAAGAGGAGGCGGTAGTGGCTAGCACAGCCGGTGGTTTAACACACGGTATTACGCATGTTAAACTGCTACCGCGCCTTCATAAAAGGAGCCCTAAGAGGATAACGCAGGATACAGTGAAGGAAATGGCAGAAATGATTTCCAGGGGTGCTTCCAAACATTACAGTCGCGCTGGGACCGGTGCATTAATGCAGCACAAGACTACTTAGAAGGAGACTGTCAGTTCTCATACTATGTAAGAATATAATTTGTAATAAATTCCAGGAACTTTTGGCTCACACCTCGTAAATTTGTTTGCTTATTTCAGTGAGTCCTTTTGGAAATGGGCTACATTTGATCAGAAATAACAGTTACAGACAAGTTATAAGAGTTCAAAGAATAAAATTATATTTTACCAAAATCTCTCTAAATTATGATGGGCAGATGGACTCATTTATTGACAGCATCATCCTAAATTCCATGGAATATTTCTACTCAGATCTCTTGACAAAGATGATTCTTTAAAATGGGTTTTCTTTTGGTTTGGAAGAATTTGGGGATAAGTGGGAAGACAGGTTTCATGTTTTTTATTTGAGCATGATATTTATAGGCTAAGAAGTTTAATTAGAAACTGTTTCTTTCTAATTGCTGCATAATTTTTGTTCATGTATTTTCAATTCAAAACTATGTTGGGTCAGAATATGTGTGTATTTTAAACTATTCTGACTGCATTGTCCCCTGATTCTCCTTTAGACTTTTCTTGTCATTTACAGTAAGCAAATATTTCTCATGCAGCTCTTGCATCAGTGAGTAACCCAGGAAATTACGCTTTTGTTTCTGATTTGCCTTTCCTATTACAGACAGGCTCAAATCTCTTGCTTCCTGCACCATCTGTGCTCTCGCCTCACTCCAAACTAAGGCTTCCAAGCACATTAGGCACCCAGCTGATCCCACAGCATGCTTCTACCACTCAAGGTGAGCTTCTCTAATTTTGTTATTGATGTTTCAGGTATTTGGATGTTGCTTCCATCAGATAACTTTCATTCTTTCTTTTCCTTTGTCATTTGTAATGGGCTTATCTTACAACCAGTCACAGAACTCAAATTGTCATCCTTCTCGTTAGACATAGGGCATTTATACTAGAAACAATTATTCCATCTGTACTTATTCATCAGGTGAACACTTTTACTATAAATGGAATGTAAAATAAGTTTCTTAATGTGGTTTGTACATTAGTGAAAAGGTATCAATTAGGCATTCATGATTATCATCCTGTAATTCTTGCACATAGTCTATAGTACTATGAGTTGTTAGAAAACAATGTTTAAATTTTGTTTTGGGAGATCAATTAGGAAATAATTTAAAAATAATTAAATTGGATATATAGTCATTAAATCTAAAGAGATATAGATACACACACATATATATATATATATATATATATATATATATAAAATATGCACTTGTTTCAGCTACTGAGAATGAAGTGTGATCTTTTTTAAAATCTTTGAGACTGACAGATTCATCCAATGATATATGTTCCGATGATATATTGTATGTTCTCCATTTGTGATTTAAACAGCTGGCATGAATTTGGTTCCAACAACTTCCATAGTTAATATATTTCAACATACATAATTCCTAAAAAATGTCTACAATGCATCTACTTTTAAAGAAACCTTCAATGGACTCATCCAGTCTTAGAAATTATGCCAATGATGGCTAATATTGTGGAAAAAATTGTGTTATCTCAGAGGGCTGACTATTTGGAAAAAGCTAATATTTGGACCCTTTTCAGTATGGTTTTCTGAAGGCACACAGCATGGAATCAGTACTGTTTTCCACTGCTGATGTAATGAGACAAGGTATGGACAAATATTAACAGTTAGTTTTCTTGGTTATGTTAGATCTGTCAGCTGCATTTGATGTGGTAAATCACTCTATCATCTTAGAAGGTTTGAGGTTCTGTGTCTTTTTCAGGAATCATTTTTGGATTGGTTCTCTTTTTAAAGGGGAAACAAGAAGGATGTATTGGTGATCTTAAGTCAGCTATGAGGAATCTTGTAACAGGGATGCTTCAGGGCTCTTCTTTTTTCAGCTACATTGTTTGGCATCTATCTTATACTATTGTGTCAAAAATGAAAGGCTGTTAGGAGCAAATTCTATAAACGGCACAGTTAGGTGCCACTGCCTAACTAATCATTTTAATTGGTTCAATCAGTGCAGTAATTGACTGCACCGATCAAAAAACAATTAAAAGGTCATTAAAAAAATGGCAGTGCCCTTAGATGCCTTCAAAAATGGCACCTTTGTCCCAACTAAAGAGGTGCCTGAGGGTGCCTAATTCCACTGTAGGTGTGGCTAATGCCAAATATGGCCTTAGGCATACTTAGGTTCTTCTTTAGATGCGATTCTACATTTCCGGCACTACCTTTCACGTAGATGCAATTCTACAAAAAGTACTGTTGTGTGATTGATAAGTGATCGGCAGCTGTTTTGTAGGTGACCGCCGATAATGGCGCCGTTTGTAGAATCTGGCCCTAAAAGTCCACTATAAAGTACTTAGGAATGATATGCAATTCTTTTTCAGTTTCAATACTTCAGAGGTTTTTTTTTTGTGGGGGGGGTTAGATTCCTTGTTTTAATCTATTATTGTCCTTTTAAGCTTTTTAATATGAGTCTTGGAGTTCTTATTTCCTCTGTTAAATTTATCACAATAATTTTTTTATCTCAACTGAATTATAAACTATCTTGCTGTGTATTCATGGAATGAAGGTACAGTAAAACCTTGGTTTGCAAGCATAATTCGTTCCAGAAGCATGCTTGTAATCCAAAGCATTTGTATATCAAAGCACATTTCTCCATAGGAAATAAAGGAAACTTGAGAAGATTCGTTCCACAACCCAAAAACTTTAATACAAAATACCATACGTACTTGTATTGCAAGACCTCGCTCATTTAGAATAGGCACTACACTCCCTCAGCGTCATAGAGAGAAGAACCATCTGCTCAGTTGTGATGTGTATATACTGTATGTACTCGTATTGCAAGACATTGCTTGTATATCAAGTTAAAATTTAATCAAATGTTTTGCTTGTCTTGCAAAATGCTTGCAAACCAAGTTACTTGCAATCCAAGGTTTTACTGTATATTAAACCATAATTTATTGTGCCATTTGACATCTCCAATCAGTATTCACTGTTGTGAACTTGATGAAGGAAAATAAATTAGTGTTAAATATAAATAAAACAAAGGTAATATTAGTAGGGCAAATATATGAAGAAAGTTTTCCTGCTAAAATTGATTTATGTGGTAATGAAATTCAAGTTGTTGAACGTATTTGTAATTTGGAACTTAAATTGGATTCACAAATCTCTTTCAAAATGTAAATTCTTAGTGTAGTAAACATTTTCTTGTTTTTTTAAATTGCAGATGTTGTGCAAGTTCAGTGGTTGTATTTCACTGGAAGAATTCAGATCCGTTGTGCAGAGCCTAATAATTAGTGGATTGGATTATACACGGACTATCTATCATTCATAGGTTTAAAAAAAAAAGCAACAACCAAACTGTTCATAATATTTTCATATAATTCATATACAAAAATAATACTGCAAATTTAAGCCAGCACTTAACTCAAATGATCCTGATGGGACTAAAAATGGTTGGCTGGAGAGAAAATGTTCCTTTGCAAAATGCAGCACTTTATTTCTCCCCTGAAGAAAGCAGTATGTGAAATGGGTACCCATCAGGATTGTTTGAAATAATTGCTGGCTTAAATTTGCAGTAGTATTTTTGTATATGAAGTTATGAAAGTTTTGTTGGTTGTTTTTTTTAACCTATGAATGATAGTTATGTAAGTGTCAGCTGTTTTTTTTACTCTGAAGCTGCACATTATCGGACTTCTGAGTTTTTTTCCCCCCATTCTATTTTTGTGTCTGTCTTGTTGTCAGTGTGATTTTTTTTTTAATTTATTTTTCCTATTTGTAGTGTAAGTGTTTTCACTGTGATTTTTTGGAATCTCCCTCTTTTGGAGTTTTTGCCATTAATGTATGGCCATTGAAAAAGATTCAGAATATTCAGATTTATGATATAGTTCTTCATTGAAAAAGATAAGCATATGAGCCTTTACCGCCACTTATTAATCAGCACGAATTGTGGCAATGTAGTTGTGCTTATTCTGGCATAAATGTCCACTTTCCACTCCAGACACCCCCCCCCCCCTTCACAGTAAAAATAAAGCTAATATTTTAGAATGTGGTGTGTGCGATAACCTGGAACTTTCTGTAGGATACTCAAGTACACCCCATGGTAAGCCCTTTTAAAATGTGGTAAGCAGGCTGTAGTACTTACCACATCTTGGTAAAAGGACTCTTAAACAGCTGCATTAGTTATCTATTGCAGAAAAAATAAGCTTCAAAATAATATTTATGATACACAAAGCACTAAAGGGCCCTTTTACTAAACCTTAATGTGCTCTAAATGCCAAGAAGCCCATTTTCTTAGCAGGTAGCATGTGCTAAGCTTTAGTAAAACGGCCCTTAAAACAGGAATCAAATTGGTTTCTTTCTGTGGTGCTTAAAACATGCACAACAAAGTAGCCATTAAGATCAGCCATGTCCATTCTAGCTTAGATGAAAATATATTATTATGAATCCATGAAAAGTGCATGTTCAACTGCAAGTCCTGAAGCCTGGAGTCAGCTTCTTTTGCAGATTAGATTAACAGATACTTCTAGGCTTGAAAAATTATTGAAAGGACATTGAATGGGTGAAGGCTGATGTAGATATTTTTTTTTTTTTTTTTTAGCAAATACATATTACATGAGGCAAATCTCTCTCATTTGAAAGAAGCTCCGGAATGAGAGGGCATAGGATGAAATTCAAAAGGTGATAGGCTCAGGAGTAATGTAAGGAAATATTTTGGTTTTTTTGTGTGATACACATTTATCCACTTCACTGTCATTGATTTAGGAAATATTTTTTTACAGACAGAATGGTAGATGCATGGAATAGTCTCCCAGTAGAGGTGGTGGAGACAATATGGGCTAGATTCACTAATCTGCCAATCATGCATGATCCGTGGCCGATCCACGGCAGGCCGACTGATCCACAAAGGGTCAGTATTTAAATGGAGGCGATCAGAGGAATGCCCCCTCTGACCACAGATCATACATCACGCAGACCATCTTCTTTGCCTGTAGATGGTCTGCGCATGCTTACAAAAGTAGTGATTTTTTTCTTTAAAACTTCACTTTCGAGCCCGTGGTTTTAATCCGCTTTAAACCCCGTGGGTTAAAACCACGGGCTTGCACTGCGGGGAAGGGCTGAAGAGTCGGGCTAGAGAGTAGGAGATAAGGGCAGAGAGCAGGGTGGCAGAAGGCAGGGCAGTTAGAAAGGACCTGAACGACTGGTCCTCAGCAGTTGCTTATTTTTGATCGGTCAACCCAGTTGGTGTCCCTCATTTTTTTAGTGAATCGCTGCCTGCCTACATTTGAATGCTGTTCCCCCCTCATTTGCATGCATGGATCAGAGGATGATCAGGACAGAGGTTAGTGAATCGGGTCAGAGGAAAATTGGGTCTCAAAGGAGTCGCAATCCGATCGGTACACGATCGGTTTGCTTAGTGAATCTAGCCCTATGTCTGAATTTAAGAAAGCCTGGGACAGGCATTTGGGATCTCTTTAGGGAGAGGAGGAAATAGTGGATGCAGTGGATGGGCAGACTGGGTGGGCCATTTGGCCTTTATCTGCCATCTTGTTTCTCTGAGATTTTTAATTTTGTTTATGGATATTACATAACATGCGATTTTAGTAATTGTTTTTATTTTAGCAATTGTTTTTAACTGTGTATGTGTAATGTATGATCTGCTTAGGCTTAAGCAAAATATAAATTAATAAACCATATATATTTTATCTTTAGATTTAGGGGCACAGTTATCATTGTGGTCTACGGTTAAGACGTGTTTACCACTAACTCATGTAGTATTAAAACATCCTTTTTTATGCAGTAAAATCTGGTTACTAATAACTGGGGTTTAACAGGCAAATTAATCTAATCTGGGATTTATGAGTCATACTATGCCTAAATAGGTTTAATGCAATTTACAGTACAATTTACAGAGATATAATGTAGTACAGTACAGAGTAGTGAGAATTGCCTAGCTTAAAGGTCAAATAGGTCAAACTGCAGATGTTGTCTTTCAGGATTTCTTCAGGTTTAAATTATATAAAAATACCATTTTTAAAACCAATTCTCATGTTTAAACATACATTAACACAAATAATCAAACATATTCTCATACACATTCGGGGCCCCAAAACATTAATATCTATCATATATTCAATCTTTAGAACATATACACTTTCTTCTATACCCAGCATTGAAATGTGAAATCAAATATGCTCCAAACTAACAAGCTGAAGAACATCTGTTATCAATTAGGCCATGAGGATCTTTTGACGCGAATCCTTTAAACGAAGAACAGGCAGATAGAAGGACAGAAACCAAAATGGAGAAAGATTAATACAAAATGTAGTCATTAATACCTCTATAAGTGTGTTATGTATATCCCCCATGATCCCGCTTTAATCTAGCAAAATACATATACTTTTTCCCTCCTGGTAACCCCCTAGTGTTTTTCTGTTATTCTCTAATGTCATTTTTTCTGCCCTTTGCCACAATCCAATTCTCTGGTCACCCAATCAAAAAATTAAATCAGATTTGTTTGGCATGTTTTACCTTTAGTAAAACCATGCTGCCCCGGATCCTGTAACCCATTTGATTCTAGAAATTTCACTATCCTTTCTTTCAGCAATGCTTCCATTATTTTTCCTGTAACTGAAGTGAGGCTTCATCTCTGCAATCATTTTTTTGTGAATAGGGACCACATCTGCTCTTCTCCATTCCCCAGGAACCATTCCCATCTCCAAAGATTTGTTAAAAAAATCTTTAATAGGACCCACCAGAACCTCTCTGAGCTACCTCAATATCCTGAGATGGATCTCATTCGGTCCCATTGCTTTTTCCACCTTCAATTTTTCAAGTTGTTCATAAACACTTTCTTCCATGAATGGCACAGTATCTACTCCATTCTCGTGTAACTTTGCCAGACAATCTCGGTCCTTCTCCAGGATCTTCTTCTGTGAACATAAAACAGAAATATTTGTTTAACATGTTTACTTTTTCCTCATCACTTTCCACATATCAATACATATCATCTTAGTCTCGCAATTCCATTTTTCATCTTCCTTTCACTAATATGTATGAAAAAACTTTTGTCTCCATTTTTTACATTTCTAGCCATTTATGCTTTCACCAGACGTATCTCTCTCTTGGCTTCTTTCAGTTTCATCTGGTAATCCTTTCTATACTCCTCTTCTTGGGGTTTTTTTTTATATTTCACGAATGCCAGCTCTTTTGCCTTTATTTTCTCTGCCACAAGTTTAGAGAACCATATCAGTTTCCTTTTTCTCTTGTTTTTATTTATATTCCTCACTTAAAGGTCAGTAGCCATTTTCATTGCTCCTTTCAGCTTAGACCAGTGTTTCTCAACTCTGTTCTGGAGTACCCCCTTCCTAGTCAGGTTTTCAGGATATCCGCAATGAATATGCATTAAAGAAATTTGCATATAATGGAGACAGTGTATGCAAATCAATTTTATGCATATTCATTGTGGATATCCAGAAAACCTGACTGGCAAGGGGGGTTCAGGACTGAGTTGAGATACACTGGCTTAGACCACTGTTTTTCCACTTCCCTTATGTCCTCCCATCCTAACAACTCTTTCTTCAGGTATGCTCTCATTTTACTAAAGTCTGTACGTTTAAATCTAGGACTTTGAGTTTTGTGTGGCCACCCTCCCCTTTAGATGTTAATATCGAACCAAACCGTTTGATGATCGCTATCCCAGGTGGGCACCCACTTGAACATTAGAGATACTCTCCCCATTTGTGAGGACCAGATCTAATATCACTTTTTCTTTCATGGGTTCCATCACCAATTGTCTGAGCAGAGCCTTTTGAAAGGCATCCACAATCTCCCTACTTTTTTCGATTCCGCAGGTGGATCTTTCCAGTCCGTATCCGTCAGATTGAAGTCACCCAACAGCAGCACCTCCTCTTTCTTTCTGAACTTATGGATATCTGCAATCAAATCTTTATCAATTTGCTGTGATTGAGTCAGAGGTCTGTAGACTACACCCAAGTAGATAGAAGTTTCATCTTCTTTTCAGAGTGATCAATATTGCTTCTTCCTCTCCCTGGGTCTCCTGCATTTCAGTCTCTTGGATATCGATCTTTACCTAGAGAGCTACTCTTCCACCTTTTTGACTATCTCTGTCCTTCCTAAAAAGATTATATCCCAGTATGTTTGCATCCCATACATGGGAGTTACTGAACTATGTCTCTGTGATAGCAACATTATCCGGGTCTGCCTCTAACATCAGGGCTTGCAGATCATGAACTTTGTTGCTTAGACTGCGAGCGTTTGTGGTCATTGCTTTCCAGCTATCTTTCAATGGTAAACTCTTTTTTTGTGTGTGTGTGTGTATAGGTTTATGTTTAGTTTCACTTCCTGTTACATAGCTAAGAAGTGAGTTGCTAATATTGTTTACGTTGCTATCTTTACTGCTAAACTGTTTATATACTGTTTATAAGTTTATATACCGCATCCTCTCCATAATTAAAGAGCTCGGCACGGTTTACAAGAACTTAAAATAAGAAGGAATAGAATAATGGGGTAGGAGGTTAAGAGCAGGGGGAAAAGAGCATTACAATTTTGTGAAAAGCTAAGCATTTAGGTGCTTACATAATAGTTGGAAGGAGCCCAGGTTCCGTAGTGGAACAGTAAGATTATTCCAAAGTCCTATGATTCTGAAGAAGAGAGATTTTCCTAATTTTCCCGCATGGAGAATACCTTGTAGCGAGGAGAAGGATAGTTTAAGTTTTAGGGTGGACCTGACGATGTCAGGACTAGAGGAATTACAGGATAATGGAAGTAGGGGAGGGAGGATGCCATGAAGGATCTTAAAAGCCAGTCAGGTGCTTTTGAAGTGAACCCTGGAAATTACTGGGAGCCAGTGGAGTTTGGCCAGAAGTGGGGAGACATGATCAAATTTGCGTTTTCCAAAGATCAACTTGGCCGCAGTCTGGATTAGTTGAAGTCTTTGAAGACTTTTTTTAGTTAGACTTAGATAGATAGCATTGCAGTAGTCTAGTCTGGAGAGGATGATAGATTGAACAAGGACGGCAAAATGTTGTCGGCGGAAGCAGGATCTAACTTTCCTCAACATGTGGAGGCTAAAAAAGCATGATTTAACCAAGGAGTTGAGGTGGTCGTTGAAGGAGAGAGAAAAATCGATAATGATGCCTAGGACCTTGCTTGAGAACTCAAGCTTCAGTGTGGTGCCAGAGGGCAGTGAGAAGAGGGTGGGAAGCTGTTCTAATTTTGGGCCGAGCCAGAGTAGTTTCGTTTTGGATTCGTTCAGTTTCATTTGAATTGAGAGGGACCAGGATTGGCGTTTTGTTATGCAAGCTGTTATGTTCTCAGAGAGGTTGGCGAGGTTCGAGTCTGTCTCAAGAAGGACAAGGATGTCATCAGCATATATATAGATAGTTTCAAGGGAAGATAGATGGAAGAGTTTCAGGGAAGACATGTAGATGTTTAAGAGAATAGGGGATAAGGGTGATCCCTGCGGGACTCCACAAGTCGGTTTCCAAAGAGCGGACGTGGTGTCATTAGTGTTGACAGTATAGGAACGGGAGCGTAGGAAGTTTGAGAACCACTCTAGAACTGTGGAGTCAATGCCTATCTCGGAAAGTTGATAGATAAGAATGTCGTGGTGGACGACATCAAAGGCTGCAGAGAGATCGAATTGTAATAGGACAGCAAACTTGTTACGAGAATGTAATTGTTGCACCTTTGAAATTAAGGAGACCAGTAGGGATTCGGTGCTGAAGTTGGGTATGAAGTCGTATTGGTAGGGTAAGAGAATGGAGAATCTCTCTAGGTAAGAAGAGAGCTGGGCAGATATAATGGCCTCAAGCATTTTAGTCAAGAGAGGGATATTTGCTATGGGATAGTAGTTAGATGGTAAGGAGGGGTTGAGATCAACTTTTTTCAGTAATGGGGACAAGGCAATGTGTCTCATTTCTGCAGAGAATAGGCCCGATAGTAAAGCAGAGTTGATAAGACTGGTGAGGGATGAGATAGCCTGCGTGGGAATATTCTCATATAGGTAGGAAGGGAATGGATCCAGGGCACATTTGCAGGATTTCAGTTTGAGACAAGAGTTTGGAGATCTGGGGTTCAGATATGAGTTCAAAGGCAGTCCAGAATCTGTCTGTTGGGATAGGGTTAGAGTCGTTGGGGGCCAGAGAATTGTAAGAGACTGCTGGAGGGAAGGAGTTCTGGTGGTGATCTTTTCATTGAAAAAGTTTGCTAGGTAATCTGCTGAGGGGGGAATGGTGGAATCGTTTTTGGAAGTTAAGGTGCGCCTGATGTTAAACAGTGTATTGCTTTGGTTGTTGGATCTGGAAATTTTATCACCATAGAAATTCTTCCTTGCTTTTTTAAATACTGCATTATAGAACTTGATATTGTCTCTCCAGGATTGTCTGTCAGAGGGGGATTTAGATTTTTTTTCCATTTACGCTCCAGTGCTCGACATTTCTGCTTCAGTTTTCTGTGGTACGGAAGATACCAAGGGGCCAGCAGGAGTGGGAGATAGATTTAGTAGATAAAGGGGCAAGAGCACAATAGGTAGTCTCGGAGAGGTTTGCCCAGTTGTGCCAATTGGATTCTGGGTCAAAAGGTTTAGGATAAGAGGGAAGTTGGTTGAGAAATTGGGTCCAGTACAGTTCGCTCGTGATTTTTTTGCGGTAGGTAATAGATTTTGTGGCCCGGGGTGGAGATCCAAGGTGAGACATTAAAATGGGGAAGCAAAAAGAACCTAAAAAATGATTGGACCAAGGACATGTTCCCAAAGGGCAACTTCGGCAGAAGTTTTGTGCTTGGTCTGATCGAGGAAGCTAATGATGTCTAGTGTATGCCCCTTTTCATGGGTTGGGGAGGGCGCATGAAAGGGGAAACCTAGAGAGGTGAGGAAATTGTTGAATTTGGTTACGTCCTTGCTGGTGTTATCTTCTAGTTGGAGATTAATATCGCCAGTGATCAGTAATCTCTGAAATTTTAGGAAGGCCTTTGGACAAGTTTGGAGGATTTATTCCAGGGGGATGGTGGCCGGTATAGTAGCAAGATGCCTAGTGGGTAGGGGTGGAATTCGTCATTGATTGAAGCTAACATGGATTCTAGTGACGTATTGCTGATTTGTAGAGGAGAGCCAGGCCTCCTCCTTTCTGGGAGAGTAGAGGCCATGGTAACCATAGGGGCAGAGTTCATTTTGTGTGACTAAATCATCTTTTTCGATCCAAGATTCTGTGATGCACAGGAATCCAAGATCGAGGTCCCCAAGTAGGTCCTTTAGTATTTGGGTGTTGTTGCAGGCTGATCTGGCATTACAGTAGAGTGTTGGAACTGGGGTGAGAGAGTACAAGGTGAGGTCAGATAGATTGGCAGGAGGAATGGGCTTTAAAGAGAAGTTGTTAACTTCTCGGGGGTGTTTTTTGAAGGGGTGAGTTCTGGCGTGCGCTAGCATGGGAATGCTGAGGCCAGGGCAAGTTTTACTGGCATTTGTGAAGTCAAGTAAATTGGGAGGGAGAGGTTTCAGGCAGAGAGTAGTGTTGGTAAAAGAGCAGAGTATGAAAAGAAGGAGGCAGGAAGGTGGTTTCATGGTGAGAGCAAGAAGAATCAGTAAAAACTTAACAGTTAATTGCTTCAATTAAACTTCGCAAAATTAGATGAAGATTTAGCATTCAATTGCTTCTAGTAAGATATAGACGGAGGTGGAACTTAACAAATTGCTTCTAGCAAGATATAAATGGAGGTGGAACTTAACAAATTGTTTCAAGTAAGATATAAAGCAGAAGTGGAGCTTGATAGTTAATTAGGTTCATGAAGAACTTGGTCAGAGGTAGACATTAGCATCTGGAAAAGGTACAATTTAGCATCAAAGGTCAGTCCTTCCTTCACAAGTGGTGTTGGGCGGAGGAAGGAGGGCGGAGATGGTGGGGGGCTTCCTATTTTCTCTGATCTGACGAGCGGCTTCAGGGGGAATTTTTTTTTTTTTTTTTTGCGGCCCACAAATGGACAGGCGCTCCAAGAAGGGCAGAGACAGGCCCGATCTGACCTGCGCGAGCGGTGTTGGTCAGAGGAGTAGATGATCTTTAGACCACAGGAGAATGTTGAGCTAGAAGCTCAGTATTCTTGAGGCAGGGGATTTTTCAAGTTTAGTGCGGCTAGGGGTGCCGGGAGGCAGAGTTCGTCTCCCACAATGTCCCAACCAAGATCCCTGATGCGAAAATCTTTGGAGAATAGCGTCGCAAGGGCTGTTGGGGGTGAAGTTCATCTCCCACGCCGGCTCCAACTCCCTCCTTTGCGGCTATAGCGGCTGAAATCACTGGGACAGCTCCCAATAGCAGTGGAGCTGCCCTGAAGATGAAAACCCCTGAAAAGAAACGCCGCAAGGGCTGTTGGGGGCGGAGTTCATCTCCCAAGCCGGCTCCAACTCCCTCCTTTGCGGCTGTAGCGGCTGAAATCACTGGGGCAGCTCCCGATAGCAGTGGAGCTGCCCTGAAGATGAAAATCCCTGAAGAGAACTACCATCAAATCTTGTGTTTTGCTGGGGGTGGCCTCCATAATTGTATTTCATACATATGCCACCCCCACCTTCTAGTTTAAATGCCTAGATATATTGTCTAAGTTTCTCAGCAAGGATTCTTGTTCCTGCTATAGTAAGACGTAACCCATCATTACAATATAGTCTCTTGACTTTCCATGTATTTTCCCATCCACCTATGTACTTAGAGCCTTCTTGATGACACCAGTCTTTGAGCCATCTATTGAAGTCCTCTGTGTTTTTTACTCTTTGCTCTCCCTTTCCATGTGCAGGCAGTAAATCTGAAAAAGCTACAGTTTTTACAGAAGGTTTCAAGCCCTTACCAAGCTCCCGAAAAGCTTTCTGTGCTGCAAGTATGGAGTTGCTGGCCAGGTCATTTGTTCCCAGATGGATAACAACTTCAGTGTTAGAATCCTTAATTTCTTCCTTAATTAAAGTCAGTATTTGCCTGTAAGTCCTGGTGGCTAAGGATCCTGGAAGTCATTTCACTATTTGGTCTCCTTGCCCTATGTTCCTCTGATGATGGAATCCCCCAGCAACAATAGTTTTCTGTTTTGGGCTTTTTTTATTTGTGCTTAAGGTGCGTGTTCTCTCTCGAGTTACCTTCACTGGTTCCAGTCCCACCTCAATTCTGTTTTCTTGAGCAGCATAATGCACTAGTGGAGCAAAGGAATTCTGTAGAGCTAACATTTGTGAAGGTGGATGTTTCTGTGTTACTTGTCGCAGTCTTCCTGAGCCTACTTTGGCCTTTTTATTCCTGGTAGTTTCATTCTTTGAGGCAGAGGTGGTAAGTTGGTATGATTTTGTGGAGTGATGGCAGCTGCTTTAATTATATTCAATTCCTGTTTAAGTTTACAGAGCTCCTCCTTAATACTAGCAAGTAGAAGACAGATGGGGCAAGCCTTAAGCCTCCAAATGGTGGAATTAAAGCACCATAGTGATTGCATTGAATAAAGGCCATCTTGATTAGTTGGAAAGTGAATTGATTTGAGTAGTCTTGATTACTTGGTTCTCTGTATATGAGCAGTGATCCCTAGGGTGGGGGGGTGGAAGTCTTACCCTTTTTCCTATGAGAAGGAAGAGAAAGTATGATTTAGCAGAGAATTTTTTTTTTCTTTTTTTCAGTAAGAAGCAGTTAGGGAGGAGAAGAGAAATTAAGCAGGTATAATGCTGTAATCAGTGTTAAGAGCAGAATATGAAATTCTGAGTAACTTAGTGTCTCGCACCTCCAGGCTCTTTCATGTAGGGATCTGTTACTCCACATTTCGGAGATTGGGGTTTCCCTACGTACGGTTCCTTTCTTCCTGCCAAAGGATACTTCGGCTTTCCACGTTACTCAAGAAGTGTGTTTACCTGTTTTAAGCCTACTGGTTCCAGGACACAAGATCGCCTTTTGAAGAAACTTGATGTGCGCAGGGTGCTTCACTACCTGGAGGTCATTACTGAATTTCATCTCTCTGACCATCTGTTTGTGCTGATTCATTCTGTTAAGCGGAGCACTCTTCCTTCCATGGCCATGATTTCCAGATGGATACGTAGAGCCATTTCATCAGCCTATATTCTTTCTGGTACATAGTCTCCTGTTTCCGTCAAGGTGCATTCTACTAGGAGTGTGGCTTCTTCATGGGCCGAAGCTAGAGCTGTCTCCCCTGAGGAGATCTGTAGGGCGGCAATATGGTCCTCTCTACACATGTTGCCAAGTTTTACAGAGTGAATGTGGCAGCGAGACAGGACTCTGGGTCCTCGGTCTTACGGGTCAATATAGCAAGCCCGCCCTAGCTTTTTGGGGACTGCTTTTGTACATCCCATCTGTCTAGAATGTCTCACCTATTTCACTGGAAAAAGAGATTATGTACTCACCTTGGTAAGCTCTTTTCCAGTAGATAGGTGAGACATTCTAGACTCCCTCCTGGTCCTTTCTGTACTTGCCTACTATCTCAATCTGTTTATGCTTCTCCAAGTTGGTTCTTGGTTGCCTGTCAGCCCTTGGGGACTAGGAAGAATTATGTATACAGTATATGTTACTTTTTTCTGCGAGAGTAGTTTCTGAGCTCCTTCTCTAATTCCACTATATCTTTTTTGAGATACAGCGACCAGAATTGCACACAGTACTCATCTGGGGAAGGGGAATCCAATGTACAGCCATATGATGGGAGGAAGGGTACTGGAGGAAGGCTGCCTAGAAAAAGACCTGGGGGTTTTGGTGGACAAAACAATGAAGCTGGCGGCGCAATGTGCAGCAGCCTCAAAGAAAGCGAACAGAATGTTGGGCATAATCAAAAAGGGTATCACTACCAGAACGAAGGAGGTTATTCTACCACTGTATCGAGCGATGGTGCGCCCACATCTAGAGTACTGTGTCCAATACTGGTCACCCTACCTTAAGAAGGATATGGCGATACTCGAGAGGGTCCAGAGAAGAGTGACAAGGATGATTAAGGGCATGGAAAACCTTTCATATGCTGAAAGGTTGGAGAAGTTGGGGCTCTTTACCCTAGAGAAGCGGAGACTTAGAGGGGACATGATAGAGACTTATAAAATCATGAAAGGCATAGAGAAGGTGGAGAAGAACAGATTCTTCAGACTAACAGGGCCAACAAAAACAAGAGAGCATTCAGAAAAATTGAAGGGAGACAGATTCAAAATGAATGCTAGGAAGTTCTTCTTCACTCAGAGGGTGGTGGACACCTGGAATGCGCTCCCAGTGGAGGTGATAGGGCAGAGTACAATATTGGGCTTCAAAAAGGGATTGGATGACTTCCTGAAGGAGAAGGGGATTGAAGGGTACAGGTAGAGGGTAACTATACAGGTACTAATGAATAGGGAATAAAGAATTTTGGTAAGGACTTACAGGTCACGAACCTGGGAGCCGCTACAGGAGCGGACTGCTGGGCACGATGGATCCCTGGTCTGACCCAGCAGAGACAATGCTTATGTTCTTATGAAGTTGCACCATGGAGCAATACAGAAGTATTATAATATTCTTAGTCTTATTTACCATCCCTTTTTTTAATCATTCCTAGTATCTTGTTTGCTTTTTTGGCTGATGCACGTTGGATGGAAGGTTTTATCGTATTGTCTATGATGACACCTAGATCTTTTTCTTGGACACTGACCTCTAAGGTGGACCCTAGCATCTGGTAATTATGATTTGGTTTATTCTACCCATTGTGCATCACTTTGCTTTGTCCATATTAAATTTCATCTGTCAGATCTAAATTAAGCAGAGGTGCATTAAAGGTTTATGTGGTCCTTGAGTTGTTTCAAGATAGTCATTATTCATAGGCTAATAATATCCTTTTCTCAGTAAGTAAAGTGGGATCATGGTAAGAATGTAAACTAAAACTGGAAAAAGATGTAGATGTACTGATGATAAATATGAGATTAAATGTTGTATATGAAAAATTAGCCTTTTTGTTTATGTGAAAACAGCATTTGTTGTACTTGTCTATAGATACTGATTCCCAAGCTGCAAAATGACTAATCAGTAGCTCTCTTTGTAATTTCTAGATAAAAGTAGTGGCATGATATGATAGCAATTTTGACTGCCAACATACTTGCAAAATCTGTGGGTACTTTTTACCCACAGATTTTGCATTAGTTTCCTAAGATTAAGCATGCATTTACTATCACGTTGAAAATTGCCTAATGAAAAAGTACCAACAACCACTTGCACCAGCTTTTGCTGAAGTAGATTTTCAGAGAAAAATATACATGCGTTTATGTGAAAATTCAAAAGTACACAACCTTTCCAAACCCCTGGGATCACCTCGGTTCAGCGTGAATAAAAATTAGCTCATAGTAAACCTACATATATACTGTTATAAATATACTAGTTTTATAGCCCGTTACATTAACGGGTGCTAGAATATATATGTGTGTGTGTGTGTGTGTGGTTTTATTTCTTTTTCTCTCTTTAGCCAGGTGCTAGAATAGATGTGTGTCTTTCTTTCTTTCTCTCTCTCCTTGGCCGCTTTCTGTCTCTCTCTTTACTCGGTGTCCACCATCACCCCTTGCCTGTTCCACCTGTCCAGCAGTAGGCCTTCTCCCTTCCTTTTACCTCCCGCTGTCCAGCAGCACTCCTTACCTGCTCCCCCTGTCCAGCAGCACTTCTTCCCTGCTCCCCAGTCCCTTTTCCCTGCTCCCCCTGTCCAGCAGCACTTCTTACCTGCTCCTCTGTTCCTCTTCCCTGCTCCCCCTGTCCAGCAGCACTCCTTACTTTCTCCCCCTGACCCTCTTCCCTGCTCCCCCCTGTCCAGCAGCACTCCTTAATTTCTCCCCCAACCCTCTTACCTGCTCCCCAGACCCTCTTCCCTGCTCCCCCTGTCCAGCAGCAATTCTTCCCTGCTCCCCAGACCCTCTTCCCTGCTCCCCCTGTCCAGCAGCACTTCTTACCTTCTCCTCTGTTCCTCTTCCCTGCTCCCCCTGTACAGCAGCACTCCTTACTTTCTCCCCCTGTCCCTCTTACCTGCTCCCCCTGTCCAGCAGCACTCCTTACTTTCTCCCCCTGACCCTCTTACCTGCTCCCCCTGTCCAGCATGCGGCTTCTCTTCTTTAAAACAGCCTACCGGCTGTAAGGAACCTCGCAGGCCGCTCTGAGGCACGGTGACTTTTCGTGTGCAGCACTCTCCACACACTGCTTCGGGGCCGTGTACTGCCCTGATTTACTCTGGCACGTCCCTGATGACATCATCAGAGACGCGGCAGAGCAAATCAGGGCAGTAGAAGGCCCCGAAGCAGCATGTGGAGAGTGCTGCACACGCTACTTGAATCGGCATTTGGATTGGGGCCCGCGAAGAAAGTATCAGCTGGACTTTTTTTTTGCGCTTCCCTTCCCGCCCCTTGAGGTGCGCCGTGGCTCCTCTCGATCCCCCCAGCATCGGAAGCCTTCTCCGACGCTGGTGCGGCTCGTGAGAGGAGCCGACAGGAGAGCAGGATGTCCAGCGCTTGGGTCCAGTCCTTCCGCTGTGGAGGCGATCGTTGGCTGGCTGCGGTCCCGCACTTGCGACGCGTGTCTGGTGACGTAGTATGCGCGCATGCGCATTAAGCTGGCGCAGCGCGACAGAACAGGGATCAGGGAACACGCGTCACAAGTGCGCATGTGCGGGCTACCATTTTATTATTATAGATAGGTTGGACATTTTTTTTAATAGACCATTCTTATGAGTAAAGCACTGTTGTACCACTCTGTTGATACCACATGTTCTAAAAAGAAGCTCAGAGTGCTAAAAACAGTAATACAAATAGCGTCCCCCCCACCCCCCACCCCACACACAAAATTACAAGGGATCTTCAAAGTTTCTGCACTTTTATTTTTTTGAACACTACTTATTAAATATCTCAAAAGAAAATTGCATCACTTTTCCACATGATCACCCTGTTTTGCTATACATTTTTCCCAGCATCCTACCAACTTACCCTTTTACCACTTCTCCTGCTGAGAAGACTAGAGGGTTCTTAAAAGTATATAAGGCAATAATTTTCCCAGCCATTCAGGTGAAGCCTCTGAAAGTCCAAACACAAAATTTCCAATTGAATTTGGTTGATGGCATGGTCATCAATATTTTCCTTTAATCAACTTGACCACAGAATTTTGCAGCCTCTGCAGTGGCTGATTTGGAAGACCACAAAGAAGTTGTTGCACTAATCCATTATTTTAGTTAACAAAGTGATAAACTAAGGTTGCCAAATCATCTGTTTTCAAGAAGGTCTAAATCTGCCTCAGCTACCATATTGACAGAAAACTGATACCTGAACCTCCAGCATCAAAATTTCATCCAAGAGACACCAAGGCTCTTACTACCAGGCTAAAAGCCATTATGGTAATAATATCCTCTGGGTGTTGCTTTACATAGTCATTGATTTCATATATGATTTTCTCTACTTAGTCAATGATTTCAAGTAAAGAGTCTTTATCTAGTGAAAGCACTTTTCATATTGTCTGAATCATGTTAAGTATAAATTGGCAATATCTAGCAATAATGTGCAGTAAAAGATTATGTTTTGTCTTCTAGAAATATTTTAGAAATATCAGTTCTCAGGAGTAAGCAAACTTCTGATCTATTTGATATATATCTGATATACTGTTAATCCTAGTGTGCTCTCTCTGTATACTCATAGATCAATGGCAGATGAAGTTCAACGTGGAGAAATGCAAAGTAATGCATTTAGGTAGTAAGAATAAGGAATACGAGTATAGAATGTCAGGCGCAACTCTGGGTAAGAGCGAACAAGAAAAGGACCTGGGTGTACTGATAGATAGGACTCTGAAGCCGTCGGCACAATGCGCGGCAGCGGCAAAGAAAGCAAACAGAATGTTAGGCATGATAAAGAAAGGAATCACGAGTAGATCGGAGAAAGTCATAATACCGCTTTATAGAGCAATGGTCAGACCACACTTGGAATACTGTGTCCAACATTGGTCTCCCAACCTAAAGAAGGATATAAAACTGTTGGAGAGGGTGCAGAGACGAGCAACGAAGTTAATAAGAGGTATGGAGAACTTGGAATATGAGGAACGACTCAAGAAACTGGGACTGTTCTCCCTTGAGAAGAGAAGGCTGCGAGGGGACATGATCGAGACGTTCAAAATGCTGAAAGGCATCGATAAAATAGAGCAGGAAAATAAATTATTTACATTGTCCAACGCGACACGGACAAGAGGACATGGTTTGAAGCTAAGGGGGGACAAGTCCAGGACAAATGTCAGGAAGTTCTGTTTTATGCAGCGAGTGGTAGACGCCTGGAATGCTCTCCCAAAGGAGGTTATTAAAGAATCCACTGTGCTGGGATTCAAAGGCAAATTAGATGCACATCTCCTTATGAGAGGCATAGAGGGATATGGGTGACTAAAACTACATCAGGTGTATACCTGACTGGGCCTCCGCGTGTGCGGATCGCCGGACTCGATGGACCATGGGTCTGATCCGGAGATGGCAGTTCTTATGTTCTTATGTTATGTTCTACTAGCAGACCCAGCTGCAACACAGATCAAAATAACTTCCCTAGTATTTCTTAATTTCCGATGTTTTCTCAAAGCCTCTGGACAATATTAGAAATCTATCTTTATGGAGAATCTGGTAGACAAAGCAAGGAGAAAATACTGAAAGGCAAAATTTATTTGTTCTAAGCACAGTAGAGAGGGTACAAGAAGTAACAAAAAAATAGACAAAACTAGAGAATAAGACTATATACCTTATATACTCAAATATAAACTGAGATTTTGGGGCCAAACAAAAGGCCCAAAAATGGGGGTCTCAGTTTATATTCGCTGACCCATCTACCTCCCAAACCTCTGCTGGGCATACCATGAGACCTGGTGATCCAGCGGTGGCCGGGACCTCTCCTGCCTCCTGTCCAAGCCCGATTCTAATTATTTTTATCTCTCTCCCGCCTCCCCCACTCCTGCCTGTGCAGAACTGCTAGCTAATTGGCTGCTACGAGTTCTTGCTGGACCGTGAAAACTTGTGGCAGCCAATCAGCTAGCGGCTTCATGGGCAGGAGCGAAGGAAGATTGCACCTGACATAATTCACCACTGGACCACCAAGGATACTTAAGGTATGTGGGCGAGGCAGGAGGGAGTTAAAAATAATTCAAATTGGGCTGGGACAGGAAGCGGGAGAGATCCATCCTGTCCCGACCACCAGGGATATTTAAGGTACACGGGGGAGATGGGATGGAAATCAAAATAATTAGGATCGGCTGGGACAGGAGGTGGGAGGGATCCCTCCTATCCCTGCCACCGCTAGACCATCAGGTCTCATGGCAAGCCCAGTTGAGACTTGCAAGGCGACAGAGGAAAGGGTAAGGAACTGGGGAGAGAGTGGGGCTGTGTGCAGAGACTGGCTTGGCAGGGAGGGAAGGAGTGAGTGAGGGGCTTGGATGTAGAGCCTGGCAGAGCAGCGAGATTGGGTTAACAGGGTGCAGAGCCTGGCAGGGTAGGGCAAGGCAAGGCCCTGCGCTTGAATATTAAACCCTCCCGGTTTATATTTGAGTCAGTCTTTTTTCCTTTTTTGGAGGGGGAGGGGGGAAGGTTATCTCAGTTTATATTCGAGTATAGAATATAAAACAAATAATACATTTATAGAAAGCAGATAATACATTTATACATCTTACTGTGCTTAACCCCTTTCTCTGAAACCATTTGAAATTTTTCCCAATGTGCCACAAGTTCACTTGAGACTACTAATTTGCAGTCACTAAACGAGTAAATGCAACCCAACTAACCTATTAATCTTGCTGAATTAAAAGTTGAACATTTGTGCATCTAATCATATCTACCTGAAAGACTGTGATGGTTCCTGTAGCAGACACTGAAGCTTATGAAAGTCTTGCAGCCCACCAATAAAAGTCCCATTTGTATCTGTTTGATAGCAGATTGAAATGCCTAAAAAAATCCAATTAAATCTTTTTGTTATCTATGTATTTAATTTCCCTTATATATGCTACAGCTTCCTTATAGCCCTTTTGATTTCAGAGAGTTCAAAAATAAAGCAAGACTCTCCTCTGCTTAGCCTGACCCCTAACCTGTTAGGGGTTAAGGCCTGAACTATTGCCTCTGTCTTTATCACCTATGATATGATTAGGTCATCTGCCAAAAGTCTCCCCCCAGGAGGCTTAACTCTTAACCATCTTAATTTAAAACAGCATCAATGTATGTCTTTTACTCATGAGCAAGACCAACTACAACCTGAATAAACCCTAGTGCAGATAATCTGAGTCAAAAAAGTCATCCATTGCAACATTAAAAGTATCAGGTCAAAATGGAGGATACTATCTCCTAACACATCACATAAATAATGCTAAGACAAGCAGTTTCTCAGGTACCAAATGAGAGGTACACGGGTTGTTCAATAATTTATCTACCTGAGTATGAAAAAAAGTAGCAAGCGTTTTGAAACAAGTTGGTGCATGTTGTGCCATTTTTCAAGATTACTCATGCACAGTTGTAGCTCAGTTCGAGTCTAACATTCCAAGAGACAGGATGTCAGGAGAGTCCTCGCGCAAATCAAGTAAGAAACTTATAGATGTGGAACATCATTCAGTGATAAAATTTCTCACAAAAGAAGGGAAAAAACTAAAGGAGATCCACAAATGCATGACTTCAGTTTATGGTGAGTCTGCTCCATCATCCTACAAAGTAAATTTTTGGAGCAAGCAGTTTAAGTGGGGTAGAGAGTCCATTGAAGATGATCCTCACACTGAATGGCCCGTGGAAGCAACTTCCACAGAAATGTGCATGAAAGTCAAGGATTTAAATTTGTCAGACAGACAAATTAAGTTTTCAGGTACAGTTTGGAAAATCTTGAAAAGTTGAGCATGTTCAAAGTTAGTGCAAGATAAGTTCCAAGAATGCTGATGCCATGTCAGAAGGCCACTAGGTTCCAGTGCTGTCAGGAGAACTTGGGGATGCTCCATGAAGACCAAGTGAATTTTTTTAATCGTTTGGTGACTGGAGATGAGACTTGGTCTATCACAGAGATCCTGAGTCCAAAATGGAGTCAATGGAAGCACAAGTCATCCCACATCCCCAAAAAGTTCATGACAGAAAAATCTGCAGGCAAAGTCGTGACAATTGTCTTCTGGGATGATGAAGGACTTTTGCTTCTGGAGTTCATACCACACAAGACAACCATAACTGGGGAGAGTTATGCTAACACAATGATGGCTTTGTTGGAGTCAATCAAGGAAAGAAATGAGGAAAACTCGTAGCAGGCTTGCTGCTTCTTTACAACAATGTGCCGGTATACACATCATAACAATCACAGGCTGCCATCTGAGAATGTGGGTTTCAGCAACTGAACCATCCACACTCAGATTATTTGTTGTTCCATTTTGAAGAAATCTCTCCTTGTACAGCGGTTTTCAAGTGATGACATCAAGGAAGTTTTGACATTCTGGTTTGAATGTCAAACAAAAGAATTATTTTCAAAGGGGTTAAAATCATTGCAGGAAAAGGGGATGAAGTGTATGGAGCTATCGGGGGTCTATTTTGAAACAAAAAAATTTTTTTGAAAACTTTTTCCTGCTGAAGTAAATAAATTATTGAAAATCCCTTCTAAATAACACAAATAAAACCATTTGTTAGTTTAAATAACAAAGCCTCAAACATTCTCTGTTGGTCTCAGAAAACCTGTTTACATTATAGCCCTGCTGTACAATTGTCATAACACCTATACAGAGGTTATCGCAACTGATCATCATTACTGCATGAGTGAGCATAAGTTAGGTTGCAGTAGTTAAATTACATTTAGTTCTAGGGATCCAATTCTACAGTGTCATAGTTTTGTTGTACTCTAATCTTTTAGCATTTTAAGAGCTTAACTACACCATACTCACACAAAATAGGAACAAGAGTGCATGGCTGACTTTTCTTAACCCAATGAAAACAAAGCTCTAATTATTTTATAAAAAAAAGAAATACTTCATACAACCTCTAATACTCAGTGGAAACATGAATAACCATATAATAATTAAAACATGACATAACTAAAACAAAACACCATGATGTAATACCATCAAGCACCCCCATCACACTATGAGAGTCAGAATCAACATTAGATGCATTGCAAATTAAAGATGAAGGCACCATTGCTATAGTTCAACAAAAAGCTTTTTAAAAGCCTTTCACTTGCAGAAAAAAGAACCAGTCATTCAATAGCCTGCGCCTCAGTAGACAATACACCTGCCACCTGAAAAATACTCGAGCAATACTCCACCAGTCTCACTGTATGAAAAAAATGGCACATACAACAGGCTACTCACAGAGTGCAGTGATCATGGGCTGATAGATTTTCAAAGTCCCCGCTATAACTCTGGGTTGCATTATTCAAGTCTTTGTGAATCAGTAATAAAATTTTAAATTGAATTTACTCTATTATGGGGAGCCAATGGAGAGCCAATAAAAATAGGTGAAATTTGCTCATACTTTGAGCACCCTGATAATAATCTTCCTGCAGCATTCTGGGCAACCTGTAATACCCTCATGGCCAAAGCTGGCAATCCCAAATATAAAAAATAACAATAATCAAAATGTGGCAAAATGTTCTCTGAATTACATGTTAGAAATTTTCAAGAGATAAATAAATTGTGTTATACAATGTGTGATAATTAAGTTCATGAACTTGCCACCGTGCGCTTACTTTGCAGCACTTTATAAACAGCTCAGTAAGATTTCAAAATCTTAGTATATCAGTGTCTTACAGCTGTGTTCATGTCAACGTGTGGCGGTGTCTTGCTGAATATCATTCATTATTATTGTTGCATGTTTTTGTGTGCTGTTGCAAGAATGTCAGAGCTTGAATTAGAACAACGAACAAACATTAAATTTCTTGCTAAACTTGGCAAGAGTGGAAATGAAATCAGGGACATGTTAGTCCAAGTTTATGGGGATAATGCCATGAAGAAAATGGCAGTGTTCAAATTGATTAAATGTTTTTTTTCTGAAAACTGACAAAAACATTGCAAAAATGTATTGAATTGTGCGTCAAAATCATTGGCCAACTGTGAAAAGCACAGCAAACCAAGTAAACATTGATAGAGAAACAGGAAAATCTTAACTGAAAATTTTGCCATGATAAAGGTGTGTGCAAAATTGGTCCCTCATGGCTCTTGCATCATGACAATGCACCAGGGAGTTTTTAGCCAGTGAACAAATAACTGTATTGGAACACCCTCAATACTCACCTGATTTGGTTCCCAATGACTTTTTTCTTTACCCAAAGATAAAGAAAATATTGAAAGGAAGACATTTTGATGATATTTAGGTCCTCAGGGGTAATACGATGACAACTCTGATGGTCATTCCAGAAAAATAGTTCCAAAATTGCTGTGAAGGGTAGACTAGATGCTGACAGTGCATAGCTTCCCAAGAAGAGTACTTCAAAGATGACTGTAGTGATATTCAGCAATGAGTTATGTAGCATTTTTTCTATAATAAGTTCATGAACTTAATTGTTACACCTCGTATGTGCACTAACCTCAACTTTAAAAAGATGGGTTTTATTAGAGCTTTCAATTTTGGGCAAAGTTACAAAGAGGAATCTAGTAAAACAAACAAATAAGGTACCATACCATACATTTTCTTCTGTATAGCAAATTTCGGCAAGGATTCAATGCAGTTTACAACAAGATTTCTAACCATTGGTCATGAACAATGAATTACAGGTTTGAAGAAACAAGGATATTCGGGTTGGGCATCCCTCAACCATCAAACTTTCCAGACAAACACTGTATTGGATCTAGATAAAAACAGCACCTGTGATTTTCCCCACATTGGATGGAAATTGATTTGCTGTCATTCACTTTTTTATGGTCTCAATATGGAAAAATATGGGGGGAAATGAGGGAAATCATTAGCATAAAGTCTATAGTGCAACCCCAAACAAGAAAGCAGCTTACAAACTGTGACCAAATAGATAATAAAGAGCATGGCCGAGGGAGCTGAACCCTGAAGCATTCCCGAATCCAGGTAGAGTTATATAATCCCTGCTGAACTCAAACCCTCAGTTGCTGATAAAATCAACAAAACTTAAGCAAGCACACTCCTGCAATACCTATAGCTTTTAAATGATCTGAAAATATTATATGATTAAATAGTATCAAAGGCAGCAGAGATATTTAATGTAATCATCAGATACTGCATTCCTTGTTTGAACCCAACCTTATAACATTAAACACACTGAAACTAATAAGGTCTCAGTTCTATGTTTAGGTCAAAATCCAAACTGCATTTGTCTAGTATTCCATTGACATCAATAAAGACCTGCAGTTGGTATAAAATTAGTTCATCAAAAACTTTTATAAGGAATGCATCGAAGAGTTTGAGCAATAATTTCTTGATAACTGCAAGTCCAACTTGTCACCTTTCATCAAAGATCTAACCACAGATTTTATTATTTTTAATTGAAGTTTCAAAATATTCCAAAGCAGAAAATCAAGCAATTAGCTCAAGTATATTGAAGAGCTTTAGAAATAAAAACAATCTGGCAACTAGGGTAGCCTCTGGAATAATCTTAGAAGATTTAGTTGGGGGCATGTAAAAAAAGATATTTTAATATTCTCCTACTTGCTGATACTCTAATCCCTATATCGTGGTCTTTGTTGTTGTTAGGTGCCATCGACTCATGCTGGAGCCCTAGCAATTTGATGAATTGTGGATCTAAAATCGGTTTTGTGCTAGTCTGGTAAGGTCCTCCAGCATCATCCACATGGTTGTTTTCTATGTGACCTGCCATCTGATTGCAGTTCACCCTCTTCACCTGTTTCCTTAGATCTTCCCAAACATGATATCCTTCTCCAGTGATCTCTCTCTTCTAATGATGTGACCAAAATAAGACAGTCATAACTTCATCATGTGGGCTTTGAATGACATAACCAGTTTGATCTTTTTCAGAATTGATTTGTTAGTTCTTGCGGTCCATGGCATGCCTAAAATCCTTCTCCAGCATCAAAGCTCAAATGAGTCAATTTTCTTTCTGTCTTGTTTCCATAGTGTCCAGCTTTAGTATCTGTAACTCACCACTGAGAAAATTAGTAAATGGACAAGTATGATCTTCATTTGGAACGTTATCTCCTTGCCTTTGAATACTTTGTCGAGAGCCTTCATTGAGGAGTGACCAAGTGCTATTCTGTAGAGTATTTCATCTCTTCTAGTTGATTCTTTGTTTACAAAACAGCCCAGGAGATTGAAATCCTTTACAACTTATATTCTATCATCTTCAAACTCAAAATCTTCATCATTTTCTGTGTTCTTGATTTTCGTCTTGTTTATGTTCAGTTCTAATCCCATATTATGACTTTCAGCTTTGACTTTTCTTTGTAGAAACAGCATGACTTCTTTGCTGTTGGTGATGAGCATTTTATCATCTGCATAGCACAGGTTGTTTATATTTCAGCCATTCAACCTTGAAACTGACACTGTCTTCTTCCAAATTTGCTTTTCTGAGATAGTTTCACCGTATAGGTTGAACAGGTAAGGTGACAAGATGCATTCTTGCCTGATGCCACGTTTTATTGGAAACCAATTAGTGTTGCCTTATTCAGTTCTCACTGCAGCTTCTTGATTTCATATAGGCTCTCTATCAGCTGAGTTTTGTGTTTGGGTATTCCCATTTGCATTAGAGTTCTCCATAGTTTATTGTGATCCACACAGTCAAAAGCTTTGCTGTAATCGATGAAGCAAAGGTATAGGGGTTTTAGGTATTATTTGTTCTTCTTCAATATTGATCTAACATTGACAATAATGTCTCTTGTTCCATTAGCTTTCTTAATTTGTTTTTACTTATGAATTTTATTGAGTAAAGGGGAACGGATAGATGTGAATCGCTTGTTCATTCATTCCAAAAATATTAGGACTAGGGGACATGCAATAAAGCTACTAAAGTAGTAGATTTAAAACAAACTAGAGAAACTTTTTCCTCACTCAATTTGTAAGTAAACTCTAGAATTGATTGTCAGAAAATATGGTGAAAGTGGCTAGCTTAGCATGGTTTAAAAAAGGTTTGCATAATTCCCTAAAAGAAAAGTCTATAAGCTATTATTGAGATGAACTTGGGAAAATCCAGTGCTTATTTTTAGAATACACAGCATAAAATCTGTTTTACTCTATAGGGATCTTGTCAGGTACGTGTAACCTGGATTGGCAACTGTTGGAAATAGAATATTGAGCTTGTTGGACCTTTGGTCTGTCCCTGTATGACATCTCTTATGTTTCCTATTTTGGATATTATTTCCTAATGTAAAAGTTTTTATTCCAAGACAAGCAGGCAGCATATTCTCACATGTGGGTGACGTCATCCACGGAGCCCCGGTATGGACAGCTTTAAAAGTGCTTCGCTACTTTAAGAACTTAAGAAAGTTTGTGAACTGCCCATACCGCGCATGCATGAGTGCCTTCTCGCCCGATGCAGGCTTGCATCTCCTCAGTTCTTAGTTTTCCGCGGAGCTAAGAAGTCATGTCTTTGAACATTGTTCAGTTTTTTGCCATTTGCCTTCCCGCTCAAGCATTTTTTTTCTTAATTTGTGTTTGTTTATTTCGTTTTAAAAGTAAAGAAGAAGAGGAACATTTTTTTCTCACTTTTTTCCTCAGAGGCTTCAGCCACTGAGACCTTAATTTTTCTTCAGCTATCGATTTGGCTGACATGGTCTTTTCGACCATTTTTCAGGCCGCTAATGGGCTAAAAAAAAAAGAAGAGTTTTGCAGGTGCCCATGACCAACTTTTCCTCCCGACTGTTGGTGCTTCAGGTTCCTTTGCCCAGGCCACTTTTTACCCAGTATACTACCCCGCAGAATTATTCAAGAAACTTGAACAGGAAACATTGTTCGGGACCGGCATGGGCATTGATCAGAAAACTTTGTTGTTGAAGACATCGACATTGCTCCATCTGGTAAGCCAGCTTCCCAATCGGCTGCTAATGGTCTAGTTACACATTCTTTTAAAAGACATGAGAAGACAAAGAGTGACCCTATCCCAAGTAGTGCTGCTCGATTCACGATTCGAATCACCGATTCACTTCGAGTGAATCTATTCGAATCGATTTACCAGGAGAAAAAATTGGCCTCCCGATTTGTTGTCTGACCCTCCCCCCTAAAGCAGGAGCGGCAGCGCTGCCTCTTGCTGGCCTGCCACTCCTGCTTTAGAGGGCGAGTGGGGAGGGTCAGTCGGGAAGTGGCTTACCTGCTGGCCTCCCACTGCTGTGCTGTCCATCTTCCCCACTGGCCTCCCGGAATCAATTCTCCTAATTTCAGCAGCCTGCAATAAGGAGGGGCGGGACCGCAGCAGAGAGAAGACGCTCCGAAACCGTATGGCAGCTTGCAAAGATCGCTAGCGCCAGCGATCTTATTGCAGGCTGCTGAAACTAGGAGAATTGATTTCGGAGGCCAGGGGGGAAAACGCAGGCCTTCCGAGGGGGGGGAGTGTGCAGTCCATCGGGGGGGCGGGGTGGTGTAGCCTTCGGTGGGGGTACAGGCCTTTAGAGGAGAGAGGCAGGCTTTTAGGGATGGAATGTAGGTCTTCAGGGGTGGGTTGTAGATCTTCAGGGGGGACATGCAGGCCTTCAAGGGGGAGTTGCAGGCCTTCAGTGGGGTACAGACCTTCAAGGGGGGGACAGGCAGGCAGGCCTTCAGGGTGGGGGGTGAGACAGGCCTTCAAGGGGGGGACAGGCCTACAAGGGGGGGACAGACCAGGGGAGGGGGCCCTGGTGTAGAAGTACACGGAGGGAGGGAGGGAGGGAAGGAGGGGTTCAAAGATAGTGCATATGTCAGACTTGGGGGGGAAGAAATAATGGGTCTGAAAATAGAGGAGAGGATGAGGGATGATGGACAATGGGAGTTAGGGAGGGAAGGAACAGAAAGGGAGAGAAGTTGGACACAAGGGATGGTGTAGAGGGGGTGGATAGAGATACTGGAAATGAGGGTAGTTGGGAAAAGAAAGGGAGAGATGATGGACCCTGGGGTGGTGGGAAGGAGGGAGAGATGCTGGATGAAAGGGTAGTTAAGAAAAGGTGGATCTGTGGATGGAGATGAAAAAAGGGAAAGATGCCAGACTTCCAGGGGAGGGAAGGGAAATGGAAGGGGAGGACAGAGATGGCAGATGGATGGTTAGCACGGAGAAAGAAGGAGACCCTGGCAAGCAAATTATCAGAAGACAACCAGAGCCTGGGACCAACAAGATTTCACTAATGACCAGACAACAAATGGTAGAAAAACTAATTTTATTTTCCATTTTGTGATTACAATATGTCAGATTTGAAACATGTATCCTGCCAGAGCTGGTGTTAGACCGCAAACGTGAGCTAGGATTTAACAGAGAGAGGAAAAGTCTTTTTTATTTGTTTATTTTGTTTACACCACAGCGCCAGTGTTGTTAGGAGAAGGAAAAGGGGGCAGGAAAATCGAATCAAATCGAAAAACCAATTCAATAGGCTGAATTGAATCGAATCAAAATTTTTTTTCCTGAATCGGGCAGCACTACAGCAAGCAGATATTCTCACAACCTACCCACCTCCCCTTTGGCTTCTTAGCTTTCTTACAGAATTGAAGAGCTAAGTACATGCTGAAAAAATCAGACTCATAGATTCAGTGACCCCCCACCCCAGTGAGACCTGACATACCTCCACTCCAAGGACTCCTAAAACAACAGCAGCACTCTGAACAGGGTTCTTCGTGGCTTTCCCCCCAGGACCTTCCCTCTGCTACATCACTGATGATATCATTAGTGATTTGACAGAGAGAAAGCCCAAGCAGGGAAGACCATGAGCAGCCCATTCAGAGCGCTGCCACCGCTGCTGTGTTTGTAGACCTCAGAGGGTACTGTATGCCAGTCTCACGGTGGGAGGGTCGGTGGAATTCTGCTGCACAGGGAGATGGGAGGGAGGAATAGAAAGATGCTGCAGAAAGGAATGGGTGAGAAGGGAGGAAAGATGCTGCCATGGGTGGGGGGGAAGAAAGCAAAGAGGAAGAATTTGGGTGGAGGAGAAGGGAGAAATGATTGTTGTACATGAAAAAAAAATGACATCCCCTGAAAATAAGCCAGTTCTTCAAAGAGTAATTTAAAGCACTTGTCTTGTAGTTGAAGCACTTTATACAGTTCTAGGATCCTAATGCATTTCGCCAGATGGCTGCTTCATAAGACTCAAAGATAGCAAAAAAAACTTCAGTCTCGTTTCAAACAATAATGGTCTGTGAAACAAAAAAAAAAACTACAGTTACTATCAAAAGTAAAAACCACTCAAAGTACTGCTCAAACCATACTCATTCAACACATGGAATCATGGAAACTTCAGGGAGGTACCTATTATCATACGCCCATTGAGAAGGGGGAGGGGAAAGTCCTTTAAGCTTAGGTGAAGACTCCCGAGAATCTCCCTGTCACAGCAGTAGCAGGCCAAAGTAAGGCCAGTACAGCTAAGACCTAAAATGGTTGCTGAAAAAGCAAATGGACTCTCGGACTCTCTGACTAGAAATTGTCAACTCTGAAAGAGACTGTGAACTCTGGAAGACACTTCTACTTTTTCTTAGAAACAGAGGGCGTAGTTATAGAGAAAAACAGTTCTGATGAAAAATATAAGCAGGATGATAACTTTATGAAAGTTTTACCAGAGGAAAGACGAACCACGGACAGAAGTGTACAAAAATGCCAACCACAGAGCCGGAAAATCGTTAGGCCCAAGTGCTCAAAAGAGGAACTTGGTATATTAACGGGACATTTACGGGGAAATGAGGGAGAAGCATATGGAAAAAGGCGTGACACAGAATCACTCAATTTATGTTAACCAATCCATAGCTTAATATATGAGATAATGAATATGATTAACCAATGAAAGTGTGAAATGTAACATGCACCAACGTGGGCCAGAGCTGTCAGAATCATATAAAAGAAAGCTCCCTGAACCATAGTTTCAGAACTCATCGGAAGTTCTCCATCAGCCTGGCCAGTCTGGTGTATGCTCTATCACTCTGTATGCTGTGTGATTTATTCCAGTAAGCTATTACTATTTGATTATTAAAACTCATATTATTTGTATCAGCATAAGGAGAGTTGAGCGGTCTAACTGTGAAGGCCTAGGGTCTTCACCATTCTTCATACTTGCAGAAAAACTAGTTTCCTCACGAACTGCTGTTTAAAGATCCATACCGGAAGTAACATCATACGTGCAGGGCGGGACTTTCAAACTTCTGTCAATCATTCAGTACAGAACCGGAGATGTCAACATGCAGTGTGTATCACAAGTAGGCAAAAAACTGTATTCAAACACTTGGCATTCACCTAGTCTAACAGTCTGACAAATTCAAGATTAACCTCTGAGCACTGTTCTAAATGCTATGTTAATTCTATTTTTCTATCATTCTATAAATGCTTGAGTGTTTCTTCAGTGTTTGTTTAGTAACTGTTATGTATTGAAGTGGACCAGTATTAGTTTACTTCACGTCCCTTTTGTTTTGGATATATCTAGGCTGGGCTTCCAGGATGGTATTTTGAATAACATCCACGTCTGATGTAAATTTTTAACCTTTGCAATTGCTCCTTTTGGTTTCTTTTTTACCATTCTCCTCATGTTATCATAGTCTCTTTTTTTAAAGTTAATTGCTATTGTATTGAATTTCCTATGTGAACTTATTCCAGGGGTTATATCAATTCTGATCATGTTATGATCACTGTTATCAAGTGACTCCAGCACTATTACCTCCCACACCAATTCATGTGCTTCACTACTTTTAATAGTTTGTTTAAAACCTCTACTTGATTAAATTTTGTAACCCAGTGTGAATGATTATTTTTTGGTCTTAAATCTTAATACCAAAGCATGTGCAAGTGTTTTGTATTGTAGTTGGGTATTTTTGAAACGCAGTATCCTGTATTGTGGATTTATCCTAATAGTATTTCTAGGCATGCTAATTAAAATCCTTTGCTTAAAATAAAGTACATGAATTACACAGCCGAGGAATATTAAACTTAAAAATGGTTTGCACTGAAAAAAAAACCCTTTTGTGAAATTGGTGTATTTGGGATAATTACTTCTTGCCTTCAGGATAAAAGGAAGTACCATCGGCCAAATCATACAAGGGTGTGTATTAAATGAAGTCTAGCTCTAATTCTCTTTGGCAGAAATGGTTGTAAGTTGCAAAATCAGGCTGTGATGTAATATTGTTCTGGTGTGCCAAAATTATTTAGTCTGGATAGGCTTTATTTTTTTAGTTGTGTGCTATGAGAAATTAAATCCTGTATATTGAATTTAATCTTCATTAAACAAGTCCTGTTAAACTCCTTTGCATTTTCAAAAGTGCAGCAACATTTTTGAAAAAGTAAAAACTTATAATTTATTATCATCTATATATTTTTAAACAGTACTCACAAAGGATTGTATTTTTTAATTTATCTTAAAAGTGTTGTATGCTTCACTTGTAAAGTGAGGGGAAAATATATACACACACATAAAGATATAAAACATAATCATTCTGTGATTCCATCTCAGATTTGCTGAGGTTGTCATAGAGTAAGCTAATCTTTGGTTAAGCTTGCATTATGGTTGGAACATCTTTCAAACATTACTCTGCATTTCTTTGCATTGAATTTTAGTTGACAGATTTTAGACTAACTTTTGTAGATCCTTTCTTATGTTTTCCACTCCCTCCACGGTGTCTACTCTGTTACAAATCTTGGTATCATCCACAAAAATGCAAACTTTTCCTTCTAACCCTTCAGCAATGTCACTCACAAACATTGAACAGAATCGGCCTTAACACCGATCCCTGGGACATGCCATGATCCACCTTTCTTCCTCTGTGTGAATTCCATTAACCACCACCTTCTGACATCTGTCTGTCAACCAGTTTCTAATCCAGTTCTCCATTTTGGGTCCTAACTTCAGCCCTTCAAGTTTGTTCAAGAGCCTCTTATGAGGAACCATGTCAAAGGCTTTGCTGAAATCTAAGTAAATTACTTCTAGCATATGTCCTTGATCCAGTTCTCTAGTCACCCAATCAAAAAATTCAATCAGGTTCGTTTGGCACAATTTACCTTTAGTAAAGCCATGTTGCCTCGGATCTTGTAACCCATTAGATTCTAGGAAGTTCACTATTCTTTCTTTCAGCAACAGTTCCATTATTTTTCCAACAACCGAAGTGAGGCTTACCAGCCTGTGGTTTCCCGCTTCATCCCTGTGACCACTTTTGTGAATAGGGACCACATCTGCTCTTCTCCAATCCCCAGGAACCATTCCCGTCTCCAGAGATTTGTTGAACAAGTCTTTAATAGGACCCGCCAGAACTTCTCTGAGCTCCCTCAGTATCCTGGGATGAATTCCATCCGGTCCCATCACTTTGTCCACCTTCAGTTTTTCAAGTTGTTCATAAACACTTTCCTCCGTGAACGGTGCAGAATCTACTCCGTTTTCTTGTGTAACTTTGCCAGACAATCTCGGTCCTTCTCCAGGTTTTTCTTCTGTGAACACAGAGCAGAAATATTTGTTTAGCACGTTTGCTTTTTCCTCATCACTCTCCACATATCAGTTCCTAGCATCTTTTAGTTAAGCAATTCCATTTTTCATCTTCCTCTTTTCACTGATATATCAGAAAAAAATTTTGTCTCCCTTTTTGACATTTTTAGCCATTTGCTCTTCTGCCTGTGCTTTCGCCAGGCGTATTTCCCTCCTGGCTTCTTTCGATTTCACCCGGTAGTCCTTTCTGTATTCTTCTTCTTGGGGGTATTTTATATTTCAGGAATGCCAACTCTTTTGGTTCAGTTCTCTATCTTTCAGGAATCATCTTCTGCCATATTTGCTGTATATACTACTTTAGTGGGTCCTAGAAGTTGTAGTTGTGTACATAGCACCATGCAATGGTGGAATGCCAGGACAAGAAGGTTTCCACTGCCAAGTTGATTTTGTAATTTAAAGCCAACAACCATGGCACTTCAAGCTGCCTCCTCTTTCTCTGTAGCTTACAAGTGTACACAAATTATTAAATCATCCCATTTGAGCCCTACATAAGATCAGAGGTCCATCAACCCCAGTACACTGTTTCCAACAGTAGTTAATCCAGTCACAGATACTTAGCAGGATCCTAAAATGTAGCTGGAATTCATGCTACTAAGCCCCAGGGTAACCAGCGGCTTTTCTCAAGTCAATCTTATTAGTGTTTATTCTTGGGAATTTCTCCAAATCTTTTTTTTCCTTTTATTTGTAATTTTAGAATCATTCACAGGGTCGCCTATCTCCCCTGCCCTCTGGCATTTCCTCTATCTTGGGTGTATAATGGAGGGGAGTCTTCCTGTAAGTAAAGGACCTCAAAAGAGATTTTTGTCTCCTACTTGGGTCCTTAGGAGGGTTGTTGTGGGGAAAAAGGGGCTTTATGGAAAATCTTACGGGTATGACAGGGTCTACCTTCCTCCTTTTTTACCAGGGCTAAGACCTCCTCATCACAGATGAATTTGTCTAGCTGTACTGTTTTAAACAAGACTAGTGGATAGAGCTGTTGAGCTGTTGAGGTTGTGGGTTCATGGTGCTGAAGCAATAGTGCTATCCACTAGTCTAATTTAAAACAGTATAGCTAGACAAATTAAATATGAAGAAAGATTTCTTTCAAAATAATTAAGAAAAAATAATTTACTCTTATTTAGACCACAAAAAGAAAGGGGAAACATAGCAAACAAGCATAAGCCAGGAGCATGCAAATAAGGTAGAAGTGGGCAGTAGTGATCATCAAATGGCTTGGTTTGCTATAACAGCTAAAGTAGAGGGTGACTGCACAAAACTCAAAGTCCTGGATTTCTAATGTGCAGACTTTAGCAAAATGGGGGAGTAACTGAAGAAAGATGTTAGGATGAAAGGACATAAGTGAAAAAACAGTGGTCCAAGCTGAAAGGAGCAATAAAAATGGCTACCGACCTTTATGTGAGGAGAATAAATAAAAACAAGGAAAAAAGGAAACTGATATGGTTCTCCAAAATAGTGGTGGAGAAAATACAGGCAATTGGCATTCATGAAATATTAAAAAAAACTCAAGAAGAGGAGCACAGAAAGGAATAACAGATGAAACTGAAAGAAGCCAAGAGAGAGAGATGTCTGGTGCAAGTGAAAGAGCAAATGGCTAGAAATGTAAAAAAGAGAAACAAAAATTTATTCAGGTATATTAGTGAAAGAAGGAAGATGAAAAATAGAATAGCGAGACTGAAAAAAGCTATAAACCGCTATGTGGAGAGTAATGAGGAAAAACAAAAAATGTGCTAAACAAATACTTCTGTGTTCTTGGAAAAAAATCCTGGGGAAGGACCGCAATTGGCTGGCAAAGTTACATGTGAGAATGGAGTGGATACCGTGCCATTCACGGAAGAAAGTGTTTATGAACACCTTGAAAAATTGAGAGTGAACAAAGCAATGGGACCGAACGAGATCTACTCCAGAATATTGAGGGAATTCATAGAGGTTCTGTGGATCCACTTAAAGATTTGTTTAATAATTTCCTGGGCATGGGAGAGGTTCCGTGGGATTGTAGAAGAGCGGATTTGGTCCCACTTCACAAAAGTGGTCGCAGGGATGAAGCGGGAAATTACAGGCTGATAAGCCTCACTTCGATTATTAATACAATAATGGAAGCATTGCTGAAAGAAAGATAGTGAATTTCCTAGTATCTAATGGGTTACAAGATCCAAGACAATAATATAATGGTTTTACTAAAGGTAAATTGTGCCAAACAAATCAAATTTAATTCTTTTACTGGATGACCAGAGAATTGGATCAAGGATGTGCACTAGATGTAATTTTCTTTGATTTCAGCAAAACCTTTGACACGGTTCCTCTTAAACAAACTTGACAAGCTGAAGTTAGGACCCAAAGTAGTGAACTGGATTAGAAACTGGTTGACAGACAGATGGCAGAAGATGTTGAGGCCGATTCTGTTCAATATTTTTGTGAAAGACCCTCTTTAAGAGCAACCAATGATAAAAATCATGTATAAAACAGTCTTGTCAATTATAAGAACATCTGTCAAAATAAGGACTTGACACGAACCGTGTTTTGGCTAAACAGCCTGCATCAGGAGTCCCAATAATGTAAGTAACAAACCAACAGTAAAAGCCAAATTCGGGGAAATACAAGGTTGAGAAAATCGCATTGCACAATGATCCTCCTAGAAATACGGTTTGTGTCGAGTCCTTATTTTGCAAGATGTTCTTATGATTGACAAAACTGTTTTATACATGATTTTTATCATTGGTTGCTAAAAAAGAGGGTTTTTGAAGACCTGATACTCTGCTCTTTTTCATTGGATTTTGCTGTTATTTGTGCAGAAGTGACTATCTCCATTGTGGTCGCCAGTATTTTTGTGAGCAACATTGTCGAAGGGTTAGAAGGTAAGGTTTGCCTTTTTGCAGATGATACCAAGATTTATAACAGAATGGACACCCTGGAGGCAGTGGAAAACATGAAAAAGGATCTGCAAAAGTTGGAAGAATGGTCTAATATCTGGCAACTAAAATTCAATGCAAAGAAGTGCAGAGTGATGCATTTGGGGAGTAGAAATCCGAGGGAGATGTACTTGCTGCAAGGTGAGGGACTTGACATGCATGGATGGGGAGAGGGACCTTGGAGGGTTAGTGTCTGAGAATCTGAAGGCGACAAAACTGTGATAAAACGATGGCTGTAGCCAGAAGGATGCTAGGCTGTATATAGAGAGGCGTACCCAGCAGAAGAAAGGTGGTGTTGATACCCCTTATAGGTTGCTGGTGAGGCCCCACTTGGAGTGTTCTGTTCAGTTTTGGAGGCCGCTAAGGAGCAAAAAAGACATAACTCCAGGATATCGCACCAAGCACTTGAATGGATAACTCTGCAAAAATGTGACACCTAAATTCATAGTTTGCTGTCTTAAAGTAAAAAAAGCTTTGCTTTGCTGCATTGCCTTGGTGATATCTGGATGCATCCATATATTTTCCCCCCAAAATAATGCAAAACTGAGTTCTTATTTTCCTCAAAAATAAAAGAAACTAACACATCTACTGAGGAATCTTCCAACAAAGCTGTTAAATTGTTTAAATCTTGCCCAACTTCTTGACCGTGCCTACTAGGTCTCACTCTCGAGGTTTTATCAGAGGAAACCGGCAGGAGATGCACTTTATTCAAAGGAGGTATAAATGCAAAAATATTTCAAAATATCCACTAAGTATTTTTTTAAGGTAGCCCTGGAGTTAAACACAGCAGCTTAGGAAAACTGATCAAACATAAATTCAATCATCTGTTATGATTTTCAAGTTGTTCAATTTTCCTATGTACAGTTTTCAGTTTTTCTACCCCTCTCTTCCTCAGAATCATCATTTTATCTCTGATTCTGTTGAAGGCTCACTTGTTTTCACAAGCATTTTCTGTGGATGTCTGAGTTTTCAGGTCTTGCCATTCTTTTACTGTACTGTCTAGATTGCAGTTGTTTTCTTTTCTGATGCTTGCATAGCTCTTATCTCATACCTCCACATTAACTCTGCCCCTAGAAATACTTAAGCATGTGCTCTGTATTGGTAACATCTGCTATTATGTATGCATAGCCCTGGGTAAATTCTGTAAATGCCTCTTTCTGCCTGTAAGACATTTTACATGGAAATAACACTTACAAAATTACCCTTGAAACAAGACTGAAAGAAGATTCGGCAACTCCAGCATTAGGGGAACTGAGGCCAATGCCAGACAGATTTTTACAATCTGTGTCCCGCAAATGGCAAAAGACAGGTGAAACTTCAGCAACTCAAGTGTCATAGATCACTTTATTGTTATGTACTGTGAGTGATGGTGCTGTGCAGCTCAAGGAAAGGGAAGATATCTTGACTGATATCTTGAAGATATCTTTCTTCCTCGTCACCCCTGATTACATCACTTCCTATCAGGAAGGAAGAAGTTTCACTTAGTTCCAGCTTGTTTTGGTGGCTCTCTGAAGAAGCCTTTGGCGAAACGCGTTAGAGCCCGCTGGAGTGAGACAGCTTCCCGAAGCACCTATGCAAGTTAAGTTCATTTTTTGAATGCGTTGAAGTTGTTATTTTTCAAACTATTGATTTGGGACATTAGTTCAGTCTTTTCTGCAAAATATTTTTCACCATATTTCTTTCTATCACGGGAGAGGATGCAATGATAGGGGTTTGTCCCCAGTCAGCATTCATTCCACCTTGTTTTCAAGGTTCTGAGCACCTCTCAGGTTGAAAGTTTACACATTGAAGTGACGTTTACATTAAGAGTTCTTCCCTTTTAGTTTTGTTGTTTGGTTCTGCTTTTGGGGAGACGTGGTTTAGAATTTGACCCAGTAGTTTTATTGGTTATAACCAAGACTACATATTTGACTGCTTATATGGTTGACATGGTGGATTCTATATATGGAATATAGATTTACATGCCAAAATTTGGGTGCGCTCCCAAGATGTGTGTGCTAATAACATCAATAATTAGGTGCTAACAACCAGTTATTGACATTAATGGCATTCTCTATATTCTGTATGGCATGACATCCAACTCAGTGCTACCATGAAAGGGCATGGCCATGGGCATTCCAAAAAGTTTCATATATCATTTACAGAATACTGCCTCGGCATGCCTAACTTGGGCAGCAGCACTTACACTAGCTTTCAACTACCTAGCAAACCACAACTGGTTTCAGAACAAACTTCAGCACAGAGACACTACTAGGATCCCACCCGGACACAACTAGACAACACCTCAGCACAGGCAAAAAAATGCTAGTTATACAACTAGATCTCACCGCAGCATTTGACCTGGTAGACCGTGACATCCTACTACAAATACTAGAATCAATAGGAATCACAGGAAAGGTGCATACTTGGTTTCAAGGATTCCTACAATCCAGGACCTACAGAATAAAAACAAACAAAACTCAGAACCATGGTCCAACCCCTGTGGCGTACCCCAAGGATCGCTTTTATCCACAACTCTCTTCAATGTCTACACTGCATCCCTTGGCACCTACCTAGACAAATTAGGCTTAACTTCCTAAAGCTATGCAGAAGATATCACCATCCTCCTTCCTTTTGATCAACCTATACACTCCATGACAGACAAACTATAGAGAATACTAGAATCGGTGGCTACATGGATGAAAGAACACAAACTAAAACTGAACCCAAACAAAATAAAATTTATACTTCTTGAAACAAACAAAACACCAACCATAACAAACTTAGTAATAAACTCAATCACATACCCCATTCAACCCACCCTAAGACTTCTGGGAGTGATGATAGACAGAAGCTGTACCATGCAACCACAAATCAACAAAACAATACAGAAGTCATTTGCGGTCATGAGAAACTTAAGGCAAATCCGAAAATTCTTTTACAGAAAACAATTCCAGCTCTTGGTCCAATCTCTAGTCCTAGGACTTCTAGACTACTGCAACATCCTCTATCTCCCCTGCCCACAGTCATGATAAAACAACTACAAACAGTACAAAACACAGACCTTTGACTGATTTATTCGCTGAAGAAATACGACCACATCACCGCCGCATACCTCGACTCACACTGGCTCCCAATACAAGCAAGAATACAATTCAAATTTTTTTGTCTACTATTTAAAGCAATCAATGGTGACAGCCCAGCCTACTTGAACAACCACCTTATCCAAACTGACACAACCATGCAAAGGAGAACCCAAACACCATGCACCCCCCAATCAGAGGCGTCAAACGCAAAAAAAGTATGATGGCCTACTGGCCACGCAGGCAGCGAAACTTGACCACCAGTTATCCAATCTATTGATGATGACACCAGACTACAAAACCTTCAGAAAAGAAATTAAAACCCTACTATTCAAGAAATCTATTAAGACAAACTAACTCCACAGAAAGTATCTTAATCCCCCAAAGTAAACTGCTCTACTATGTAATCTCTTCTGGAATTGTCCAGATAACTCTAATGTAATCCGCCTTCAACCGCAAGGGAATGGTGGAATAAAAGTCACTAATGTAATGTGCTGAAGGTTAAGTACAGGAACTGGCGCTAAGGGTGATTCTGTATCCTGTTTACAACAACAATATCCATAGCAATCTAAGATAGTAAACAACCACCAAGTATTTTCTCCAAGTGTTAATATACCTCAATGATGCCACTCTGACAGCTCAACATTTCATTGCTGCCTAAGCTTTAGGCACCTTATCATTGCAGATCTAGAAAATTAATTTTCATAAATATTTATCTTCATTCAAATACTGATATTATATTATAAAATTACATTTGCTGTTCTTCATTTCCATTTTCATAAAGAAAGTAAAGTAAACTTAGCTTAATTGCAGACTTTAATGAATCCAAGAGGCTCATAAATAAAAAAAAATATAAACGTCCAAAAAGAGTTCTAAATCAGCACTTGGATGTCCTAATCACCAGTATGTTCAAGTGCTGATAATCAAAGTCGCCTTTCTGGATGTCTTGTGAGGTGTCCCAGCCTCTGTATGTTCAGAACTCAAGCTGGGTGTGGTGGAGGTGTGTTATGTGCAGGCTTTGGGCGTGCAAAAGGGCAGGTTAGACTTGGTCGTCTTGCAGTGACTCTTCTCTTCCCCTTCCAGTGGTCTGATATCTCTCTCTCCCTCCTTCCATCATCCTTCTCTGGATATGACATCTCTCCATTCCTTGAGTCTTCTCTCTCCCACCCCCATCCCCAGTGTTTCATTTCTCTCTCCCTTCCTCCTTTCTGTCCCATGCAGTCCAACATCTCCCCTCAGCCCCCCTCCAAATTTCTCCCTCATTTCCTTCCACTAGTCCAACATTTTTTCTCTCTGCCTCCTGCACGCTTCCTCTCCTCCAGTACTTATTCCCTCCCCCAACCAACATCGCTCTCTCCCTCCATGAGTCCAACTTTTCACTCTCTACTCTCTCCCTTTTCCCCTGAGTGTGACATTTCTCCTTCCCTTCTTTCTGCCCTCCCCATCCAACATCTCTCCCTCTCTTCAAGTCCAACACTTTATGCCTCCTGCATGCTTTCTTCTCGCCCCTTCACTCGAGTGTGACATCCCTCCTTCCCACCCCCAGTCCATTTTTCCCCAATCCCGCGCACAACTAACATGCTCTCTCCCTAAGCATCATTTCTCTCTCCTTTATACTCCATGTCCATTTCTCCCTCCACTCTCATCCCTCCTGCAACAAATTTCCTTCCTTTCCTCCTCCCCAATTTCACTCACAATTAATATGCTCTCTCCCCATGCACCATCTCACCCTCCTTTCCACTCCATGTCAATTTCTCCCTCTCTCATCCCTCCAACATTTTTCCTTCCCTCCCTCCAGGTTAGTGGCACTGATTCCTATATGCTGCCTGCTGCTAACCCGGAAGCCTCTCCTCTGTTGTGTCCCACCCGGATAGAAACAGGAAGTTCTGACAGAGGGCAGGATCTGGCAGAGGAGAAGCTTCCGGGTTAATGGCAGGCAGTGTGCAGCACCTCACCCTTATCACTCCTTCTCCTTCAAGTTCAGCAGCACCTTTCTCTTCCCTTCCCCACATGTCAGGTCCAGCAGCACCTCTTCTCCCTTCCCTTTTCTTCCTCCCCTGTCCAGCAGCACTTCTCCCTCTCCCTTCTCCATGTACCTCTCCTCCTAGCAGCAGCTCACTGTGTGCTTTTAACTTCCCCATACAACTGCTGCTAGCGTTAGTTTAGCGATTCCATCAGGAGCTCCTTACTTACACGAAGTTACTGCAGAACCTGTTCATTAGGACTGATTAAAAATCCACGAGTTTCTAGCTTAAGACCAACAGGGACCCCAGAGGAAGACACTATTGTTGAAACACGGATTGTATTGGGTCCAAAGTTCCCAGTGGATTGGGTCCTAGATGTTTTTATGTTGATCATCAAATTGAATTAACAATAAAGTCTACATCTGGAATATCAACTTTCCACAGAGTCTTTAGTTGCTGCTAGAGATCTACATGTGCCAGAAATGATTTTCAAGGATAACAATGCAAAGGAACTGAAACAAATATCAGTGACATACTGAGCCAACTTGCCAAAATAAAGAACAGTAAATGATCTGGACTGGATGGTATGCACCCCAGAGTAATAAAAGAAATCAGACATTAATTTACTGATCATTTGTTAGTGGTCTGTAACCTGTTATTAAAATCATCTGCAGAACTTGAAGACTGGAGGTATATGTGCATGCTTTCTACAATACAGCTTATCCTATAGCCAAGGGGCCAAGTGCAGTTATTAGATGAGGACAAGAGGGGTGGTACGGAGTCCGTTGGGATAAACAGATGGGAGGCTAAACTCAAGGCAAGTAGAATATAACGATATAAGGAACTGATTTAGTTAGTATGTGTAGTAAACTAGTCCTGGTGCAGAATAAGTATACTCAGTCATCCTATGTATTAATGGCTTGGGTGAAGAGCCAGGTTTTCACCTGCTTCATGAAGTAAAACTAACTTTTCCACCTGTCTAGCAGTGTATTATACTGTTATAAATTCTCCATTGTTTAAGAAGGCATTCACAGGGTAAAGGAGCAGTTTGCCATTATCCACATACTTCTGAACATTCAAATGTATGCTTGTAGTTTATCCATGAAAATTTTGCACTGCAAATAATTGGTATAAATGCAAGTGGATAGTTTTCCTGTGTGCATTTGCTTTGAAAATCCTGAATTTTTGTTCAGATATGATGACATGCATATTTCTTATTAGTTGATACAGTTACAAAATTACCCACAGAATGTATTACTCTAGCAACAAGTGCATATATCATTCTAGTCCTTTCCTGACACTCATGCTATGGTGGCTTATGCTGAGTGACAAATATATACTTTTGGTTGGTGAATATGTCGTTCAGTGACCATTGCTATTCAGCAGAGCCGGAATACTTCCTGCTGGTCTACACATGAAGAAAAAAAGTAGGAGGTTTCATGAAGCTAATTGCAGTAATAATCCTTAAAATTCACAAAGAACAAGTAGTGAAAATTTAAAAGAAAAACCTAGAAGTGTTTAGATGAAGCTGGACTGAGAAAATTATATCTTGCAGCAATTCAGACATTTAAAAAAAATCTAAATTCAAAGTAGACGTTTCCAGCTGGTCGTCCAAAGTTGGAGGTACAGAAATGGCCATTTTTGAATGGCAAACTGCTGGATGTCCAAAAATGTATTTATTTTTGAAAATTGTCTACTTAGACGTCTTGGCCAACAGGTCGTCTAGGCCGCCAGAACATCTAACTTTATACTCCATTTTTGATCAGAAAAACATCCATGTTGAAAATGTCCAAATGCAGACCATTTGAACTTGGGAGAGGCCTGCATAGCAATGGACTGGCCACATAGACCTCCCAACAAAGCAGTGGAACACATTAGAGGGCACTGCTGTGAACTTCACATAAAGGGTGCAAGATGTATATCTCAACATAACCCCCTTATAATTTATGGTGAGCCCGCCTCCCCCAAAACCTACTATACAGACCTGTGTACCACCCCAAAAGTACTTATGGCTGCAGGTGGTACCTATATGGCAGTATAGTAGGGTTTGGGTGGGCTCACACATTCTACCATAAATGTAGTGTTTAGAGTGGTTTATGGGCCTAGGTCCTCCTCTCGGAGGTTCACTAGCCCACCCACCAGGCTACTTAAGATACCTGTATTAAGCTCTGCTAGGTTTCCCCATGCCAGATGCTACTGTTCTAGAGTCAAGTATGTACCTTTTTGTTCTCAATTGTGTGTAGTGGAAGGGGGTCAGTGAGCACTGAGGGAGTGTAGGGTTGTCTTACCTTGATGCATGCAGTGGTCATCTGGTCAGTTTAGGCATCTTTGTAGCACTTAGACTCTTCTAAAACAGATCTACCAAAACTTCCAAACGTGTTTAAATTTGGCCCAGGATATCTTGCAAAACATTTTATTATCTGTGCAAGATGTCCAAGTCTAACCTGCCCTTAGGCAAACCCAAAGCCCACCCATAACACGCTTCCACCACACCCATCTTGTACTCTGAATGCACAGAGGCTGGGACACCTTGCTAGATGTCAAGAAAGGCGGTTTTAATTATCGGCATGTGGACATCCTGGCGATTAGGATGTCCAAGTGCCGATTTAGGATGTTGTTTGGACATCTTTGTTTTTTTATTATGAGCCCGATAGCATAAGTGGGCAAATGCACAGAAAAATAGAAAGCAAAATCAAGTTGGTGATGAAAGATACATAATAGTAGCATACTTGATGATTGTAGGCTGCATGGAAAGGTATAAAGAAGAATCAGAGAATCAGTTCAAAGGCTAGTTCTATCTTTTTATGTGTGGCTATGTAGTGTTCGGGAAAATGTCTGAGAATCTCAAAATGGCGACAATGTGACAAGGCAGTAGGGAAGGCCAGAAGGATGCTTGACTACACTGGAGAGCAGTATAACCAGCAAAAAAAGGATGTGATAATGCCCCTGTAGAAATCATTAGTGAAACCATATTTGGAGTACTGTGTTCAGTTTTAGAGGTCGTATCTTACTAAAACTAAACTAAACCTTAAGTTTATATACCACATCCTCTCCATAAAGATAGAGCTTGGCACGGTTTACAGGAACTTTAATATAATGAAGGAAAAACATAATAAGAATTAGTGATTATAAAGAGGGTAGCGAGATTTACATTTTTGAGAATAGCCAAGTTTTCAGATGCTTTCGGAATAATTGGAAGGAGCCCAAGGGCAGGAAGGTTATTCCAAAGCTCAGTGATTTTGATTCCTGCATAGATGACACCAAAGGTGTAGAAAGACTGAAAGCTGTTCAGAGTAAAAGAACCAAAATGGTATTGGGTCTGTACCAGAATACACTTCTCCCTCCGTAAACATGAGGGTTAGGGGCAAAGCCGGTCCACGGTTATTGAAAAACCGCGAATAACTTTTAGGGCCAACTCTGACCCACCCCGCCTACCTTCTGTGTCCCAGACCTCCCCAGACCTTACTTGGTGGTCTAGCAGTGACGTGGGGAAGGAGCAATCTTCCTACACTCATGCCTGTGCAGAGCCGAAATAAAAATTGGCTGCTGTGAGTTCCCGTTGTAGTCTCATGAGACCACGGGAACTCATGGCAGCCAGTTTTGATGACGGCTCTGCACAGGCCAGGATTGTAGGAAGATTGCTCCTGCCCCGCATCACCACTAGACCACCAGGTAAGGTGTGAGAAGGTCTGGGATGCAATGATTCACCTATAAAAGCTAGGGGAAGGTCCATGTATGTTAACATTCAGATGAATGGTACAGTACCTGCTTCCGGTTAATGTGGAAGCACTTTTCACCTCCTATATAGGTGACAGGTGGTCCCACTTTAACTCTGCATTAGCTAGTTAATTGCTTAGTAAGAGTCAAACCTTAAAAAAATAATTAATAATAATTAACTAATAAAAATAGTGCACATTTAATTTTCCTACACCTCCAAATTTCCCCATTCTGCCCCACCCGGCTACTTTTTCATGCCATCTGGCTGGAAAATATTTCTGGGGAGAACACTGCAGTGTATCGAAAACTGTGTGCCTCCTGAGATTTCAGGTGTACCGTGACACACTGGGGAGGAGGAGAGGTGCTGGTGCCTGATGACTACCTACAGGATATGCCTCTCGCGGCGAGAGGCACATCCTGTAGGCAATCAGCTGGCACCAACGCCTCTCCTCTTCAGCCTTCTTCCCTGCTGACAACCTCCCACAGGAGGGCCTTCATGCATGCGCAGACGTTGAAGTGATGATGTCAAGCGTACATGTGACGTCATCATGGCAACGTCCCTGCACTTCTGCATGCCTTGAACCGCAGCCACTGTGTTTAGTGTACCGTGGCTTGACAAAGTTTGTGGGACACTGCTTTAGTAGAAGGACCCCTTAAATACTTAAAAGAGAACAAGGAAAAAAACATCCAACAGAGGAAAATAAATGAAGCTATAAGGAGAGAATTAATTCATCAAGTCGCTAGGACTTCACCTGACACAAGGAAGAAAACTTAAAAGCAACACCAGGAAATAATTTTTCAGAGAGAGGCTAGTGTACTCTTGCACAGGAAGTGGTACGGTTGAAAACAATGACAGAATTCTGAAAGGTATGGAAGAAACACAGGTTTGCTATATGTCCTGTTTGTTTTAATTAGATTATAAGCTCTATTGAGCAGGATGGCCTCTTATATGTTTAATGTACAGTGCTGTGTACATCTACCAATGCTATAGAAATAAGTAGTAGTAGTATAATAGAAATCTAGGGATGGCATTTGCACACAGTGAAACTTAAAATAACTTTAATTCAAAACCATCTTTATTCAAACATACTTAAATGTTTCATAATATTCAACTGAAATTATGCCATTACAAACTGATATTCATGTGCATTGATAAGGGTACCTTTACTAACTGGTAAGAATTGTCATTAACGTTGTTTTTCATAATATTACCACAACCTTTTTTTCATAGAACATGGCACAACTGTTTATGAATAAGGCTTACTGTAGGATTTAAGACCTGGGCCCAAATTTACTAAAACATTTTTCCCATTTTATGTCTATTGCAAAAAGCTTAGTGAATCTGGCCCTTAATCAACAGTGAGCAGTTCTCTGCCAGAAGAACACATATAGTACTTTTGTATGAGAAATTTGTACAGCAGAATAAAGGGAGTAATTGGAAACCTCGATACCCCCACTCAATCCAGAATAAATCCCTCAGTCAGTGCCTTGCGGATATTATGATGAAGAACATCCTTGTTATATACCATAAATGGGGCTGGGTGGAGCAAGAGTGAACCCACGCTCTTGTGCCAGAGGCTCTTCCATCTAAAAAAAATGATTAGTAAACAAAAAGAATAAACCTATTAGTTGTTCACTTAAAAGAAGACTTGGATTCTTTTCAACCATTACAATTTCTAAAATTGGAGAAACTGGTTAAGCAAAAGAAAATAATTTTGACAGTAATAAAGGATGTGGGTAGTTAGTTTCCAGACTTTTCAGTGAAGCAATTGTTCTTGTACTTTACATGTTTTTATTTTATGCAAATAAAAAACAATACCTTTCTTTTTCATATATTTCTCTTAAGAATCATTTTTCTGTCTTTAAATTATATATGAAATTTACAGGCAGCCAGTACATCAAAAACTTCTGTGATTTATTCCTGCATTCCACAGCCAAACAAGAAATGTGCAGTAAAATTTTGAACTAATTGCAGCAACTATATCACACATGGAGGCAGACCTAAATGCAGAACATTGTAATAAACAGGGGATATAATACCTCAGAGCTCTACACAAAAAATCAATTGGTGAAAAATAATTCCTTAGCCACCACAAAAAAATGTAGGGACCTTTTTACTAAAACATAGTTAACATGCTAATGTTGCTCGTCATATTTTATACCTATAGGCCACATGTCACCTAACGCACACTACTATCCATTAGCATGCACAGGGCTTTAGTAAAAGAGTCCCATAATTTATAAAAAGGCAGACAAGATTAGAAATGTCGTATATGGCTTAAATGACAAAGTAGTGTCTAACAAGACTTCTAAATTCTGGTCTACTGACAAGGCAACAAGGTCCACCTCACTGTATCTTATCACTCCCACATCAGCTGTAAAAAGCATCAGGCAAGAGGAGTAGCAGGAGCAAGGGAGAAAAGCAGTTTTAAAAGCAGAAACGAGGAGAGGAGGGAGACAGAGAAGAACAGGAGGCTAGGGGCAAGGCGAGAGTTAGCTCCGCCCACCCCCACCGCATCGGAAGAGTCAGCACCCAAACTCCCCCATAAAAGGAGGCGGAGCGCGGCGAAGGTGAGCGGCAAAGGCGCTCGCCTTAGCGAGCGCGCCTTTGCGAAGGGCCTCAAGAAAGGCCAAGTCACTACACCCAAGAGCACAGGGAAGCACTGAAAGGTAAGGAAGCGGCAAGCACAGAAGGTAAGGAAGAAGCAGGCGCAGAAGGGACAAACACACAAGCAGTAGTAAGGTAAGGAAGAGCACACACAAGAAGGCAGCAAGGAAAGAAGCAGATACAGAAGGAACAACCACACACATGCAAAAGTTAGGCAAGGTTGTGCAAAGGCAGCAGGCACAGAAGGAACAAACACACAAGCAAAAGTAAGGAAAGGTAGAGCTTAGGCAGCCCACACAAAAGAAGAAGGCAGCAAGGCAAGAAGCAGGTGCAGAAGGAAGCAGATACAGAAGGAACACGTAAACTTAATTGCTCTCTTAAAGTAGTAACCCCGATGGAAGCAGAAGGTGACCAGAAGATGAGCTTTCCAGTGTTCTGCATGGACTGTCATATGTATGACTACCTCCCCTCGGGGAGACAGTCATACGTATGTAGTCGGTGTCAGGAGCTGAAAAGCTTGAAGAAAGAAGTCAAGCGACTTGAGGACAAGATACAGGAGCTAGAAGGACTTTACACCGCGGAGTACCCTACCAGGGCATTTGAAGACTTCAGGAGTGAAAGACACATCGAGAAGGAAGTCAGGGAACTCGAGGAATTCATTGAGAAATCATACAGGAGGAGGGTGGAAGAGAACGAACTACAGATGAGAGATGAAGTTACACCAACACCAACATGGAAGGGGGAGCAAGAAGCAGGTGACCTCAAAGAAGATACCCACAGAGGAACACCACAAGAGGGGGAGGAATTGGCTAGTCGATGCCCAGAAGAAGAGAGAGCAAAGCACACCGAGGACATTGATCTGAGACCGAAACGAAAATTGAAGAAGGGAAAGTCAGCGATCCTGGTGGGAGACTCGATACTGAGGCATGTGGACAGCCACATAGCAGGAGGAAGAGAGGATCTACTGGTGACCTGCCTCCCAGGAGCGAGAACCAAGGACATCGTGGACAAAATTGGGAAGAACCTGGAAGGAGCAGAGACGGAAGAGACCACAGTAATGATCCACATCGGGACGAATGATGTCAGCAGGAGAGACTACAGAAGAGGCACGCTGATAGAACAGTTCAAGATTCTGGGAAGGAAGCTGAAGATGAGGACCCAGAAGATAGCATTCTCAGAGATCCTACCGGTACCGAGGGCAGATGTGAAAAGTCAGGAGGAACTACAATCAATAAATGGGTGGATGAGGAGATGGTGTGAGGAAGAAGGGTTCCACTTTGTGAGGAACTGGACAACGTTCTGGGGCAAGAGCAAGCTCTACAGGAGAGATGGACTGCACCTGAGTGCGGTGGGAACAAGACTTCTAGCAAACAACGTCAAGAGAGGAATAGAACAGGCTTTAAACTAAGAGGAAGGGGAAAGCCAACAGTCAACCTAGCGTTGACGATTCGGAAGAAGGTATCCTGTGAAGATACTAAGGGGAAAAAAGGCTGGGAAGAAACAAGGGACAAATTACAGGAGACAACTAACCCAGAAGTGGAGGTTAAAAAGATTGTAACAAAAGAGAAGACACTAAAGACCGAAGCACAGGGAAAGGAAATGAAGACGACAAAATGCCAGGATCTAAATTGCATATATACTAATGCAAGGAGCCTAAGAAACAAAATGGGGGAACTAGAAACCGTGGCCAATGCAGAGGACATAGACATCATTGGAATCTCTGAAACGTCGTGGAATGAGGAAAACAAATGGGATACAGCACTGCCGGGGTACAAGCTCTATCGCCAGGACAGGTCAAGACAGAAAGGAGGAGGAATAGCCCTATACGTAAAAGAAAGCATACAATCAACAAGAATGGAAACAGCGGAGACGACCAACAAACTGGAATCGCTATGGGTTAAAATACCAGGTAGGAAAGGGCATGAAATAAAGATGGGCCTATACTATCATCCACCCGGGCAAACCAGAGATATCGATAAAGAAATGGATGCCGAGATGAAGCGAGAATGCAAAAGTGGTTACACGGTTATTATGGGAGACTTCAACTACCCTGGGAAAGACTGGAGTCTTGGAAGCTCAAGATGCGCTAGGGAGACAGAATTCCTGGAGGCTATACAAGATTGCTTCATGGAGCAGCTTGTTAGAGAACCGACGAGAGGAAATGCCACTCTGGATCTAATCCTAAATGGGCTAATGGGACCTGCAAAGGAAGTGGAAGTAGTTGGACCGTTGGGAAACAGCGATCGTAATATGATCAAGTTCAAGGTTGAAGTAGGAATACCGAACGGAAAGAGAACCATAGTGGCAACTTTCAACTTCAGGAAAGGAAACTGAAGCAATGAGGGAAATGGTAAGGAAGAAACTTAGGAACACTTCAAAGAAATAGCAAACGGTAGAACATGCCTGGTCTTTATTCAAGGACACGGTGAGTGAGGCGCAAAATCTGTACAAACCCAGATTCAGAAAGGGGTGCAAAAAGAGTCGAACAAAAGACCCAGTATAGATGACTAAAATAGTGAAGGAAGCGATAGGCAATAAGAAAAATTCATTCAGGAAATGGAAAAAGGACAAAACTGAAGGGAACCGGAAGGAGCACAGGAAGTATCAAAAAGAATGTCACCGTGTGGTTCGAAAAGCCGAAAGAGAGTATGAAGAGAGGCTAGCCAGGGAGACATGAAATTTCAAACCGTTCTTCAGATATGTTAAAGGGAAACAGCCAGCTAGGGAGGAGGTGGGACCGCTGGATGAAGGAGACAGGAAGGGAGCGGTGAAGGAGGAGAAGGAAGTCGCGGAAAGATTTAACATGTTCTTTTCGTCTGTATTTACAAACGAAGACACAACCAACATACCGGAACCTGAGCAATTCTTCAGTGACAATCAAACAGAAAAATTAACATCCATGGAAGTGAGCCTTGATGATGTACACAGGCAGATAGAAAAACTTAAAACTGACAAATCCCCGGGCCCGGACGGAATCCATTCAAGGGTTTTGAAGGAATTAAAAGAAGAGATAGCGGAACTACTGCAGCAAATTTGCAACCTATCCCTGAAAACAGGCGTGATCCTGGAGGACTGGAAGATAGCCAACGTCACGCCCATCTTTAAAAAGGGATCAAGAGGTGACCCGGGAAACTACATACCGATGAGTCTGACCTCGGTTCCGGGAAAAATGGCAGAAGCACTGATAAAAGAAAACATCGATGAACATTTGGAAAGAAACGGACTTCTGATAACAAGCCAACATGGTTTCTGCAGGGGGAGATCATGCCTAACTAACTTATTGCACTTCTTCGAAGGAATTAAAAAATGGATGGACAGAGGAGACCCCATAGGCATCATATACCTTGATTTCCAAAAAGCCTTTGACAAGGTGCCTCACGAGCTTCTACTCCGGAAACTGAAGAACCATGGGGTGGACGGAGATGTACATAGATGGATCAGAAACTGGTTGGTGGGTAGGAAACAGAGGGTAGGAATGAAGGGCCACTACTCGGACTGGATGAGGGCCACGAGTGGCAGGGCGTTCCGTAGGGCTCAGTGCTCGGGCCGTTGCTATTTAATATATTCATAAATGATCTAGAAACAGGGATGAAGTGTGAGATAATAAAATTTGCGGACAATACAAAACTATTTAGTGGAGCTGGGACTAAAGAGGAATGCGAAGAATTGCAAAGGGACTTGAACAAACTAGGGGAATGGGCGGCGAGATGGCAGATGAAGTTCAACATTGAGAAATGTAAAGTATTGCATGTGGGAAGCAGAAACCCAAGGTTCAACTATACAATGGGAGGGATGTTATTGAATGAGAGTACCCAAGAAAGGGACTTGGGGGTAATGGTGGACATGACAATGAAGCCGACAGCACAGTGCGCAGCGGCCGCTAAGAAAGCAAATAGAATGCTAGGTATAATCAAGAAGGGTATTACAACTAAGACAAAAGAAGTTATCCTGCCGTTGTATCGGGCGATGGTGCGCCCGCATCTGGAATACTGCGTCCAATATTGGTCGCCGTACTTTAAGAAGGATATGGCGTTACTCAAGAGGGTTCAGAGGAGAGCGACACGCCTGATAAAAGGGATGGAAAACCTCTCATATGCTGAGAGATTGGAGAAACTGGGTCTCTTTTCCCTAGAGAAGAGGAGACTTAGAGGGGATATGATAGAGACTTTTAAGATCATGAAGGGCGTAGAGAGGGACAGATTCTTCAAACTTTCGAAAAATAAAAGAACAAGAGGGCATTCGGAAAAGTTGAAAGGGGACAGATTCAAAACGAATGCTAGGAAGTTCTTCTTTACCCAACGAGTGGTGGACACCTGGAATGCGCTTCCAGAGGGCGTAATAGGGCAGAGTACAGTACTGGGGTTTAAGAAAGGATTGGACAATTTCCTGCTGGAAAAGGGGATAGAAGGGTATAAATAGAGGATTACTGCACAGGTCCTGGACCTGTTGGGCCGCCACGTGAATGGACTGCTGGGCATGATGGACCTCAGGTCTGACCCAGCAGAGGCATTGCTTATGTTCTTATATTAAATCATGATAGTTCCATCATCTTCACATTAAGAATCAATAAACTGGCAGACATCTAAGCCCATATAGGATGTACAGTAAACAATGGTTCAGAGCCTCAGAAATCATATTCATTCATTCTCCAAATATAAGCAGTTGCGTAGAGGGGCATAATAAAAAGAAAAATCTAAGTCTCATGTGGACATAGGGTGCTAGTCACCTAAAGTGGGCAGTACCAAAGTGTCCATTCTCGAAAAGTACATCCAAATATTTTGGGGGGGGGAAATCGTCTGTCTATACGTCCAAGTGTTTGATCATCCAGACTGCCAATACACCTATATTTATACCATATTCTCATCAAAATATTTGTCCCAAGTCCCAAAAGGCCAGAGCAAAAGTTTGTTTGGGTCATGTAAAATTCAGCATACAAAGTTTAATCAAAATCCATGATGGTGAGGTTCCCCACCTCACCAGCACGAATTTTGATGAAACTTTGTATGCTGAATTTTACATGACCCAAACAAACTTTTGCTCTGGCCTTTTGGGGCTTGGGACGAATATGTTGACACGGAATGGCCCTTAACCAGTAAAATTCTGTCTCTAGAAATGTTTAGTTTCTGCTTGTATTTTTTGATATACCGTGTTTCCCTGAAAATAAGACACTGTCATATTAATTTTGGGCCCAAAAAACCACTAGGTCTTATTTTCGTGGAAATAATGCCCAATCACAAACCCACAGCATCTTCCTATCCCCTCTCCTCTTCCCCCCCACCGCGCAGCCAAACCCCCTCTGAACTTTCCAGCTCACCCTCCCCTTCCATCTCTCCCTCCCCACACCGACCGCAAGACCGACATACCATTACCTTCTTCCAAACAGCAGCAATCTAAATGGGCTGCTTTGGGCCTTCTACTGCTGGGGCTTTGCTGATGACATCATCAGTGATGCGGCAGAGAAATGCCCCGGTGAGAAAAGGAACGAAGCAGTGCATTTAGATTGCTGCTGCGTTGCTACCGTTTGGAAGAAGGTAATGGTATGTCGGTCTTGCGGTCGGCATGGGGAGGGAGAGATGGAAGGGGCGGAGGGAAATCCAGTGCTTCAACTAGGGCTTATTTTCGGGGAAACACAGTAGGTGAAAAGCCATTACCTGTGCCTTAGTTGGTTCTTATTATAGTAATAGAAATAAAAGAAAATAAGAAGATACATTTTTATTGGTCTAATTTTTCAAAGTGAGAGATTACTTAGTTCACATAGCAGGCTTTTCATGACTATGTTGAAGTCTAACTCATATTTGATATTGGCTGGCCATTGGTACGTACAATATCTTGCTATTTTTTGATACAGACCTGGTGCCAAATGGCTAGTTATTGCATTATTGTCTTCAGTGTTTCTCCTGCTTAAACCTATGTAGAACTTCTTTTTTCCAGAATAGATTGAATGAATTGCACTAGATGGTAGTCGTGCTTCATTGCAAGTGCAAGCAGAAGATGTAGAGGTTTCCACAGTTTCATTTTTTACAAATATATACTTTATTCAGATTTTTAGCAGTCCGTGATGTCATTGATTTTCCTGGTACTGTTCTTTGGAAATGACTGTTCTGTAGATACTAAAAGTGCTAAATCAAGAGTAAAATTAAACCTAGCTGCAAATAGTGGCTATTGTGGTCACAGTTATGACTTGAAAGAGAAAAACTGATTGTATTTTCCAGAATATTGTGCATGCATTTGCTGGAAACCTTTCCTTGAAGATCATCTGTATGCTTTTTTTTTTTTTTTTTTTTTTGAGTTGAAAGATACTATTCATTTTGGTTTTTAGTCCACATACATACTGCAAGTAGTGAGAAATATAGAAACTGACAAAAATGCTGCATGAAGTAACTGGTCACTTTCTTTGAATTAATTTTGCATTGTAGATTGATTATTTGAATTTCAGCTGTGCTGTAGCACTGACTTTTTAATAGGTGACAACTTTGGCGTTTGAGGGACAATAGTTATATTCTCAAGGTTCCGGTTCCAGATCCATCACTGTAAAGCAGAAATAGTTGTAACCACCAAGACTATTTCTCCATTAGACTTCCCTCCAAAGTCATTAGCCATTGTTTAAAAACACTGAGGAAGATCACTGTGAGACCTAATATTACTATAAAAGAATTACAGAAGTCTCTTGTTGAGGCAGGGAAAGGGTTACCAGATGTCCAGATTTACTCAGACATGTCTTCTTTTTAAAGGACTGTCCGGGTGTCCAGACGGTTTCCTAAACTAGAGGCAGTGGCGTAAATGCGCCTGAGTCGAGTCTTATTTGATAGGAAACTAGAATGAGAGGGCAAAGAATGAAATTAAGAGGTGATAGGCTCAGGATAATATAAAGAAATACATTTTTATAGAAAGGATGGTAGATGCATAAAACAGTCCCCAGAAGAGTTGGTGGAGACAGAGACTGTGTCTAAATTCAAGAAACCATGGGATAGGCACATGAGGTCTCTCAAAGAGAGGAAGAGATGATGGTTACTGCGGATGGACAGACTGGATGGGCCATTCGGCCTTTATCGGCCATCATGTTTCAGAGCTGTTTATAGAATATCCCCTAAAATGTTTGCATATTTTACCATTTACAATGTATGCCCCTTATAAAACTACCCCTTTTCTTTGCAATTTTATAAAAGTCATTTTATGCATGGAAAAATCTTTATAAAATAACTCCTCTCCTCCCCGCCTTGTTCTCAGGCTTCCGCTCTCTTGTCTGCGTATTTTATTATTTTGTCAGTATTTTGTCATTTTATTTAAATTATAGTACTGCAACTTATGTTGTTTGATTCTTTATGATATAATTATTTTGGTGTATTGGTATATTTCAGTACTCTAGTTATTGTACATAGCTTTTGTATAATTGTTTGGAATATTTTAAAATTTTTATTATAATTTTGGATCTACATTGCCTAGAATTCCTTTGTTGGAAATGAATTAAATATATATACAAATAAATAATAAAAGACCTCTTTTACGAAGCTGTGTAGCATGGGCCACTGAAGTAGCTTCCCTGAAGCCCATAGATATTTAAAGGGCGCCGGGGCCGGGGCTGTTTGGCTTTGTTCAGAATAGGTCAGTTTCTGTTAAGTGACTGAATTCTTTTCTAATTGGATTTCCTTTTACTCATATTGGATGATTTTGGTTGTTGCTTTTCCCTGTGATGTGGATTATGTCACCTATTTCTGTTTTCACATTTTTATTATTTAAAGTTGATTCTCTTTTGGGTCTTTTTACAAAGGTGTGCTGCTGAGTAGCACACCCTAACTCCATCTTTTACTAAGGTGCGCTATGCTTTTTAGCGCACGCTAAACACTAACGCATGCATATTATCCTATGGATGCGTTAGCAGTTAGCACACGCGTTGATTTAACACACGCTAAATGCGCGCTAAAATGCTTAGTGCACCTTAGTAAAAGAGGGCCTAAGTGCCGAGCCGCCCATTCTATTCCTATGAGTAGCTCGGCATTTAGCGTGTGCTGCTTGGCAGTGTACCACTGTGAAAGCCCATGTATATTAGTTGTGTTTTTCTTGTTATAATATGGAATTTTGTAAAATCTGAAAATTCAATTAAAAAGACTAAATTAAAAAAAAAATGTCTTTGTTTTTCTACAGGAAGTTTCAGCCCAGTTGGACAACCTTTTAGCCGAATGCCATCAGTCAGACTGCAGATGGTAAAACTGACTATTTATTTCCAGAATATGCTACATTTAGAAAACCACTTATTTATAATAGAACACTTACCATTTACAGGACAATATTCAGCAGGTAGTGATCAGCGTTTTTTTAAGCTCTGACTACCACTGGCTAAATTAGACCTAGATTTTCAATGCCAGACCATATCCAGCTAATGGCATTGACTATCCAGGTTTGCAGTTGTAGCTGTTATTCAGTGCTGCACATGCATACCTAACAAGACAAAATTAGAATTGTCTACATAATCCCAACTCCAACAATGGACTACCCCTTAATCTTGACCCCCTTACTAGCAGGCAGTGGCATAATAAGGAGGGGCAGAATGTCCCGAGTGCTATCTTGGTGGGGGCGTGTGTTCTTCTCTCATCCTGTCTACACCCCCCACCCCCTTGTACATCTTGAAATTTTCTCTGGCACATGCAGCATCTTCCACCTCCTGCTTGTGACAGCCTGGCTCCTTTCTGATGTCACTTATAATTACATATTGTGACAAACCCAGCGCCCGCACAGGCTTTGCTCCTAGATCTAACAGTAATATCATGTGCAGAAGAGCTGACCAGGTAAGCTCTACTGAGCAGCTTGAGGCTGACCTCCCTTGTACCTACTGTAAGAACAAAGGTGGAGATGGCCAGGTTGACTATGAGCAGGCAGGCAGTATTTTAAACCTACCAGTAAACCAACTAAGACAGGCAAAGCTAAAATGCCTGTTGTTTTAAGGCTAAAGTAGAGCAGAGAAGGAAAGCTGGAGCTTGCACAGCCTGTTGCTGAACCAAAACCCATTCCCCTCTACAGGCTGAAGGGGAGTGGCTTTGGTCTGATTAAAGGAAGGCTGAAAGAAGCAGAAAGGGGAGAGTGACGTGGCAGACATGCTCAAGAAGACTCAGGAAAGGCAGGAGCATTTCCCAGACTGGTCAAATTCTGGTGTCCCAGACTGGCCCATGGAAGAGATGGAAAGAAATTTGCCCACCTCAGACTTTTTTGCTTCAGAAGGTTTTGAGAGCATGGAATTCCTAGAGGATTGTGCCAGCACAGAAGCATTGCCAGAGCAAATGGAGACCAACTGAATGAGTGTTTGTAGTGAAGCTGGTTGTTTCTCCTCAAGGCACAATGTGCTGTATGATTTTCTTCAACTTTGAGTTTTGCATTTTTGCCAGGGAGTTTTTCTTAACTGAGTTTATAAGTTACCCTGAATGTAAAACTGTTGCCATTTATAAAGGCTGCAATTCTTTTTTTTTTTTCTTTTTTTTTCTTTTTATTCAATTTTCAAATTTCAATCAAGCGAAATACATACAACTTGAATAGCTCAATATAACATAATAATGAAATCATAAAATCAGGAAAAAAACAATTGTTGGATATTTAGTCCACAATATTAGAGGAGATCAACAAGAAATAATTCAAATAAAATAATACAAAATACTAAGAAGCGGCATAACTCTGTGTTACCTACTGCTGGTATAGCAAGCTAAATATTATTGGCCACAATTGCTCTTCCTTCTCTCAATTCAATAAATTCCAGCAGCTGTTTGGGTTCAAAAAATAAGTAACTCTTATTTTGATAAGTAATAAAACATTTTAAAGGAAATTTTAGCTGAAATATTCCACCCAAAGCCAGGACTCTTGTTCTTAATGCCAAGAACTCCTTCCTCCGCTTCTGGGACTTTTGAGCCATATCAGGAAATAAACAAATTTTGGCCCCAAAAACTGGTCATTCAAATGACGGAAATATAAATGCATAACATAATCACGGTCATTTTCCAAAGCTAAAGTAACTAATAGAGTTCTTCTCTCAGTTACCACCTCCAGTGAACTCTCTAGGAAGGTTGTCAAATCTAATTCCCCCTTTTTATCTCCTTGATTTTCAATAGGAGTAGAAGCCTTCACAGTACTTTTTAACTGCAAGTAATTAACTCGTACAATCGGAGGTAAATTATCCGGTGGGATACATAATATTTCCCTAAAATATTTCCTAACCATCTCCATAGGAGAGATGACTGGAGATTTAGGAAAGTTCAAAAGTCTCAAATTATTCTTCCTCAGCTAATTTTCAAAACTCTCCATTTTCCTTGCCATGTAAACCCTTTCTTTTAATAAACCAAAGTTTGTTTGTTCAATTTCGGAGAGTTGTGTCTCCTGTTTCACTAAATTCTCTTTCATTTGAACAATATCTACTCCTTGTTGCTCAAGCTTGGGAAAAGACTGTTCCATAGTCAGCAGATAAAGTAGTAATAGCTAATTTAAGGTTAGCATTCATCACCGATATAGCTTGCCATAGTGCCTCCATGTCTATCTTTGCGGGTCTCTCCAACGCTCCAAACTGCAAGCTGACTCCTCCCAAAGCACCTTTCACCTTCAATCCGGTGTGGGGTAGATGATCTTTTCCAGACTCGCCCTCCTCTACCAGGGCTCGAGCTGTACTCCCTCCCAAGCCGGAAAATGACATCTCCATCCTCAGGAACGATGTCTCCAGCTCTCCCACGAGCGGTGCGCTTCCGGGTTGAAGTGGCACCATCTGCTGCTCAGGGCTCTAAGACGCCCCTTCTACCTGCACGGAGTTGCCTGAGGTCTCCAGGTTCTCCCCCCCCCCCAAGGTAGGACGCGCCTGAGCAGGAGAACGCCTCCGCCAAAGTTGCCTGGACCATCTGCTGCTGGGTCCCCGTCACCGCCAGAGGGTTAATACGGGTCGTGCCCTTTCTCTTCCCCATTCCAAAGTAGGGGAAGATCCCACAGCAGGTTCGTCGCGGCTCAATAGCGGAGCCTCCTCTCAGGCTTAGACAAAAGGAAACTGTTTAAAAATCAACGTTTTGAATTCCTAATATTATGCACTGTGTTTGCTATTGCTGCTGGTGATTGCAGAGCTCCGTTCAGCTGAGCTTCCTGCTGATAGTTGCTTCAGCAACCTGAGAGAATTATAGGGAGCCTGGCTGTTTTAGGTTATCTCTGAGTTCCCCAGAGAACAACAGAAGCTCTCTACTCTTGAAATATATTTCTTGTATGCAATGACTTCTGCCAGTGGTCATCGACTTGGCAGCTATGCTTTAATGCTAAAAAGTGTAAAGTAATGCACCTGGGTAAGAGAAATCCATGCAGAACTTACACACTAAATGGTGAGACCTTGGCTAGGACCACGGCGGAACGTAATTTAGGGGTGATCATTAGTGATGACATGAAGGCTGCCAATCAAGTGGAGAAGGCTTCCTCCAAGGCAAGGCAAATGATGGGTTGTATCCGTAGGGGTTTTGTCAGCAGGAGACCTGAAATGATAATGCCACTGTACAGATCCATGGTGAGACCTCATTTGGAGTATTGTGTTCAATTCTGGAGACCACACTACCGGAAAGATGTGCGGCGAATTGAGTCGGTTCAGCGAATGACCCACCAGGATGGTCTCGGGGCTCAGGGATCTCACGTATGAAGAAAGGCTAAATAAATTGCAGCTGTACTCACTAGAGGAACGAAGAGAGAGGAGGGACATGATTGAGACGTTCAAATATGTTGCGGGCCGTATCGAGGTGGAAGATGATATCTTCTGTCCTATAGGTCCTTCGACCACCAGAGGGCATCCGCTGAAAATCAGGGGAGGGAAATTTCATGGTGATTCCAGGAAATACTTCTTCACAGAAAGGGTAGTCGATCATTGGAACAGTCTACCTCTGCAGGTGATTGAGGCTAGCAGCGTGTCAGATTTTAAGAGAAAATGGGATATTCATGTGGGATCTCTAAGGGAGTAAAGACAGGGGGGTGGGTCATTAGAGTGGGCAGACTTGATGGGCTATAGCCCTTTTCTGCCGTCATATTCTATGTTTCTATGTTACTATAAAAATAGAGGCTTGAGAATAACTGACAAAACAGAAGTTCTAGCTTCCAGAAAGTAACTTTAATTGTAGTGCTGAACCAGAGCTTTATTGTTCAGTGAAGATGTTTTGCTTTTCAAACTTTCTTTTTCTGTGATATACTGCAGTTAGGACTCAGGGTTTTGCCCTCATACAAAGAACTGAAAACTCTCTATCTTTGGCTGCAGTGTTTGGCTGAAGTTGCTTTAAAAGCCCTTGTCTATCGTTTCTGCTGTTTGCCAAATATATATATTTATTCTGTTTGAAGAATTATTTTGAATGCTGCATGCCATTCTTTGTGGCTGGTCTGAATTAAAGCTATTTGATTTTGACTACATGATTGAGACTGGTTTTGTGGATAGTAAAAAAAAGGAACAAGTACTTACCTGTATTTCCAGAACCCAGCCAGACACCTAGGGTCAGTTACAAGCCCTGAAGATTCCCCTGGTAGTAGGGGACATGCCAGGTCCAAAGAGAATTGTCACTTTCCAACACCTCTCTAGGGGGTGTTTGTGACAATATTAATTTTGTTGTCCATTATTTTATTTTTTGAAATGTACCTTTATTTTCATCCTTCCTGGATACTGGGGTTCCTTGTAGCTATATTATATGTTTTCTCTGGGAGTTCTTCTTTCCTTTCTCTTTTCAATTTATCTTTTATACAAGCATTATTTTTTTCTCCCAGGCACTTAGGGCCTGTTTTACAAAGCCGCGCTAGTGGCTGCAGCATGGTAACAGCCCCGAAGCCCATAGAGATTTAAAGAGCTTCGGGGCTGTTGCTGCATGGCAGCCGCTAGCGCAGCTTTGTAAAACAGACCCTTAGTTTAGATTGTGAGCCCATTTGGGACAGAAAGGGTAACTTTTTAATGTGCCAATTATATTATTAGCTTTGTAAACTGCTTAGTGCTTATGTGCTAGCATATATCTGATTCAATAAATACAATACAATAAACCCTGGTCACAGGGCCAGGACCTGACATAAGAAGGGAGCCAAGGCTGGCGCAAGAAGGAGGTAGAGGATACTGCTCATGCCAGCAAATATTTCAAGAGGTATGCAGGGGGAGATGCTCAAGCAGCGGGGAAAAATAGGGAGCCCATGGCACAACAGTGCTGGCACCACCGCCCTGGGTGCCTCTCTCCCTCCCTCGCAACACCACAGCTGGAAGGGTAAATTCAGTGGAGGAGACCACAAGAAAATAAGAGATATGATATGATATTTTCACTTCCCAGAGTTATGAGATTGTGTTGACATTGTACATGTTTCAGGAAACAGTTGAAACTCAACTGTTCGTCTAAACATTTATGTAATATGTATAGACTGAACACTGAATAAATCTGGCGTTGCATGGTCCCTAAGGGTTAATGTAGTGATGTCATAAGATGAAGTAAGAACTCCAGCGTGATAAAGTTTGATATGTTAATGTTAATTTTTTTTTTTTTATCATTAAATGTTTATTAAAAGATTTTGAGTATAAAATTATACACACCAGAAATTGCATAGCAGAAACAACAGAGGTGCAAACAAGCATACAAAACCACAACCAGAGATCTAGAAGTCTCATCATGCTCCCCCAACAATACAATCATCAAAGAGTGCTCCCACCCCTACCAACAATCCCCCAGTAGAAAGCAGTAACCCTAACTCCACTATATCCCCCCACCCCCCCGCACTACCACTAACAAAGAGGGACTCCCTGTTGGTTCTGCAGGAGAGTCCCCCCATCCACCATCCCCCCCCCCGAAAGAAGCTTAAAACAAAGATTCGATTTTTTCAAGGATTCGTGTCCAAGTCCGTGTGTAAGTATAATAGTAACCATGACGCTTTGCAATAGACAGTTCCATTTGATAAATAAATTGAAGCTTAAGAGTCCAATCCAGTTGAGTAGGTGCCAGTTCCTGCTTCCAATGAGCAGCAATCAAGCACTTGGCAGCCGCCAAACCCCAGCGTCGAAGTTTGGTTTGCCAGGAATATAAACACACATTATAAAGGCCCAACAAGCATCCCTGTGGAGAAAAGGGCAATAAAATTTGTAACAATTGTGATAAACATCCCACGACCTTCCTCCAATAAGGCTGTAGGATAGGGCAGTCCCACCAAATATGCAAAAAAGTCCCCGAAGCCAACCCACATCTCCAACACAATACTGAAGCACCAGGGAACATTCGGTGCAGGCGCACCGGCGTGTAGTACCACCGAACGACCACCTTATAGGCATTCTCCTTAATAAGTGCACAAGAGGATGCCTTGCCTACTTCTGTAGTGATCAGTGCCCACTCCCCAACCGAGAAGGTACAACCTAGATCCACCTCCCAAGCCCGCTGGTAGAGAGCCGGGAAAGAAAAGGAGCCCCGAATATATTGGTAAAGAACAGAAACCGGTTTAGGAAGGCCCCTAAGTGTGACCCACAAGTGAGCCAAGGGATCTAGAGACTGAATAGGCTCCCGATCCCACTTCTGGGAGTGAAGAAAATGACGTATCTGAGAATAGGCTAGAAAATCTCCTTTGGGCAAGGCAGCACTGATTCTGAAGGTTTCAAAAGACACCAGGACCCCCTTCTGAAGCACATCCCTAAAGGTGTGTAGCCCCAACTGCGCCCAGCGCACAAAAACAGAACTCTCCCCACCGGCCGGGAACATGGGCTCCTCCCGCATCGCACCAAGCACCGATGGGACCACCCCACCCCCCCAACGCTTTCGAGTGACACACCACACTTTCACTAGATGGTCCAAAAACGGATTCCCCGGAACCGCCACCGTCCGGACCCCCATGGACGAGGACCAAAGCCAATGTTTCAAGCAGGGACGACCCACAAAATGCTGCTCCATGCGTACCGCCAATTTAAAGTCCGCTATTTCCCAATCCAATAGGAGCCGCAGCTGAGCAGCCCGGTAATACCAGAACAAATTCGGCACCGCCCGCCCCCCTTTGTCCCTGGCCGCCCACAATGCAGCTCTGGAAATACGAGGGGATCTCCCCTGCCAAATAAACCGAAAGAACAAAGTGTGCAACTGTTTCAACACCAATTTGGGAACCGAAATCGGTAACGTTTGAAAGAGAAAAAGCAAGCGGGGTAAAATATTCATTTTTAAAACTGCAATGCGACCCCACCAAGACAACCAAAACCCATTCCAGCGTTGTATATCAGTCCGGATTTGGTGGATAATCCGAGCGTAATTAGCTGTATACAATTGGGATAAATCAACCGGTAAACGAATCCCCAAATAGCGGATAACCCCAGGAGCCCAGCGAAAGGGAAACCGGGCAGCTAATCTACGCTGATCCTCAGCCCCTAAATTTACACTCAACAGTTCAGATTTATCCATATTCACCGTAAACCCCGAAACCCTCCCATAGTCCAACAAAAGATCCACCAAAATAGGTAACGAGACCTCCGGTTCTCGGACATACAATAACACATCATCGGCAAACAGTGCTAATCGATGTTCCATATCCCCAATCATCACCCCTAATAAATCACCATGTTCCCTAATACGAATGGCCAGAGGTTCCATAGAGAGAGCAAACAACAGAGGAGACAAAGGGCATCCCTGTCTAGTGCCTCTCCCTATGGAAAAAAACTCGCTATAAACCCCATTTGCACGCACTGTGGCTCTGGGGGCCGCATAGAAGGCTTGCACCCAGGCCAAAAAAGAAGCTCCCAACCCCATCCGAGTCATCACTTCCCACAAGAACTCCCAGTCAACCTGATCGAAAGCCTTCTCCGCATCCATTGCCAAAAAGGCAATCTTGGCAGAAGACCTCTGTGCCGCCCACATGAGATGTAACGTTCGTCTAATATTGTTAATGTTAATTTTTTTGTTCGATGTACATTTGGTTTGTCTTTATAAGCTGCATGTTATTTTGTACATCGCTTTGATTTTAAGCAGTTTATACATTTTTTTAAATAAATAATCAGGACCTCAACAGACTCCCCTGGCTTACCCTTTCTGAACATGGTGCTTATTTTTCTGCCCCTGGGCCTACTCAAACATATTTAACATCCCCTGCTCAGCCTCCTATCGTAGTTCCCCTTCTTACATATGAATCTATGGGTGGCATTTTTCTGGCAGCATATCTCTTCCACAGCTTTTCTCTGGCTCCACAGCTGTGATTTCCAGAGCTATGAGTACTTTACAAGGAGCACTAGCATATAAATTTAATAAAATACATGCATAGTGCAGCATGGAGTGACCCCTAGCAGTCAGAGCCAGCAAAACACTATCAGACAGACAAAAATATTATGCATAGAGATTACATCAAACGCTACCCTGCAATTACATTGTATGATAATTTTAACATGTCTATAGAAAGCATTGTATATTTAATTATAATATAAATTCATATCCTTATCTTAAATTATGGATAAGTAATAGAGAAATGCAATAGACCCCTTTTTGTTTTTCTTAAACTTTTCAGGTCCTAGAAATCTATTATTTTGTACAGTGTAATTAGGACTTCTGATTTTAAGTTTTAACCAATGTAATGGAGGAGTAGCTTAATAAAGCAATGAGCTGAGAACCAGAGGAGGCTGGTTCAAACCTACTGCAGCACCTTGTGATCTTGAGCAAATAAGAACATAGAACATAAGAATTTCCGCTGCTGGGTCAGACCAGTGGTCCATCCTGCCCAGCAATCCGCTCACGTGGTGGCCCTCAGGTCAAAGACCAGTGCTCTAAATGAGTCCAATCTCACCTGCGTACATTTCAATTTAGCAGGAACTTGTCCAGCTTAGTCTTGAAACCCTGGAGGGTGTTTTCCCCTACAACAGACTCCGGAAGAGCGATCCAGCTCTCCACCACTCTCTAGGTGAAGAAGAACTTCCTTACGTTTGTACGGAATCTATTCCCTTTCAACTTTAGAGAGTGCCTTCTCGTTCTCCCTACCTTGGAAAGGGTGAACAGTCTGTCTTTATCAACTAAGTATTTTGAACGTTTCGATCATGTCCCCTCTCAGTCTCCTCTTTTCAAGGGAGAAGAGGCTCAGTTTCTCCAATCTCTCATTGTACGGCAACTCCTCCATACCCTTAACCATTTTAGTCGCTCTTCTCTAGACCCTTTCGAGTAGTACCGTGTCCTCCTTCATGTACTGCCCGGTACAGTGGCATGATAACCCTCTCTAATCTGTTCGTGATCCCCTTTTTAATCATTCCTAGTATTCAGTTCGCTCTTTTCGCCGCCGCTGCCGCACATTGCACATACTGCTTCATCGACTTGTCGATCAGAACTCCCAAGTCTCTTTCCTGGGAGGTCTCTCCAAGTACCGCCCTGGACATCCTGTATTCGTGCATGAGATTTTTGTTACCAACATGCATCACTTTACACTTATCTTCGTTGAACCTCATTTGCCATGTTGATGCCCATTTCTCAAGCTTGATTATGTCAAGCTGCTGGTCTTCACAATTACCCTGCGTCTTCACTACTCTGAATAACGTTCGCAAATTTAATCATCTCACTCGTCGTACCAATGTCCAGATCATTTATAAAGATGTTGAAGAGCATGGATCCAAGCACTGAGCTCTGCGGCACCCCACTGGTGGCGCTTTTCCAGTCCGAATATTGTCCATTAATCCCCACTCTCTGTTTCCTATGCTCCAGCCAGTTTTTAATCCACGCGAGTATTTCACCCTTGATTCCATGACTCGCAATCTTCCGAAGTAGTTGTTCATGAGGAACCTTGTCGAATGCCTTCTGAAAATCCAGATAAACAATGTCGACCGGGTCGCCCTTGTCTATCCACCTGTTTACTCCCTCGAAGAAGTGCAGCAAGTTCATCAGGCAAGATCTGCCTTTGCTGAAACCGTGCTGGCTGGTCCTCATTAGACCGTGACCGTCAAGGTGATCAGTGATGCAGTCCTTTATCAGCGCCTCTACCATCTTTCCTGATACCGAGGTCAGACTCACCGGTCTGTAGTTTCCTGGATCTCCCCTCGAACCCTTTTTGAAGATCGGCATAACATTCGCCACATTCCTGTCTTCCGGAATCTTTCCCGATTCAATTGACAGGTTGGCTATTAGTTGAAGCAGTTCAACTATAGTCCCTTTCAGTTCCTTGATGACCCTCGGATGGATGCCATTCGGTCCTGGGGATTTATCGCTCTTTAGCCTATCAATCTGCCTGTGTACCTCTTCTAGACTGACCGTCAGCCCTGTCAGTTTCCAGTCTTCATTTCCAGCATAGAGCCTGATAGGTTCCGGTATGTTGCGTATATCCTCTTCGGTAAATACAGACGCAAAAAATGTGTTCAGTTTGAAAGCGATTTATTTATCTTCCTTTAGCACTCCCTTTATTCCATGGTCATCCAATGGCCCCACCGCGTCCTTCGCGGGTCGTTTCCCCTTAATGTATCGAAAGAACGGCTTGAAGTTTTTCTCCTCCTTGGCTATTTTTTCTTCGTAGTCTCTTTTGGCCCCTTTTACCACCTTGTGACATCTGCGTTGATGTTGTTTGTGTTTATTCCAGTTTTCATCCATTTTTTACCTTTTCCATTCCTCAAATGAAGTTTTCTTGTCTCTGATTGCTTCCTTCACCTCTACATTGAGCCATGACGGTTCTTTGTTCTTTTTCCTCTTGGATCCTTTGTTGATATGTGGTATATGTAGATTTTGTGCCTTGGTGACTGTGTCCTTAAAAAGGAACCAAGTTTGCTCTAGCATTTTTACAGTGCTTATCCTCTTCTTTATCTTCTTTCCCACCATCAGACTCATCCCTTCGTAATTCCCTTTTCGGAAGTTCAGTGCCATGGCCGTCGTTCTGGACCAATGTTATGCCCCTGCGTCCAGGTCAAAGCGCATCATGTTGTGATCGCTGTTTCCCAGCATCCATTCTACTTCTACACCTTGTGCTGGTCCTCGCAGTCCATTTAGAATTAAGTCCAGAATTGCATTTCCTCTTGTTATTTTCCTTGACAAGTTGTTCCAGGAAGCAATCGCCTACAGCATACAGCATCCGGAGGTGCCTAGGTTCCAGTCTATCCCCGGATAGTTGAAGTCACCCATGGTAACTGCGTTGCCTCCCTTACAGTTGCGTTTAATCTCGTCCATCATTTCTCCATCAATTTCTTCGGACAGCCCTGGGGGTTGGTAGTAGATGCCGATCTTCGTTTCCAGTCCATTTATTCCCGGAAGTTTGACCCATAGAGACTCTAACTTATCCGTCAATTGTGGCGTGTTCTCTCTAGTAGATTCAATTCCCTCTTTGCCGTATATGGCAATGCCTCCACCTTTTTGAGCCACTCTGCGGTTTAGCTTGTATCCCGGTATTACAGTGTCCCAGACGTTTTCCTCAGTCCACCATGTTTCTGTGATTCCAATGATGTCAATGTTATCTTTTTGTGCCATTGCTTCTAATTCACCCATCTTATTCCTTAGGCTCCTTGCGTTCGTGTATATACACTTGAGTTTGTGGCCTGTTCCCTTCTTGCATTTTCTTCCTTCTTGTGTCCCTGTCGTTCTGTCTTGCCTGTGATCTGGTGAGTCTTCCCCTATATCTTCCTGCATGGTATCCTCCGGTGAGTCTTCCCCTCTATCTTCCTGTACAATATCCTCTGGGTATACCGGTTCCCGAACCATCGACTGTTGGCTTTCCCCTTCTTCCTAGTTTAAAAACTTTTCAACTTCTCTCTTGATGTTGCTTGCAAGTAACCTCGATCCGTCTCTGCTGAGGTGGAGTCTGTCCTTCCTGTACAGCTTGCTCTTTCCCCAGAACATCGTCCAGTTGCACACAAAGTGGAATCCTTCCTCGCACCAGTTCCGCTTCCATGCGTTGACTGCTTGCAGCTCCATCTGCCTCTTCTCGTTGGCCCTGGGTACTGGCAGGATCTCTGAGAATGCTATCCTCTGCGTTCTGGTCTTCAGCTTCCTTCCTAGCATCCAGAACTGGTCCTTCAGTACTTCTCTGTTGTAGTTCCTGCTGCTTATGTTGTTCGTCCCCACATGGATCATCACCACCGTATCTTCTTCTTCCACACTGTCGATGATCTTGTCGATGCGGCTCACTATATCTTCAACCTTGGCTCCCGGTAGGCAGGTCACCAGTCGATCTGGTCTTCCTCCCACTATGTGGCTGTCGACTTGTCTGATGATAGAGTCCCCCACGACGATTGCTGTCCTCTATCTTCTCTTGACTCTCCAGCCGCAGGTCCGTGTCCCTGGTGTATGTCCATCTCTCCAGCCGTAGGTCCATGTCCTTCGTTCCCATCCTTTTTCTCTCCTCCTAGCGTAGGCTTGCACCGGACTCATCTTCTTGTGGGTCCCCTCCACTGTTTCCAGATCTCGCTACTGTATCACCCTTAGATCAAAGACCAGTGCTCTATTTGAGACTAACGTTACCTGCATATATTCTGTTCCAACAGGAACTTATCCAACATTTTCTTGAATCCCTGAAGGGTACTTTCCCCTATAACAGTCTCTGGAAGAGCATTCTAGATTTCTACCACTCTCTGGGTGAAGAAGAACTTCCTTACGTTTGTAAGGAATCTATTCCCTTTTAACTTTAGCGAGTGCCCTCTGGTTCTCTTCACCTCGGAGAGGGTGAACAATCTGTGCCTTGACAACTCGGGTGGGGCTGTGGATTATGGGGCTCCAGATCAGAAGGCACTGCGAGACTTCCTTAAGGTGCTTAATGTGATAGATGGCTGGAGAAGGTTGAATCCTCAGGAGTGTGACTTTATGTATTTTGTGCCTCTGCATAATTCCTACTCTCGGATTGATTATCTTTTTGTTAAGACAGATTTGCTTAGAAGGGTAGCCAATGCGGGGGCTGGTGCTGGATCTATTGGGGGAGAATCCTGGGCTCACTTATTGGATGACCTGGGGGCGGTGGCCTATGTACAGTCTCATATACAGAAATATCTGGACATTAATGGAAGTGGTGAGGCTTCCTTGGAAGCTGTTTGGGAGAGTTTGAGGCCACCCTGTAGGGCCATCTCATCTCAGTGGTGACTCATAGGAAGAGGCAGAGGACACAGAAGTTGACCCATCTTTACCATCAGACTGGAAAGCATGTAGATACCCAATTTCAGGAGGCACGGAGAGCATATGAAGTGGAATGGATGCAATTTAATCTACAACTTTTGAAGCAGAAATATTTTGAATATAACAATAAATCTAGTCGACTTGTTGCTCTTTGGTTGAAAGCTCACCAGGCTCAGAATAACATTTTGGCGCTTATTTCCCCTGTTGGGGGCTATCCTCATAAGAGTTCTGAGATTGGAGACTGTTTCATGCAATTTTATAGGGATCTTTATTCTGAGGAAGGCGATGTGCGGGCGGAAAAGATAGATGCATATTTGGAGGGTGCTCAGTTGGGGCTTCTCCCCGAGTTGAAAGCTCAATTCCTGAACCGACCGGTTACACTCATCGAAGCTCGGCAGGCGCTGAAATCCATGATGACTAGGAAGTCCCTGGGCCTTGATATGTTCTTGGTCAAATTTTATAAACTGTTTCAGGAAGCCCTTATGCCGCCTTTAGTGGCCTTGCTTAATTCCTTGGAGGGGGGGTGTCCCTTTTCTGTATTTCATGCGACTTGTAGGGGTCACAAAGATTCCTAAAGAGAGCAAGGATCCTCGATCATGAGCCTCCTATCGGCCTATCTCGCTCCTGGGAGTAGATACAAAAATCTTCACCTGGATTTTGGTAAATAGACTTATGAGCTGGATCTCAAGACTCATCCACCCAGACCAATCAGGGGATTTTTGCATGGAGACAGGTTGGTGACAAAATCCAGAGGGTCCTTAACTTGAGGGATCACACTTTGGGTTCTGGCCAGGAAACCCTGTTTCTCCCGGTTGATGCTGAAAAGGCATTTGACAGGGTCTCCTGACTTTTCTGTTTGACTCTGAAGCGGGTTGGCCTAGGAAATCACATGTTGGACTGGATTAGAACTCTTTATAAAAAGCATATGTGCTGTGTTAAGGTGAATGGCAGGTATTCTCAGCCCTTTCAACTATTCCGGGGGACCAGGCAAGGATGCCCACTTTCACCGATTTTGTTTGCTCAGAGGGTGCATGACGATGTTCGTATCCGGGGGGTGGATGTTTGGGGACAGGATTGTAAACTCAGCCTTTTTGCCGATGATCTGTTTACCCTGACTCAGCCTGAGTAGTCGTTTTCTGCAGTCAGTGAAGAATTGGCTGGGTATGTGCGACTCTCTGGGTTTCAGGCCAGCATGATTAAGTCAGAAATTTTGAACATTAACTTACCCCCGGAGAGGGTGGGAGTTCTGAGAGCTGCTTTAACTTTTTGGTGGGTCAGTAAATCTCTGTTTTTCTTGAATCAGCCACATTGAAATTATTCAGATGATGATCCTGTCCCAGCTTCTCTTTCTTTTTCAGACTCATAAGAACATAAGAAGAACATAAGAAGTTGCCTCCGCTGAGGCAGACCAGAGGTCCATCCTGCCCAGCGGTCCGCTCCCGCCCATTTGCCTGATCAGTGGACCCGACTATTCCTATAGATTGCCTCTCACTCCTATCCCTATAACCTTCCTCTACTCCTATTTGTACCCCTCAATCCCTTTGTCCTCTAGGAACCTATCCAAACCTTCTTTGAAGCCCTGCAACGTGCTTCGGCCTATCACAGCCTCCGGAAGCACGTTCCATGTATCCACCACTCTCTGGGTGAAAAAGAACTTCCTAGCGTTTGTTCTAAACCTGTCCCCTTTCAACTTCTCCGAGTGCCCCCTTGTACTTGTGGTTCCCCGTAATTTGAAAAATCTGTCTCTGTCTACTCTTTCTATGCCCTTCATGATCTTGAAGGTTTCTATCATGTCTCCTCTAAGTCTCCGCTTTTCCAGGGAGAAAAGCCCCAGCTTCTTCAGTCTGTCAGTATATGAGAGGTCTTCCATACCCTTTATTAGCTTAGTTGCTCTTCTCTGGACTCTCTCAAGTACCGCCATGTCCTTCTTGAGGTACGGCGACCAATACTGGACACAGTACTCCAGGTGCGGGCGCACCATTGCACGATACAGTGGCAGGATGACTTCCTTCGTCCTGGTCGTGATACCCTTCTTAATGATGCCCAACATTCTGTTTGCCTTCCTTGAGGCTGTGGCGCACTGCGCCGACGCCTTCAATGATGTGTCTACCATCACTCCCAGGTCTCTTTCAAGGTTACTCACCCCTAGCGGTGATCCCCCCATTTTGTAAGTGAACATCGGGTTCTTTTTCCCTACATGCATGACCTTGCATTTCCCTATGTTGAAGCTCATTTGCCACTTTTTGGCCCACTCTTCCAGCGCTGTCAGATCCTTTTGGAGATTTTTGCAGTCCTCCTTGCTTTCAACCCTGCTGTATAATTTGGTGTCATCCACAAATTTAATAACCTCACATTTTGTTCCTGCCTCTAGGTCGTTAATAAATATATTGAACACCCCATATGGGTGGAGATTCTAGCTCTTATTAAGTTGCAGCATTGCTTCCTAACTTTTATTTGGGCGCAGCGCCTGCCTAGGGTGAGATGCCGGGTCATATGTTGTAGTAAGAAGGAAGGGGGGCTAGCAGTTCCAGTACTCCTTAGATATTATCAGACGGTACAGCTCTGGGCCATGTTGGAATGCCAGGCCCAGAAGCCTAAACAGTGGGTTGACATTTTACAGGCTGGGGTGAATGGCCCTCCTCTGCTGCACCTCCCATGGCGTCCTGGAGATGGAAATTCTTTTGGGGAATCTCCGGCGATTAAAGTAACATTATGGGTGTGGAGGGATACCCGTTAGGTATTGTTGCATGGGAAGCGACATTCGTGGTTCACTCCTTTACGTTTCAACTCTGAGTTTGATCCGGGTAGAGACCCTGATATTTTTGCTAGGTAGGAAAGATGGGCTAGTATGTGTGGAGCAAGTTTTGAGCCAGGGGAGGGTGGAGTTAAGTCATTCAGGGAGCTACAGGCATGCTTTGGCATGGGTTCCCGGAATCTTTACCCCTATTTGCAGGTCAAACATTACATTCAGACCTCTAGAATCTAGAGGGAGTTGGGAGTGGGAAAAATTGGATTTGAAGCATTGTTAGGACTCTCCCTATCCAAGGGCAATATCTCAGCCATCTATAAATGTTTGAATGCTAGAGGGGAGGCTTATATGATGGCCTGGAAACGGGACTTGGGACAGCCACTAACTCTGCAGGCCTGGGACCAGGTCCGGGGTCATACTGCTTCTCTGGGCCTTGCTACTTTACAGGTGGAAAATGGGTTTAAGACCCTTTTCCACTGGTACTATACTTCAGTGAGGTTAGCAAAAATAAAGGATGCGAGAATAGGATATTGATGGCGGGGTTGTGGGGCTGAGGGGACCTAGTTCCATATGTGATGGAAGTGTGCGGTGATTCGGGAGTATTGGAACAATGTTTTTGACTGGTATTCTCACATTGTGGGGAGAAATGTAGCCCAATCCAGCATTGTATTTCTGCATCAATATGATCCTGCATGGGAGGAGGGCGAAGTGGATTTCTGTAAAATTTTCTTTACTGTGGCTTGAATAGTGTTAGCAGCACTTGGTGGTCTCTGAGGGTGCTCACGTGAGACTTGGTGCAAAAGTTGGTTGATTGGTATGCACTGTACAAGTTGACTGCTTTGAGGAATCGTAGAATGGATCATTTTGTTCGCTCTTAGCGATAATTTTTCAACTGGAAATGTTCACATTATATGAGGGAGGGGGGATGGGGTGGAGGGAGGTTGGAGGGTGGGTTGCTATGACTGTTTAAGCTTTTGCTTGTGAATATGGGCGGTTGCACCAAAGAAACCATGGGCACCCTCACCTCTGTGTTATACTTGTGTGAAGATTGGCTTGTTATCTTGTTTGGATATTCTCAATAAAGTTATTATTTGAAAAAAAAAAATGCAAGGTTGCTGCCAAAACTGGAGACACTTTATCAATCAAAGCCTTAAATATAAGAAATAAAAATTTGTAACAAATATGGTACTCAATAGGTACATAAGAATAGCCTTACTGAGTCAGACCAATGGTCCATTAAACCCAGTAGCCCATTCTCACAGTGGCCAATCCAGGTCACTAGTACCTGACCAAAATGGAAGATGTAGCAATATTCCATGCTATTGGTCCAGGGCAAGCAGTGGCTTCCCTCATGTCTTCTTCAATAACAGACTATGGACTTTTCCTCCAGGAACTTGTCCAAACCTTTCTTAAAACCAGCTATGCTATTCACTCTTACCACATCCTCTGGCAACGCGTTACAGAACTTAACTATTCTCTGAATGAAAAAAAATTTCCTCCAATTGGTTTTAAAAGTATTTCCCTGTAACTTCATCGAATGTCCCCTAGTCTTTGTAATTTTGACAGAGTGAAAAATCAATCCACTTGTACACATTTTACTGCACTCAGGATTTTGTAGACTTCAATTATATCTCCCCTCAACCATCTCTTTTCCAAGCTGAAGAGCCCTAACCATTTTAGTCTTTCCTCATACGTAAGGTGACCATTCGTCCCGTTTTGAACGGGACAGTCCCCTTTTTAGATCCCCTGTCCAGTTGTCCCCACGCACAGCTTTGGGACACCGAAATGTCCTGTTTTCAAGGATAGTGTCCGGAAGATGTCCGTGGGGATAACAGGACAGGCGATCGCTTCCCCTCCCACTATCACTGAAGTCGAATCCTGCCCCCCGCCCCCCCGGGCCAGCCCCCGCTGTTGCTGCCTACCGTCGCTTCAAAAAAAAAAAATCCCGTCCTCCCCCCCATTTTAAAGGTGACGTTGGACCCGCACTCTTAGTTGCCCTGTTCTCACTCCCTCTTAACGCCGGCCCTGCAGCTCCGGACTTCCCCACACCTGCTCCCCCCCCTCCGGATCGCTATTATTTTAAATGTTATGGCAGCCGCGGCACTGTATCCATCAGAGGAGACTTCTAACCTCGGCCTGCCCCAGAACTCTTCCTGCAGCAGCCGCCCGCCTCCATGCTCTGGCATCTCCTCCTTCCTTTTCCCTTGGTCTGACATCTCCTCCTTCCTTTTCCCTTGGTCTACTTCCCCACACTTGCTCCCCCCCCCCCCCGGATTGCTATTATTTTAAATGTTATGGCGGCGCTGTATCCATCAGAGGAGACTTCTGCTGCCGGCCTGCCCCGGAACTCTTCCTGCAACAGCGACTTCCTGTTGCAGGAAGAGTTCCAGGGCAGGCCGACGGCAGAAGTCTCCTCTGATGGATACAGCGCCGCCATAACATTTAAAATAATAGCAATCCGGGGGGGAGCAGGTGTGGGGAAGTCCAGAGCTGCAGGGCCGACGTTAGAGGGAGTGAGAGTTGATGGTGCCGCAGGGTCCCGCTGAGGCGAGGGAGGGAGGAAGGAAGAAGAGGAACCAAAGCATCGGCAATTTGGGGGGGAGCAGGTGTGGGGAAGTACGGAGCTGTTGCTGTACCCAACTGGAGGGAGAAGGAAGATGAGGGAGGGAATGAAAGGAGAGGCCATGTCTTGGAGGGAAGAAGAGAAGCCAGGGCATGGAGGGAAGGAGGAAGGTATGCCAGACCAAGGGAAAAGGAAGGAGGAGATGCCAGCGCATGGAGGGGGATGGAAAGATGGAAGAAAAGGAAAGGAGAGAGATGCCAGGGAATCAGGGAAGGGATGATGCCAGACTGTGAGGTGGGAAGGAAAGAAAGGAGAAGAGAGAGATGCCAAAGCATAGGGGATGGGGTGGTGACAGAGAAAAATGGAGATGTGGCAGAGCTGAAATCAATCATGTACAAAGGAGAGAAGGGGCACAGGACAGATAGTTTATGGAAGGAGCATAGAAAGAGGGAAGATGTCATATGGAAGAGAGAGAGAGGGCGGACACTGGATGGAAAAGGCAGAGAGGGCAGTGAATGGAAGGGGCAAGACAGAGGGTGAACAGTAGATGAAAGAGGTAGATAGAGGGAGACAGACACTGAATGGAAGTGGGGAGAGGAGGGACAGCCACTGAATGGAAGTGTGAGGGAGAGGAGGAGCAGATGCTGGAAGGAAGGGGGGAGGAGAAAGAAAAATGGGCACATGCTGGATTGAGGGACGAGGATAGAGTTAGATACTGGAAGGGGTGAGGGAAAGAGGTGGCAAGCTATAGGTAGACACAGTGAAAGAGGGAAATTGAGGACTGAATAGTAAAAAATAATTTAGACAGAGGCAGAAAATAAATTGAGAAGGAAGACCAGGGAAGAACAGGAGGAAGGGAGTGGAGAGAGAGATGCTAGAGCAGGGGGGAAGGGGAGAAGACAGCTACCAGACCTGAGAGGAAGAAAAGAAGAAGAAGACAGATCTGAGGGGAGAAAAGGAGGAGAGAAATATGCTAAAATCTGCTGTGAGGGAGGAAGGAAAGAAGGAGAAAAAGAGGGAGAGAAAGGGGGGGGTTGTAAGCAGATTAGAAAGACTACAGAGAGAAAGGCCTGGATGAAAGGGGAAAGACAGGAGACAGATGCAGGATTATGGGAGGTTCAGACACAGAGGGAGAGAGAGGGAGACCTGGAACAAAGGTACAAAGGAGAACTGACACTGGATCTGTGGAGGGTAATAGAGGGAAAAGAGAGCGAGACCTGGACCCAAAGGGGATGGGGCTGGATTGTGAAAGAAATGTTGGATGCAAAAGAAAGAAAGATTGGATGCACAGTCAGAAGGAAGTGCAACCAAGAGACTCATGAAATCACCAGACAACAAAGGTAGGAAAAATGATTTTATTTTCAATTTAGTGATCAAAATGTGTCTGTTTTGAGAATTTATATCTGCTGTCTGTATTTTACACTATATTTGTCTATTTTTCTATAGTTACTGAGGTGACATTGCATATTTTAAAGTAATCTGCCTTGACATCTTTGGAAAAAAAAAAACCTGAAACTCGTAAATGATAATTAACATTTTCTCTGTGTACAGTGTGCTTTGTGTTTTTTAATATATTTTATGTTTACCTTTATGAATTAATAAGATATTGTATGTACATGAAAATGAATGGAAGAAATTGGGGGCGGGGCTGGTGGTAGGGCTAGGGCTGGATTAGGAATATTAATAGATGTCCCGTTTTGATGAAAAAAATAAATGGTCACATTACTCATACGAGAGGAGTTCCATCCCCTTTAGCATCTTGGTCGCTCTTCTTTGAACCAGTGGAGAGACTTCAGGACAGGAGTAATGTGTTCAAGTCTCGAAACTTCACTGATAATAACACAAGCAACAGTATTCTGAGTAACCTGTAAAGATTTCAAATATTTCCTAGGTACACCCATTAATAAGAGTTAAAATGTGGTAAGATGATTGTACAAGAAGTCAAAAATGAGTAGTCATCAGCGCATGTTTCAAGGACTTTAAAGCCCTAAGTTTGAAAAAGATTTTCTTTATTACATAAGAGATGTATTCCTTCATTTTACGGACTAGATCTAATATAACCCCCAATGTTTTTCATCACAAAATGAATTTCAACATCTTTAAACCTAACCGATGTAGGAAAATCTGGTAAGTCATAATTTAACAGCATCACTTTTGCCTTTTCCACATTTAGGGTTCCTTTTATCAAGCCGCACGTGTTAAACTGCCGGCCACGCTAGCTGCTAATGCCTGCCTTAAGCAGGCGGTAGTTTTTTTGGCCAGCACGTGATTAAAAGTCGTGGGCGCTAACCCCTCCAGCATGCTAATGTTCCTTTGTAATACTCTAGTAAATAGACCCCTTAGTTAGGGAAAGCTATATTATTTAATCCATCATGATGATAACTTAAATGGATTTTCAACAGTGCCCAAAAAGTTGATCCATTCTGGTGCTTTACACAGGAAAAATATATTAGAATTCAGTTAAAAAAGAGAACAGTGAGAAAGTCCCAAAAAATTGAACATATGCACCTGCTCATTCTGCTGAAGAATTGAAATGCTGAGAATATATTTATATGTGCCAATGTCACAGGTGTTTCATGCTCTTCTTTCCTGCTACACTGTGTTCAATAGAACATGCAGACCACACTCAAGCAGCTCTGCATGAGAACGGGTTAGGGTACAGAGACAGGAAGGGGTTAATAAGTAGAGCATCTACCTGAGGGTAATCAGAGTGAGAGATCACTATCAGTGGGAGTAAGGCAGGTGTAAAGACTTGGTTAATAGTTAATTGTGGGAGAGAGAGATAAAGTATATAGGAAATGCCATAATGAGGAGGAACATTTTTGCAAGTCAAAGGCTGGGTAACACCTGCATGAATAACCTTTTTTTTTTTTTTTAAAGTTTTACAACTCATATGCGTTTCCCTTTAAATTAATTGTAGTTTGCCCAGTTTTATACAGGCAAAAGACCCTAAGCTATTGTGTTTCAAAATGGGTCATCAAAATTAAGCAGGGTTTCTGGAGGGAGAAAGAGAAATAAACAAGAATCATTTTAAATGAGGAAATAAGGGAAAGGGGATGGGATTTAATACACCACCTTTCTATGTTTGCAGTCAAAGTAGTTTACATATGTATTATTTGTATATTTGATGAACAGCAAAGAATGATGAGTATCACTCCAAGCCAATAAACAGCTCAAACAAAAAGTAGAGGGATGAATCCAAAGAAGACCAGGAAATGGAGCAGAAAGAAAGTCTTTATTGTCAATACAAGTTCATGATATCAAAAGACTCAACACGGCCATGTTTCAGCAAAACATATGCCTGTGTCAGGCGTCCTAATGAACACTAGTGAAGGAATTCAATTTAAAAAATAATCTAGCAGTGGACTGCCCACCTGAACAAGAACACATATAATTGCAATTGAAGGTTTGTGGCACTTTAACCCAACAGAGGCTGTTTCTGATTGAGCTGAAGCCCAAAGGAGCAGGAGGAAATCAAATCTTAAGGCACTGGATATTTTCTAAACATCTCCTCTGATGAGCTATTAGAAACCTTAAGAAATGTTTTAAAATGCAGATATATATGATTTTGAATTAGAGTCCTTGCATTTACTCTTTATATTTATTGGTCTGCTCCTGTACTTCTGTTAACATAACATAGTAAATGATAGCAGATAAAGACCCAAATGGTCCATCCAGTCTGCCCAACCATACACGCTCTATAAATTAATCATTTGATTTAAATGGTCCTTTTTCTTAGATATTTCTAGATCAGAAACTCAGAGCTCTGCCCGGTAGTATGCTTAAGTTCTATCTACTGGAGTCTCTGTCAAAGCTCACTCCAGCCCATCTAAACCATCCTAGCTATCGAATCCCTCCCCAGCCCATCCTCAACGAATATCCATATACAGGACACAGACTGTGCAAGTCTGCCCACTACTGGTCTTAGTTCCTTCAATATATACCCACTATTGCAGATCTTCTGCCTCTCTTGCATTCCCCACTATTCTAAACATTTACACATGTGATCAGCATATACATGTTAGCACCCACTTTGTAGAATCATCCCCTTATTGCAGTGACTCAAACTTTCTTCCATCCTGACGCACCTGACAGATGATGATTACATCCATGACACACTAAACAGTACAATTCATGGCTGAACAAAAAAATCCCTTATACAGTATATAATATTTATTATTGCTAAAAGTAATGCAATGAAAGATGGTGACTGCTGGGTAGGGAAGAGCAGGCTTGTAACATTTCCAGTTGGATCTGGTGGCAGCAGTGCACATTGTGGGTAATGGTGAAGCAGAAAGGACCAGTTATGTGGATTTCAAATACCCGATTCTCTATGCTTCTCTTTCCAGCCTGCAAGCACACATGGTTGTTAAGGAAAACAAGCATATTAGCAGTTGCTGCAGAGTATACTAAAAGGACCCAGGACTTTATACTTGCTGTTTGTGTGGGTGACTGAGCAGGGGTAAAGTGAAGCACATGCAGTTGAAATCACTTGTGCGAAATCTGTTTCTACCCCAACTTAAATAGATTCACAGGAACACAATGCAACTAAACATGTACCATATATATTCAAATATAAACCGATCCGAATATAAATCGAGGAAAAAAGGTTAACTTGAATATAAGCCAATGGTTTATATTCAAGTTCTAGTACAGAGCAGAAGCAAGCCCTCCTCCCTTCCATGGTGTCCTATCTACCAGTTCTGCAGCCAAACAGCCAGTCAATCATGCCCCCCTACCCTCTAGACCCACCATAGGTCTCTAGTACTGCCCTGGTGGTCCAGTGGAGCAGGGAACCAGAGCTGCCTTTAATCCCTTCCTCTCGGCAACTTTATGCAACTAGCCTGCCCCTCCTTTCCTGGTCCCCCTGCAGGTCTACCTTAGGTCCCCGATGGTCCAATGGCGAGGCGGAGCAGGAGCGATCCCTTTACACTCCTGCCCGCCAATCTCTAGTGAAAAAATGAGTGCCGTGAGATCCCACGACAAACTTCACTAGACTGCGAGCCTCAGACTGGGAGCCTCACAAAGTTTGCCGCAGGATCTTACATAAGACTTTTTTTTTCACTACAAAGACTGCCGAGCAGGAGCTTAAAGGGATCGCTGCTAGACCACCAGGGACCTAAGATAGACCTGCAGGGGAACCGCTAGGGAAAGAGAGGGGTGAACTAGTTGCACAAAGTCTCTAGGAGGGAGGGATTGATGGCAACTCCGCCTTCCTGAACCACTGGACCAACAGGGCAGTCCTGGAGGTCCACGGTGGGTGTGGGATGGGCTTAGCTCGAATATAAATTGAAACCCCCCTTTTTTAAGCCATTTTTTGACCCAAAAATCTCAGTTTACATTCAAGTATATACAGTATATACTGTGGAACTCACAAATACATTTAGTCATACATTTAGTTTTCAATTGGGTCATTTTACTAAGGTAAATATCTATGAAATGTCCTTTTTGTATTTTCAGTTATAGTTTGGAAAATGATTTATAAGATGGACTTAAATTTTTTAGTTTTCAAAATGATCATGTCTATGTTAATGTGAAATCTTTTTTTTTTTTTAGAATGTTGCTGATCCTTCTACTTCATCACTTAAAATAGAAGCTGATAGTTTGATGCCAGTGCAAGAAACTGTGAGTATAATTGTTCTGATGATGCATGTTGGAAGAGGTCATGATTTTTTAAAATAATTGGGACTTCAGGGCAGTGGCGTAGCGAGGGTGAGAGGCGCCTGAGGCAGTGGTGCCCCTCCCCTGCCCTTGTCTCCTCCCCCTCTTAACCCAATCCCAACTTCCATGCAACCCCCCCCCTGCTCCTTCCCCGCTGCGCATGCACCCTTCCCCCATACCTCTAGTTGAAGTTGTTACGGCGGTAAACAACTGCTCCTCGCAACTCAAAATCAACTTATTTTTGTAGATTTCAGAACACATTAAAATCAAGCTTGTACCATTGGATGTCCCATTATATTGGTAGCAAAAAAAGGAGGTGGCTTTTAAAACCTGCATCTTAGAACAGGATTTTGCTATTGTGAGAGAGAAATCATAGTATTGGTCTTGTGAACTGTGTGCCCCAGGAAAGACATGGGCAATTTTCAGATCATTGAACAATAATCAATGTGATTAATATGCTATTGCATTCCATATTTTTGTTTGTGTAGCTTCTCTTTACAGTAGGATGAGAAGTGCCCCAGTGGATATGCAAAAAATAGTCAAAATATAAGAGCTCTAGAAGATGGATAGAGGCAAATGCCTCAAGTCCTTCATTGACTGAATCACAAAGAATCATAGAAACATAACGGCAGATAAAGGCCAAATGGCCCATCTAGTCTGCCGATCCGTAGAATCTCCTGATTTCTTCAAGCAATTTCTTTTCTGGAGTCTATAAGTTGACATCAACTCTTGTTCATTTTCATGGGTCCTGAGCTGGGTGCCCCCCAACTCCTCAGTCTTTCACACTTCCTGCAAGACACTATTGCAGAATACAACTCCCAAAATTCATGAAATCTTTTCTCAGCATTTTGTCAAAGTACCTTCGGTGCTTGTGCCACTGGGCCTTTATAAAATCCCGAAAGAAAGATGAATGGTGAACATGGAGAGAAAAGAAATACCAGATAGACAAGAAACTCCTGACAAAAGAAGACATAGAAAAGTAGAAATTAGAGACTGGGACTAACCCAATTTGAAAAATAAAAGGACCAGATAAAGGTAGAAAAAATAATTTTATTTTATTTTTATTAATTAGAATATGACAGTTTTTGGCATATATATCTGCCAGAACTAGTTTTAGACATGGCTGGGGCCCGTGAGAAAAACCTCCAGTATTTTCCTGCATAATGGTGGTAAATCTGCAGCTTTGGCACGGGCCACCCTTGGCATCTCAGAAACAGGAAGACTCAGATCCTGTGAGTTTCCTTGCCTGCTATATGTGAACTAGGAGCAACAACAAAATAAAGATTTATGTCCATAGAACACTGACCTAAATACTGCTAATGGCCAGCAATACACATCAGTGTTATTAGTCCAACAAATTTGAAGGGCTACGGCCTCAGAAACGGAGCCTACGCACAGCAGTGCCAATCACAAACTGAGGATAATCTGCATAGTGAAATTGCTCCTGCTCCAATCATTGGCCAACACACATCAATTTTTTTAGAAAATTTTTCAAAAGCAATTAAATGAAGCTATAAATACAACCTCTACAGGGTTACAATGTGTAAGTGCAAGCCAGAATATGAAAAACTTAGACCAAAAAAGCGACTTAGCTTTGTAGTTGACTTGTCTTTACAGGAAAATACAGTCACCAGTGTTTGTTTGCCGACGCGGCCAGCGTTTCGCGGGAATTTTATAATCAAGATCATCCGCTGCGTCAGGGCCACCAGGACATTCAAAAATCAAGGCTCACTGTAAAATTGAGATCAAAATAAAAAAATGTATTAAGCTCCCAGGAACCAAAGAAATAGCAAAACAAAGTAACAGTACTCACATTACTGCACTAAAAAAATTGATGTGTGTTGGCCAATGATTGGAGCAGGAGCAATTTCACTACGCAGATTATCCTCAGTTTGTGATTGGCACTGCTGTGCGTAGGCTCCGTTTCTGAGGCCGTAGCCCTTCAAATTTGTTGGGCTAATAACACTGATGTGTATTGCTGGCCATTAGCAGTATTTAGGTTTGTTTTCTACTATATTTCTATATACTGCTGGGGTGATTAGTCATAGAACACTGACACCTGCAACAAGGCCTAACAATGTTTGTTTGTTTTCTATAAACTAGATTTTCCACCTTTCTACTAAACAATCAAGGCAAGCTACATAAAATTAAAAAGAGAAACAATAAAAAGCCGACAGCAGTTCCAGAGTCTGTAGATTCCAGAGTCACACTACCAAAAGCTACTCTTCAACTATACTCAAATCCTATCCTGTAACTGCACTGTTTTGTAGACAAAAATAAAAATAATAAATGCAATGGGATTTTATTTTTTATTGAAAGAATTTTCATATTTGCATTTACAGAAGTTAAGGAAAATGGAACAACACTATTTAAAGTATTAAAAACAAAAAACCCTTTACAAGTATTATTACAAAGAAAGGTCCAACAAGCCCATATTTACAAGAGGGAAGGTGCATCATATTTATACAACTGCAACTTAGGAAAATTTATAAGATAAAATATCCTAATTATTTGGGTACAAAAAATCTATTCTGTCTCCTTTTACCTAAATCAGAAATATAATTTGAACCCTATTTCTCATGAGCTTTAAGAAATTGTTCCAACTGAATAGAATTCCAAAAGATATATTCTTTACTCTGAAAAGTTATTAAACACTTACATGGGAATTTTAGGAAAAATGTGGCACCGATCTCCACAGCTCGAGTTTTTAAAATTAAAGCCAAAAAAACTTTGCTCCTGAGCTGTGTGGATTGGGCCATATCAGGAAATATCAGAACTTTATCACCACATAATTTTGCCTGTTTATTTCTAAAATACATCCTCATGATTAAAGCTCTGTCAGATTCTTTCACACATGTAATTAAGAGAGTAGCTCTATCTTGTATAACATCTTGTGAATCTTCAAGAAACTCCGTAAGGTTAAACTGCTTTGTTACAAGTTGGTCTACTCCCTGTTCCACCATCAATTTTTATTTTTGAGAAATATAGTATTGGGTAGAAATCGATGAAGTTTCAGCATTTTGTAGTCCCAATATCTCTCTAAGATACTTCCAAAAAAAATCTCAGAGGATATCAGATGCGTCTTAGGAAAATTCACCAATCGCAGATTTCTAGCTTTTGCAACATTCTCCATCATCTCCAAACTCAGATGAATGCTATGGGAATCTTTAAGTGTATATGTTGTAAACAGCTGCAAATTGGAAGTCTGCTTTTCAGCTGAAATCAAACGAGTATCCAAATTTTGAATATTTGAATCAACAATCTCAAATTTCTCAACCACTTCCTTAGAGAAAATTTGTGTCTGGTTAATAACTGATGTCTGCATTCTCTCCATCCTCAAACTCAATTGCCATAAATATTTTAAGGCAACCTCCTGAGGAACCTCTACTGTTGCCTCAGTAACACCTAACCCATTAGGAAATGCTTGAGGCATTTTCAAATAAGATATGAGAGAAGTAACTTGAGGCTCCAGCAAAGGTTCTTTAGGACCTACTTTGGGTCCTAATTTTCCAGGAAGATCTGGAGGGAGAGGAAGAGTATGATCAGGAGAGCTCAACGAAGCACCTGATATTGTCTCCATTCTATTTACTTGAGGTAAAGACAATGCCAATGGCGCCAAATGATAATCCATTGGTCCTGAAGTAACTGGCGTAGATATACGAGTCTTATCCTTTCGTTTCACCATAATCAAACATAAAGAAGAATGGTAAAGGAAGACTTATCTGATAGGTTTTATACTCGTGAGAGGCCGTGTGCCACAGGAGTGTCCACACTTTTCACTCCTACAGGGAGGACCCCGATGTCAGCTAGGTGTCCTTTCAAGTGCCCAATGGCAGAAACATCACTTTTCCACTGAACCAAGAAGGAATCGATGCTGGAAAAATCAAATGAACCCCTGCTTTCTGTCACCAAATACCCTCCAATTATAGCTTCCTCTGGTTCTTTCAGGAGCGTTCATGCTTTTCACTCCTGCAGGGGGAACCCCAATGTCAGCTGGGTGCCCTTTCAAGTGCCCAATGGCAGAAAATACACTTTTCCACTGAATCAATGCAGCAAAATATCAAATGAAGAACCCCTGCTTTCCATCACCAAGTACCCTCCAATTACAACTGCCTCTCAATACATTTGGATTTTAAATGGAGCTGTTGTAAACTTTAATGATCTTCATATCAAAAGTGTTTCTGTACTCTCCAGGAACCAGTGGCATACCTGGCTTCGCAGCAACCCTGGGTGGAGCACCCCCCCTCCTCCTCCAGGCAGTGGGGAGGGGAATATATGGAAAGATCATAATAACATAGTAGATGATGGCAGATAAAGACCCAAATGGTCCATCCAATCTGATCCAATCTAAAAAAAATTTTTTTGCTTCTTAGCTATTTCTGGGCAAGAATCCAAAGCTCTGCCGGTACTGTGCTTAGGTTCCAACTACTGAAGTCTCCATCAAAACTCACTCCATCCCATCTATACCATCCCAACCATTGACTCGCTCCCCAGCCAAATGGCCATATAAAGACATGTGCAAGTCTGCCCAGTACTGGCCTTAGTTCTTCACTATTTACTATTATTTTCTGATTCTAGATTTTCTGTGTTCATCCCATGCTTTTTTGAACTATCACCATTTTCCTCTCCACCACCTCTCTCGGGAATGCATTCCAGATATCGACCACCCTCTCTGTAGTAAAGAATTTGGTTGCATTGCTCTTGAGTCTACCACCCCTCAACCTCAAATTATGTTCTCTAGTTTTACCATTATCCTTTCTCTGGAAAATATTTTGTTCTACATTAATACCTTTCAAGTATTTGAACATCTGAATCATATCTCCCCTGTCCCTCCTTTCCTCTAGGGCAGGGGTAGGCAATTCTGGTCCTCGAGAGCCGGAGCCAGGTCAGGTTTTCAGGATATTCACAATGAATATGTATGAGATGGATTTGCATGCACTTCCTCCTTGAAATGCAAATTATCTCATGCATATTTATTGTGGATATCCTGAAAACTTGAACTGGCTCCGGCTCGAGGACCGGAATTGCCTACCCCTGCTCTAGGGTATACATATTTAGGGCTTCCAGTCTCTCCTCATGTGTCTTTTGGCACAAACCTCCTATCATTTTCGTGACCCTCCTCTGGACCACTTCAAGTCTTCTTTTGTCCTTCACCAAATACAGTCTCCAAAATTGAACACAATACTCCAAGTGGGGCCTCACCAATGACCTTTACAGGAGCATCAACACCTTCTTTCTTCTACTAGGTATGCCTCTCTTTATACAGCCCAGCATCCTTCTGGCAGCAGCCACCGCCTTGTTCAATTGCTTTGGTACTAACTGAAGAGGGAGTTATTCTCCTCTGGTGAAGGGAAGGAGTTGAACAATTTGAGTGGCACTCTGCTACTACTATTAATCATTTCTATAGCCATACTAGGCATACACATTGCTGTACACATTATATGCAGGTACTATCTTTGTCCCTAGCAGGCTCATGATCTTAAGATTTTTACCTGGAACAATGGAGTGCCAAGTGACCTACCCAGGGTCACAAGGAAGCTACAGTGGGTGCTTTAGAAAGAGGATAACCAGTCAATAATTCTGCCAACATTCTTTCCTAGACCACATGTCCATTCTGGAGAAAGTGCACTGCCCACCTTGGACTGAAAGCAAGCTTTAGCCTCCTATCTGGAGCAGACTAAAGACAGTACACCCAGCTTTTTTGTTTCTTTTGATCCCAACATTATGGGAGTAGCCATCAACAAATGTGCTTTGTCCAATTGGCTAGCAAACCTCATCTAAATCATTTATGCCTAAGCTGGACTGACTCTGGAGGGTCATGTCACAACTCACAATGTCAGAGCTATGGCTGCATCGGTAGCCCACCTGAAGTCAGTCTCTATAGAAGAGATCTGCAGAGCTGCAACCTGATGTTCAGTCCACACATTCACATCTCACTACTGCCTTGAGCAAGATACCTGACATGACGGCCAGTTTGGTCAGACAGTACTGCAGAATCTGTTTGATGTCTAGAATCCAACTCCACCCTCATAGGCCCATTTTTTTCTCTTCCAGGCTGCACCTTCACAACCAGTTTGTTTTACTTTCAGGTTGATTTGTTGTTTAGTCCTTGCCGTTGCAAGTCCCTATTGTTCTAGCATTATTGTTTTTGGTGAGCTTGGTGCCTAGGGATTCCCAGTTGTGAGATAATATGGCCTGTTTGTTAGATAAAGCAAAATTACTTACCTGTAGCAGGTGTTCTTTGAGGTTAGCAGGCCAATAATTCTCACAAATCCTCCCTCCTCCCTTTGGAGTTCTCTTTTCCAGATATGTCATTTAGACTGCTGGTCCTGTGCTCGCACATTGAACAAGAGGCAGATGTACATGTGTGGTGAGATGCTGCCAATGATCTCTTAAAGAGACCGTGTGTTGGGCAGTGTCCAAACCAGGCTCTGTTGGATGACATCACATGGTTGTGAGAATTATTGGCTTGCTGTCCTTGATGAACACTTGCTACAGGTAAGTAACTTTGCTTTATTGAATAAGAATTAAAGGAATACAATTAAGATAAATTCATACAAAAACATATTTATAAGTTGGATACCCTATCCCAAATATTCATCTCTCACCTCCTCATTACTATTCACCTAAACCACAATTAGTGTCATGAAGGGCTTGGACTCTTACAGTCCCTCCTGACAATTCAAAAATGATCATACTCAAAAACAATATAACCATCCCAACCCCTCCAATACCAATCCCTACATGCGTATGCTTCTAGTTGGATTTCTACAGTTCTCACATTCACTTATGCACTCCCTTAAGAAACAGCAGACAGCTATTTATACTGCAAGATCTAAGATAATTGACTGGGTCACTTTAGTAACTTATGTTTGGCTTTGGTTATACTTTATGAAATTTGAAAGGATTTTTTCTACTTTTATCTATTACAAGTATTTTCATTTTCTGTATGTCGGTCCCTTTACTCATTTCTAGCACAAAAACAAAGTGGAATTGTCTCGATCAGAATGGTGCACAAAAAAGTGTCTTTCAACTCATCTGATAGATCCAAATGCCTTTATTCATCCAAAGTTCCGTAAATCCATACATTGACTCAATGACCCGACATGCACATGTTTCGACCTACCCGGCCTGCATCAGGAGTCTTGTGAGTCTTCGGGGGTGCAATGAAACGAACAAGAAATTGCACAGCCCAAGCTAAACGCTGCTTCAACACGAACTTTTTAGAGCACTGCAAAATGCCACGGCCTTTTTTCACTGGCAGCAAGGCCGTGGCGTTGAAGCAGCGTTTAGCTTGGGCTGTGCAATTTCTTGTTCGTTTCATTGCACCCCCGAAGACTCACAAGACTCCTGATGCAGGCCGGGAAGGCCGAAACATGTGCATGTCGGGTCATTGAGTCAATGTATGGATTTACGGAACTTTGGATGAATAAAGGCATTTGGATCTATCAGATGAGTTGAAAGACACTTTTTTGTACACCATTCTGATTGGGACAATTCCACTTTGTTTTTGTGCTTTTGATTTTTGTGGGTTTTTTTCCCCTGTTCTTTTGTGCCTTTACTCATCTCTGCCATTTGGTGGTTTTCAGCTTAAAGGGCCCCTTTTACAAAGCTGTGGTAGTAATGCTGCCAAAGTAAATGCATCAAAACCCATAGAAATTGAATGGGCTTTATTTCATCGCTGTCACAGCTTTGTAAAAGGGGCCCTAAGTTTGATTAAATTTATTCACTTATATTCCTCATTTCTAAAATCATTACCTATTCAGCACAGATGTAATAAAGAATATAAAACAAATAATTTTAAAATAAATTTCTTTTCAGGTTCCTATTTTGCAAACAACCTGATTTTTAATCTACCTCTAAATTTTAAAGAATTTCTTCATAAAGCCCTTTTGGGAAAAACGAGCTTTTAAATCACATCTAACTTTTTGGAAATGTTTAAAGTGGGTATGCAGCAGTACTTCTGTATAATTAAATATATCCCCATTCCTTTTTTTCTGTGACCCATCCCTGGAGATATTATTGCGCTTTATTTACCTACTTCTGTTTTGACTGTTCACATTACTTTAAAAATAAACTATCTCTAAAGCATGTTATTTCCCTCTGAAAATTGTCAACCATAAAGCGTATATGTATAATGCTGTTTTCTTTTCAGGAAGCATCAGACAAATTACTTTAGAGCAGTGTTCTTCAACTGCCGGTCTGGATCGGTGTCGGTCCGCAGAAATTTCCTGCTGGTCCGCGGCCGGCACGTGCTTCGGGCCTGAGGAGATCAGTGCACAAAGCTGCAGGCAGCGGCTTCTATGCACATCCTGTCCCTGAACTAACAGCCTTCTCTCTGACGTCGCAACGTCAGAGGGAAGGATTCTGGATGATGTGCCGGATGCGCGAGGAGCCGCCGCACGTGGTTTTGTGCAAATTGTGGCAGTGAGGAAGAGGGGAAGTGAGGAAGAGGGAGCTGGCCGCGGGCAGTGAGGAAGAGGGAGCCAGCTGCGGGCAGCATAAAACGGCCAGGTGGGAGCGCTGGTATGTTTATTGCAGAGGGGGAGGAAGACAAAAGAGACAGCTGGCTTTCTCAAGGCATTGTTTGTAAACAAGAGAGGGCAGGACACCCAGCCTCACCCAAGTTATGGCACGTTGACAAGGAGGTCAGAGAGCAGATGCGTGCAGAGGGAGGCATCAAATTAAGGCACAATAGGGAGGGAGGTAGACAGACAACAAAGGTAGGGGAAATGATTTTATTTTCAATTTAGTGATTGAATTGTGTCAATTTTGAGAATTTTCATCTGCTGTCTATATTTTGCACTGTTGAGGAAGAAATTTATTTGTTTCTTTTTCTCTGGGGATGTACTACATGCAGAGTTTTGAATCTTAGGATTTCGTTTGACTATATTAGTAATTTTAGTTTGTGGTCCCATATTTACATAGGGGTATTATCCCAGGACAAGCAGGCAGCATATTCTCAACATATGGGTTACATCAACCACGGAGCCCCGATGTGAACAGCTTCACAAGCAGACTTTCTTGAAGAACTTTTGGAAAGTTCACAACTGCCGCACTGCGCATGTGCGAGTGCCTTCCCGCCCGACGTAGGGCGCACGTCTCCTCAGCGTCTCCTCAGTTCTAAGTTTTCTGCGGAGCTGAGAAGCCCTCATTTCAATGCTCTGCGCGAGAATTAGTTCATCGTGCCTTCTCATTGCCGTGGCTTGTGTGGTTTATTATTTTTTCACAGTCGCTGTGGAGCGCAAGTTTGTTTTTTTTTAAAAAAGAGAATTTTAAACTTTTTTCAGCTTTGTCATGGCAGGGCCTGTTCCGCAGCCTCAGCCTGCAGGCTTCAATTTAGCCGCAGCCATTTTCCATTCCATGTCCCAGCCGGTTACAGGATTCAAGAAGTGTAGCCAATGCCAACGCGTGATTTCTATCACTGACCCACATAAATGGTGTGTTCAGTGTTTAGGACTGGATCATAGTCCGGAGTCAGGCGCTCTCTGTGCTACACTTCAGAATCGAGCCCTTAAACACCGTCGAGTCCAGATTGAAAAAATTTTCGGGGGCATGGATCTCCCTTCAAAAACCTGGATCCAACCTTGATTGTGCCAAAGTCTTCTACGGGACTTAAAGTCTTGGCCTTGCTAAAGCCGCCCTCGACGGGGAAGTCTTCATCTTTGGGGAAATCAACAAAATCGTCCCCGGAAGGGCTGCTCTCCTCAGTGTCTCCCTCAGGTAAGCTATCAAAACCAGCCCTTCAGGAGACTCAGCCCACTCCAATGGCAGCCTCCACGGGAACCGTTGCTTTGAGGCTTCCCAGGAAGCGTGTCTCCAAATCGAGGAAGCACTCGTCTTCGAGGTTGTCTTCCTCAGAGTCTCTAGCCACACCAATTGTACCAGCTCCAGCGGTCTCGGTACCGGCTTTGCAGAATATGTTGGAAACTATTCTGCATCAGGAGTTTGGTAATATTCTTGTCAAATTGACTCCTGCCTCGACTCTGCTTTCTGCAGTCCAGCCTGAGCACTCAGCAGTATTATAAGGAGTCGAGTCCTTGAGAGTGCCTCGAGATCAGTCTGAACACACTATACAAGGAGCTGAGTCCTTGCAAGTGTCTCGACCTTGCAAGTGTTTCAACTGCCAGTCCTACCTCAGAGCATAAGGCATTGCCTTCTTCGAGGCACAGGACAGGGACGCCTCGACATTCCTCATTGAGGCTGGATCCATCTCAATCAATACCCTGATCTTTGAGGCATAGTTCATCTCCACACCGTTTCTCGAGGCATTCATCTAGACCCAGGTCTTCTTCCTGAGACAGACCTTGCTCATTGAGGCATCAAGATTCCTCGAGGCCTCCAACTCCCTTATCGAGGAAATCTGTTGTGGAACCTCACATCCGGACTACACAGGTCTGTCGTCAGTCGAGTTCCTCTCCTGTGAGGTTTTCTTCACCAGCTGGTTTTTCCAAAAGAAAATGTTCTGCTTCTCCTACTCATTCCAGAAGTGGACTTTCATCTTCATCTTTACCTATGGATTCAGATCTGCGGTACCAATATTCCAGAGAGGCTTCACCTTCTTTCTCTGCTGTAAAAGGTACCTCAAAGAGCTCTCGTACACCTTTTCCTCAACGACGTCATCCCTCTTCAGATCCAGTATCATTTACTAAGTTCTTATGCCAAATGATTAAAGATCTCAACATTGTCTTGGAGTCTGATTCAGAATACTCTAAGGAGTATTTGTAAGAACTGGGTATGCTTAATCCTCCTAGGGATTCTTTAAAATTACCTATAAATGGCATTCTTTCTCAAACTTTCAAGAGGAATCTAGATACACCATATTCCATTCCTGCTGTGCCAGCAAAGCTGGAATCTCGATATAAGATGGTTCATTGTAAGGGATTTGAGAAGTCTCAACTATCCCATCAATCTCTTCTCGTGGAGTCTTCTTTAAAAAGAAACAATCCTGCCAAAGTTTATGCCACAGTCCCTCCTGGCTGAGAGGGCAGGACCATGGACAAGTTTGGCCGTCGGATGTATCAAAATTCTATGATGACAAATAGGATTTTAAACTATAATTTTGATTTCATATCATATCTGAAGCATTGGGTCAACGCTATGCCTGCTTTTTCAAGTATATCCCAAACCATCGATTATCAGAGTTCCAGCATAAGCATTCTACTCTAGGTCAACTTTGCATGCATATGGATCAAGCTGCATATGATGCTTTTGAAATGTACTCCAGGGTCACTGCATTCTCTGTAGCCATGCGTTGTCTAGCCTGCTTACGAACTGTGGACTTGGATCCAAACTTACAAGATTGATTTGCCAACATTCCATGTCAGGGAAATGAGTTGTTTGATGACTCCATTGAGGCAGTCACAAAACGCTTATCTGAGCATGAGAAATCGTTTGCTTCTATATTTCGGCCAAAGCCTTCACCGCTAAGAGTTATAGACCTCCTCCATCTTATCAAAGGCGTTAACCTCAGAAGTCAACACCTTATTCAAGGCCGCCTTCTAAGAAAAAGCAGCAGCAACAACAACAGCAGCGTAAACCTCAGGCTCATGCTGCACCCAAGTCCACTCAGCCTTTTTGACCATCTCACACAGAGCATAACATCAATCTTTCTGCCTCTGTCTTCCCCTCTTCCCATCGGAGGTCATATTCATCATTTTTATCAACGATGGGAACTGATTACATCTGACCTTTGGGTCCTCACAATCATCAGGGAGGGTTAATAATAATAATAACTTTATTCTTGTATACTGCATTAGATGAGGGCTGTGAGGCATTTGTTCCATTTGCCCGCTTGGAATGCTAGGGATCTGTCGAGGAATTTCTTGAAGAGGCAGCTCTTCAGGGAAGGAAAGGAAAATAGGTAGGTGTTTCATGTACAAGAGGGGCCTGCAATTTCAAGGTGCTCAGATAGGTAGATTGGTGAAGAGCCTGCTAAGGTTATGAAGCAGAGGCAAGCGAATTTAAAGATGATCCTTGCCTCCACCGGCAGCCAGTGGAGTTTAGTGTAATAGGGGCTAACGTGGTCATATTTTTTGAGGCCGAAAATGAGGCAGACGGCAGCATTTTGAACTATTCTTAAACGTTTATTGCTGTTTTTATAGGATCCCAGGTATATGATGTTACTATAGTCCAGTATGCTTAAGATTAGTGATTGGACCAGAAGATGGAAGGAGAGGTGGTCGAAGTAGCATTTAATGGTGCGAAGTTTCCAGAGGGAGCAGAAACATTTTTTGACCTGGGCACTGGTATGATCTTCGAAGGTCAAGCATCTGTCTAGGAGGACTCCAAGGATTTTTATGGTGGGGTTGATAGGATAGTCTAGGCCGTTCAATTTCAGGGAAGTGTTTGTTAGTTTATGGGTAGGACTTGCTAGGAAAATTTTGGTTTTTTCGGTGTTCAATTTGAATTGTGAGGTCCATAGTTCTAACTTGGTGAGGACAGAAGAGGTAAGTTGTTCCGTCTGTTGTGTGAATGAAGTTAGGGGAATGATAATGGTGATGTCATCTGCGTATATGAATGATTTTAGGTTTAAGTCGGCTAGTGTCCGTGCCAGAGGGGCCAAGTAAATGTTGAAAAGGGAGGGGTTAGAGGGGAGCCTTGTGGGACTCTGCAGGGATTGCGCCAGTGATGAGAGAAGGTTCCATTGCTGTGGATACAAGAATGTGGCCAAGTTCAGTTGGGAAGTGACCAGTGGACAGGCATAGTGAGACCCAATTGGAGAGTTCGGCTTTGAATAAGGGGGGGCGGATTTCATGATGGTGGGTGGGCACAGCCCATAAAGTTAGAGCCATGGCAGCATCTGTAGCTTTCCTTAGATCTACTCCTATTGAGGAAATCTGCAATGCTGCCACTTGGTCCTCGGTTCATATATTCACCTCTTATTATTGTCTGGATTCTTTTTCCAGACGGATCACCCATATATGGAGAATATGCTGCCTGCTTGTCCAGGGATAAACACAGTTACTTACCATAACAGGTGTTATCCAGGGGCAGCAGGCAGATATTCAACCAACCCACCTACCCTGGTTGGCTTCTTAGCTAGCTGGTGTCAGGTCAAAAGCACACTGGGACAAAGGCGCGTGCAGACAATTGAGCGCAGCGCGGAGGCGCACACCGAAGAAAATTACTGTTTTTAGTGGCTCCAACGGGGAGCCGTGGGGGGGAACCCCCTCACTTTACTTAATACAGATCGTGCCGCGTTGTGGGGGCATTGTGGGGGGTTTGGGGGTTTGTAACGCCCCACATTTTACTGAAAACTTCACAATACAATGCCGCCGCGATCTGTATTAAGTAAAGTGGGAGGGCTCCCCAACAAAAACCCCCGTCGGAGCCCCTAAAAACAGTAATTATCTTCGGCGCGCGCCTCCGTCTTGCACTCAGTTGTCGGCGTGCGCCTTTGTCTTCTGCGATTATGTCTATGAACCTAGCTAGCTATATGAACTGAGGAGACGCGCGCCCTACGTCGAGCGGGAAGGCACTCACGGTGCGGCAGCCACGAACTTTCCAAAAGTTCTTCAAGCAAGTCTGCTTGTGAAGCTGTCCACATCGGGGCTTTGTGGTTGATGTCACCCTTATGTTGAGAATATCTGCCTGCTGTCCCTGGATAACACCTGTTATGGTAAGTAACTGTGCTATCTGTTCTGGTAGGAATGAATGTTGAAAAGCATACAGTCTGCTTTGTATAGTTTAATTTTGTGGTTAACCATTATGTGTTATAGGGGAAAACACCCTCCAGGGTTTCAAGCCAAAGTTGGACAAGTTCATGCTAAACTGGTGAGACTGGACTCATTTGGAGCACTGGTCTTGACCTTGGGGCCGCCGCGTGAGCCATTGGTCTGACCCAGCAGCGGCAATTCTTATGTGTTGTTAATAAGATTATATTGTGTGCAGGGCCGCCATCAGAAATTTCTGGGCCCCTTACTGAGCAATCCTATTGGGCCCCCCACGCACCCCTTCCCCCCAGACCCCCCTCCTTCTTCCATGGGCCAAATACACACATACTTTTCTCTGTCGCCGCACTCTTTGACCAAAAGATTTGTAAGCCTGCAACCACGTCAAGGTAGACTCTTTCAGCAGGACCCTAACCTAACCTAAACTAATCTATACCTATCTATTCTAAACTAACATATGTCTAATACTGAACTAATCACAAACTAACAAACATTTGCATAATAAATAACTAATAAATAATAGTGCTAGTAGCTATAATTCACTTTTGAATGTAAAATCTCAGTTAAGGATTTCTTTTGACCTTTGTAGGCCAGAAGTAGATCACAATTGCACAATATTTTTTGTAACAAGTATTAAATGTGTTTTTATAAATACTGTAAGCTTAATAAATATATCAGAAAAAACTACACATCTGAGCGCATATCTGAACATACACATCTATATGATCCCATCCTCCTCAGCTTGCCTATAGCTCCATCATGCATGTTAAAAATGTATGATATGTTGATATGTGCACCTTCCTTCCTTCCCATCCATCCTCCTCAGCCTGTCCTTACACATCCACAGCTGCATGTTAATGATGATGTATATGTTATGATGATAAATAAGTGCATATGAGCACATCATTAACATGCAGCTATGGATGAATATAAAAAAGAAACAATATTCTGTACAATTGTCAATTTATAAATCAGCGTCTTCTCCCCACTCTCTCTTCCCCATTTCCCTTCAGCGTCCTCAGCCCACTCTCTCTCCACTTTCCTTCAGCGCACGCACATAAAAACAAGCAAGTAATTTATATCATTTTCATTCTATTCATTCATAGAAATTAAAGTCAAAATAATGCCAGTCACATAACAAAACATGATTTTACAAAAATAATTCCCTGCACAGTCAAGCCTGCAAGGATTACTAGATGTCTTTCAGCAGCTCCCCTCCCTCCCCCTTACCTTTGTGGCCAAGTCAAAATGATCTACCAACAATAAAATTTTAAAAACACAAAGCACGCTGTACGCACAGAAAATGTTAATTATCATTTATATTCCGCGGGTTTTCAAAGAGGTCAAGGCAGATGACTTTATGCAATGTCACCTCAGTAATAACTATACAAAAATAGACAAATTTTCCCCCTCCCTTTTTACTAAAACGCGATAGCGGTTTTTAGCGCAGGAAGCTGTGCTGAATTCCCCACGCTGCTCTCAACGCTCATAGGCTCCCTGCACTAAAAAACGCTATTGCGGTTTAGTAAAAGGGGGCCATAGTGCAAAATATAGACAGCATATATAAATTCTCAAAGCAGACACATTTGCATCACTAAATTGAAAATAAAATCATTTTTCCTACCTTTGGTAATTTCATCAGTCTTTGGTTGCACTTTATTCTTCTGACTGTGCATCCAATATTTCTTCCCTTCTTTCAGCCTCCTGTATGCTTCCTCTCCTCCAGACCTCATTCCCTCCCCAAACTTTTTCTTTGTTTCACCCTGCCCCTTCTTTCTTTTTCTCTCTCTCCATACCCCCTTTCTTTCTGTATGTCTGTTTTTCTCTCTCTCTCACCCTGCCCCCTTCTTTCTTTCTCTCTCAACACCCTCTTTCGTTATGTATGTCTGTCTTTTTCTCTCTCTCCGTGCCCCATTTTTCTTTGTTTCACCCTGCCCCCTTTCTTTCTTTCTGGCTTCCTGTCCCCCTATTTCTTTCTTTCTCCCTGCCCTCCCCTATGCCACCACCATTGGGAAAATGCTGCCACCGCCACTGGGGAATAGGCTGCCACTGCCGCCATCGGGAACAGACCGGCGCCGAGTTTGCCCTGCTTCTCTTCCCCGCAGGGCTGACCAACTCTCACCATCCGACGTCAATTCTAATGTCGGAGAAGACGTTCTAGGCCATCCAGGCAGCGATTGGCTGGCCCAGAACATCCTCTCCGACGTCAGAATTGACGCGAGTGGCGAGGCCCCACAGGGAAAAGCAGGGAGAACTCGGCACCGGCCTGTTCCCGATGGTGGCGGTGGCACTCAAGTGGCTAAAGAGCCGCAGTTTGCCGGCCTAGGGAGAACACTGGAGGGTGGCCAGCTGTGCACCCCCTTGGGACATAAACCCGGGGCGGGGCGGGGTGGACCGCCCCCCCACCCTCCCCCACCTTGGTATGCCACTATCTGTACCTCACTCCCTCCCTATGACCAAAAATTCTCCTTTCTTCTATTCCCCGTGTACACTACCATCTCTTTCCCTCCCTTCCTCTCTCCCAAGTCGATGCCTTCTGTGCCAAAAACCCATTCCCTCCCCCACCTCAGCATCTCTTTCCCTCCCTTCCTCTCTCCCAAGTCCATGCCTTCTGTGTCCAAAAACTCATTCCCTCCCACACCTCAGCATCTCTTTCCCTCCCTTCCTCTCTCCCAAGTCCATGCCTTCTGTGTCCAAAAACCCATTCCATCCCCCACCTCAGCATCTCTTTCCCTCCCTTCCTCTCTCCCAAGTCCATGCCTTCTGTGTCCAAAAACCTATTCCCTCCCCCACCTCAGCATCTCTTTCCCTCCCTTCCTCTCTCCCAAGTCCATGCCTTCTGTGTCCAAAACCTCATTCCCTCCCACACCTCAGCATCTCTTTCCCTCCCTTCCTCTCTCCCAAGTCCATGCCTTCTGTGTCCAAAAACCCATTCCCTCCCCCACCTCAGCATCTCTTTCCCTCCCTTCCTCTCTCCCAAGTCCATGCCTTCTCTGTCCAAAAATACATTCCCTCCCCCACCTCAGCATCTCTTTCCCTCCCTTCCTCTCTCCCAAGTCCATGCCTTCTGTGTCCAAAACGCACTCCTTCCCCCCTTTTGTGTTCCGCGTTTGCCTCCCAGCCCATTTTTGCAACTTTCTCAGCAAAACGGAGCTCGAGCCAAGAGCTTGTCTCCTGCCTGCTCTGCCGCGCACAAATAGCCGACCGGAAGTATTCTCCGACATCAGCGCTGATGTCGGAGGGCAGGCTTTGCTTAAGCCCTCCCTCCGACGTCAGCGCTGACATTGGGGAACACTTCCGATGGGCTATATGTGAGCGGCAGGGCAGGTAGGAACAGAAGACGAGCCTCGCGGCTCGAGATGTATTGAACTCCGCAGGTTCACCGTCCAGCTCTCTCCTGTGCACCTGGGGCGGCCCGCCCCCTCCCTAGACTGTGGCCTAGGACCCTGGGGGAGCCCGGGCCCCCTGTCAGCTCTGGGCCCCTGAATGCAGGACTGGTAGTACTGCCCTGATGACGGCTCTGATTGTGTGTATATATGAAAAATGAATGGAAAAAATAGTGTTACAATTAGTACTATTATGGGGGCAGAGAGGGGCGGGGTCTGGCCCATGACTTAGCCCAGTGCTCTTCAACCGCCAGTCCACGCTCTGTTGCCAGACCACAAAATTAATTTTTTTTATTTCCGCCAGTCCATAGGTGTAAAAAGGTTGAAGAACATTGCTTTAAAGCACCTTCTCTCCACATAGTATGCACTCTTTAAGAGCACACACTCATAACAATATTTGTTCAGGAATGAAAAAAAATCTCACAAATATTTAATGGCTATTTACCTCCAGAAGGCTTTGAAATTGTTCTTTGTATCTTATATATGTGCCACATGCCTTGAAAAAAATAAATAATATAAAAACTTGTTAGTTTCTATATAATCAAGTCTAATCCAATACTGTAGATATACTGCACGGCAAGAGACACATTTGGTAATACAAATTTTTCCTCCCTTCTGAATTCCATCTGCCCATCTGCTTTAATTATTTTTTGGTTTGTATTGTTCAAGCTTAACACCTTCTCCCCCCCCCTAATAATTGTTGAGCTTGCCTTGCCTTGAGATCGGGCAGGCAGGAGAAGGACTGAGGAGAGAAGCGGAAGTGGAGAGGAGAGGAGTTAGAACAGCGGAGGCAGAAGGGAGAGGAGTCCAGCAGAGGGTGAAGGGCTGGGGCGAGAGGTAGCTCCGCCCACCCCTCACATCACCAGCAGCGGATTCGGAGCTCCCCCTTAAAAAGGGAGGGGCCAATGGCATGCAATCTTCGGCGCGCGTCGAAGGTGAGCGTTAAAGGTACTCGCCTTAGCGAGAGCACCTTTGCGAAGGGCCTCGAGAAGGGATGAGCAGAAGACGCAGCAGGCACAGAAGACATCCACAGCAGATGCACTAAAGAAGAGCAGAGGGAGACCACAGCAGGCGCTGAGGACACACAGCCAGGCAGACACTGAAGACATCACCAGGTGAACACAGAAGACATCCACAGCAGACACACTAAAGAAGAGCAGAGGGAGATCACAGCAGGCGCTGAGGACACACAGCCAGGCAGACACTGAAGACATCACCAAGCGAACACAGAAGACGCAGCAGGCACAGAAGATGCAGCAGGGACAGAAGACATCCACAGCAGACATCCACAGGAGACCGGCAAGCAGGCAGCAATGGAGGCAGCAGAAAAAAGCAGGATGTTGAGCTACCCAGTTTTCTGCACCATCTGCCATATGTATGACTACCTCCCTTCTGGGAGGCGGTCTTATGTATGCGCTCGATGCAGAGAACTGGAAAGCCTGAAGAAGCAAGTCATACTTCTGGAGGGCAGAATACTGGAACTGGAGGCACTTCAAGCAGTAGAGGAAGAAGACAGAGAAGCAGAGATCATCAAGACAGAGGACACCATCGAGGAAGAAGTCCGGGAGCTGAAGAACTTCATAGAAGATGCATACAGGGAGGCTGTGGAAAGACAACAGCAACAGTTGAACTGCCAGGATAAGCCTATAGAGAGTGGACCGCCAGACAGACAGCCACTAGGAGGAAATGGGGGACACAGCAGCAAGATCTGGAAACAGCGGAGAGAACCCACAAGAAGACGAACGCCAGGATGAGAAGAACTGGAGAGATGGGCATACACCAGGGACATGGACCTGCGGCTGGAGAATCAAGAGAAGATAGAAAGGATAGCAATCATCATGGAGGACTCTATCATCAGCCAAGTTGACAGCTACATATCGGGAAGACGACTGGATCGAATGATGACCTGCCTACCAGGAACCAAGGTAGAAGACATAGTGAGCTGCATCAACAGGATCATCGACAGTGTGGAGAAAGAAGATACAGCGGTGATGATCCATGTGGGGACGAACAACATGAGCAGCAGGAACTACAACAGAGAAGTACTGAAGGACCAGTTCCAGATGCTAGGAAGGAGGCTGAAGAACAGAATGCAGAGGATAGCATTCTCAGAGATCCTACCGGTACCTAGGGCTGATGAGAAGAGGCAGATGGAGCTACAAGCAGTCAACGTGTGGATGCAGCGCTGGTTTGAGGCAGAAGGATTCCACTTCATGCGCAACTGGACGATGTTCTGGGGGAAGAGCAAGCTGTACAGGAAGGACGGACTCCACCTCAGCAGAGACAGAACGAAGCTACTTGCAAGCAACATCAAGCGAGAAGTTGAGAAGTTTTTAAATTAGGAAGAAGGGGAAAGCCGACAGTCGACCGAGTGAGAGAGTTGATGGTTCGGGAACTGGTATACCCAGAGGATATCGTGCAGGAAGCTAGAGGAGAAGACTCACCGGAGGACACCGTGCAGCAAGATATAGGGGAAGACTCACCAGATCACAGGCAAGTAAGACCGAAAGGGACACAAGAGGGAAAGAAATGCAAGAAAGGAACAGGCTGTAAACTCAAGTGTATGTAAACGAACGCAAGGAGCCTAAGGAATAAGATGGGTGGATTAGAAGCTATGGCACAAAAAGATAACATTGACATCAACAGAATCACAGAAACATGGTGGACTGAGGAAAACATCTGGGACACTGTGCTACTGGGATACAATCTATACCGCAGAGACAGAGTGGCTCAAAAAGAGGTAATTGAATCTACTAGAGAGAACACGCCAGAAATGACGAACAAGTTAGAGTCTCTATGGGTCAAAATTCTGGGAACAAATGGATTGGAAACGAAGATCGGCATCTACTACCGACCCCCAGGGCAGTCCGAAGAAATTGATGGAGAAATGATGGACGAGATTAAGTGAAAATGCAAGGGAGACAATGCAGTTATCATGGGTGACTTCAACTATCCGGGGATAGACTGGAACCTAGGCACCACCGGCTGCGCTAGGGAGACCAAGTTCCTGGATGCTGTAGGCGATTGCTTCCTGGAACAACTTGTCAAGGAAAACACAAGAGGAAATGCAATTCTGGACTTAATTCTGAATGGACTGCGAGGACCGGCACAGGTGTAGAAGTAGAGGGGACGCTGGGAAGCAGCGATCACAATATCCACTTCAACCTGGACGCAGGGGAGAAACACCGGTCCAGAAAGATGGCCACGGCGCTGAACTTCCGCAAGGGAAATTACGAAGGGATGAGACTTATGGTGGGGAAGAAGATTAAGAAGAGGATAAGCACTGTAAAAATGCTAGAGCAAACTTGGTTCCTTTTTAAGGACACAGATACCGGGGCGCAAAATCTACATATACCGCGTATCAACAAAGAATCCAAGAGGAAAAAGAACAAAGAACCGGCATGGCTCACTATAGAGGTGAAGGAAGAGATCAGAGACAAGAAAACTTCATATAAGGAATGGAAAAGGTCAAAAACGGATGAAAACTGGAATAAGCACAAACAACATCAATGCAGGTGCCATAAGACGGTAAAGGGGCCAAAAGAGACTAGAGGAAAAAATAGCCAAGGAGGCGAAAAACTTGAAGCCATTCTTTCAATACATTAAGGGTAAACAACCCGCGAAGGAAGCGGTGGGTCCGTTGGATGACTGTGGAATAAAGGGAGTGCTAAAGGAAGATAAAGAAATCACTGACAAACTGAACACATTTTTTGCATCTGTATTTACTGAAGAGTATATACGCAACATACCGGAACCCACCAGGCTCTATGCTGGAAACGAAGACGGGAAACTGACAGGGCTGACGGTCAGTCTAGAAGAGGTATACAGGCAGATTGATAGGCTAAAGTGCGATAAATCCCCGGGACCATATGGCATCCATCCAAGGGTCATTAAGGAACTGAAAGGGACTATAGCTGAACTGCTTCAACTAGTAGCCAACCTGTCAATCAAATCGGGAAAGATTCCGGAAGACTGAAAGGTAGCGAATGGTACGCCGATCTTCAAAAAGGGTTCGAGGGGAGATTCGGGAAACTACAGACCGGTGAGTCTAACCTCGGTACCGGGAAAGATGGTAGAGGCGCTGATAAAGGACCACATCATTGATCACCTTGACGGACATGGTCTGATGAGGACCAGCCAGCACGGTTTCAGCAAAGGCAGATCTTGTCTGACGAACTTGCTGCACTTTTTCGAGGAAGTAAACAGGCAGATAGACAAGAGTGACACGGTCAACATTGTATATCTGGATTTTCAGAAGGCGTTCGACAAGGTTCCGCGTGAACGACTACTTCAGAAAATTGCGAGTCATGGAATCGAGGGTGAAATATTCAAGTGGATCAAAAACTGGCTGGAGCATAGGAAACAGAGAGTGGGAGTAAATGGACAATACTCGGACTGGAAGAGCGTCACCAGTGGGGTGACGCAGGGCTCGGTACTTGGACCTGTGCTCTTCAACATCTTTATAAACGATCTGGACATTGGTACGACGAGTGAGATGATTAAATTTGTAGACGATACGAAGTTATTCAGAGTAGTGAAGATGCAGGGGGATTGTGAAGATCTGCAACATGACATAATCAAGCTTGTGAAATGGGCATCGACATGGCAAATGAGGTTCAACGTTGATAAGTGTAAAGTGAAGCATGTCGGGAACAAAAATCTCATGCATGAATACAGGATATCCGGGGCGGTACTTGGAGAGACCTCCCAGGAAAGAGACTTGGGAGGTCTGATCGACAAGTCGATGAAGCCATCTGCACAATGCGCAGCGGCAGCAAAAAGGACGAACAGAATGCTAGGAATGATTAAGAACAGATCGGAGAGGGTCATCATGCCGCTGTACCGGGCCATTGTACGCCCTCACCTGGAATACTGTGTCCAGCACTGGTTGCCGTACATGAAGAAGGACAAGATACTACTCGAAAGGGTCCAGAGAAGAGCGACTAAAATGGTTAAGGGGATGGAGGATTTGCTGTACAATAAGAGATTGGAGAAACTGGGCCTTTTCTTCATTGAAAAGAGGAGACTGATAGGGGACTTGATCGAAACGTTCAAAATACTGAAGGGAATAGACTTGGTAGAGAAAGACAGACTGTTCACCCTTTCCAAGGTAGGGAGAACGAGAGGGCGCACTCTAAAGTTGAAAGGGGATAGATTCCATACAAATGTAAGGATATTTTTCTTAACCCAGAGAGTGGTGGAAAGCTAGAACGTTCTTCCGGAGCCTGTTATAGGGGAAAACACCCTCCAGGGTTTGAAGACAAAGTTGGACAAGTTCCTGCTAAACTGGAATGTATGCAGGTGAGGCTGGACTCATTTAGAGCACTGGTCTTTGACCTAAGGCCACCGTGTGAGCGGACCTCTGGGCAGGATGGACCATTGGTCTGACCCAGCAGCAGCATTTCTTATGTTCTTAGTTCCTTACCAGTCATGTTGGAAATAGTTACATGATTACCTCCAATGTTGATAAAGTTAGGGAATATACAATATTTTCTTCACATAAATACCTGTTTGAAAGAATATCAGACAATTAATGCAGTTTGACATTACTAACTATATTGCATGTAGAAATGTTGGCTAATTTCTGATTTTGTATTTTGAAATGATGTTATTAAATTAAAGCTACTCAATTAAGAGTGTCATTTCATACCTTCTAGTAAAACCATTAAAGCTGAAAAGTATTTATTTCACGCATATTGAATACCAACAAAGAATGGATACTAAATGTGGTAGCAGAATTTAGCAGGAGGTTTCTCCTCTCTACCTTTTACTTCACAGGACCTATTCAAATAGCAGCTGCTATTTTGAAACTAGACTTAACATTTGTGTGAAATATTCTTAACCATTTATACAATCCCACAGTCTTTTATCTAACTTCTCCTGCTGTGTACCCACCACTCAAGATCCCATTTGCAAAACCTTAGACAGCCTCAACTTTTACCAAGGTGCAGTTTTGGTTTCAGCAGCTTTTCTGTGAGAGGAAGTAGATGTTATACTTTTTTCTTTGTGGCACAGTTCTGATAAAGCTGTGGTGGTCTTATCTCTCATTTAGGTAGTGGCTCTTTATGACTATACTGCACATCGATCAGATGAGTTAACCATCCATCGCAGTGACATTATCCAAGTGTTGTATAAAGATAATGACAGCTGGTGGTTTGGCTACCTAGCAAATGGACAACAAGGCTATTTTCCAGCTAATTATGTGGCTGGTGAAAGTAAGTAGACTACTCTCTGTCCAGTACACCCATGTAAGCTTAAATTGGTGATTTAATATTTTATCACTCAATTCTGCTGAAATTCTTCTGAATGGATACTTCTGTACACCTATACTGTATTTTGTTTATATTTTCAGAACAATATGAAGAACAGTCTTCATCAGCAGAGCCAGATTATTCTCCCCAACAGCCTGATGAGCAAACTAAAGAGGTGGAATGTCCAGCACCGCAGAGGGTAAACATTTAAAATAGAATATTCTGCTTTTCCTCTAAAAATGCAAGATAGAAGTTTATCATCCTTTACTTTCTTTTGGATCAGTTTTATATTTCTTCCCTGCTAACTTGCAGAAATGCTGCAACAGAATATTTCAGCTAAAATTCACACTGCCTTGTTGATTGGTTAGTTAATGATGGCCACTTCATGTCTTGCATTCATTCCTGCGAATACATCTTTTCACTTGGAAGCTGAAATTAGGCACCAACCTCAGGTCTTCCCCTTTGACCAGTTCATAATGAATAATAGTCATGTGACAGTATACAAATAATTTCTGGTGACTTCTTTCTGAAAAATGTAGTCATTATGAGGCCAATATTCAAAGGTATTTAATCAGACAGGAAAGGCTCCTGCCTGGTTAATATTGACTCCTGAGCTGGTCGCCAATATTCAGTGGCACTTAACTGGGTAGTGGCACTGAATATCTCTGCTAACTGGCCATTCCCTTTTCAGCTAGATTGGGGGCAGTCAAGGGGCGGAGTTTGGGCAAAACCACAACTTAGTCAGTTATCAGCAATATTTGGTCCACTAACTGGCTAACTCTCATATATACTCAAATGTAAGCCAATCTGAGTATAAGTCGAGTTACCAGTGTTCCCTCAAAAAGGGGGAAAAACTATTAAGTATAAGCCTAGGGGATTGGTATACCAGTAATTCTTCCTCCTCTGTAGTGTCCTGAATTTCTCTTTCCTTCTGCTACCCTGCATCCTGTGTAACCATCACTTCTCTCTCACTTCCCCCACTGCAGTGACGTCACGTTTCTCTCGCTTCTCTCCCACCCCTGTAATAACTACCACTTTTCTCTTGTTCCCTTCCCTTCTCTCCCCACAAAGACCAACATTTCTCTCTCCTTTCTCTCCCTCCCCACTCCCCTCCGCAGAGACAACCAGCACTACATTCTCCCTCCCCCTTACCACCCCTGTAGTAACCGGCAATCTGGTGTTTCCCTCTCCTGGCCAGGCCATCTGGTCTCTTAAACCACACACCCCCCCCCACCACCATTGGAACTGTCACAGCCACTACCTGTTTAAAGGTTAGATCTTCACCAGCAGCAAGCAGGGTAATTAATATGCTGTTCTCATTGACCCCACAGACATGGGTTGGCCACTATTGGAAACAAGATACTGGGCTTGATGGACCTTTGGTCTGTCTCAGTATGGCAATTCTTATTTATTTATTTATTTTAGTTATTTATATTGTCTAAGCGGTTTTACATTCGGGTATTTAGTCATTGTCCTTATCTGTCCCAGTGGGCTCACAAGCTATCTAATGTACCTGGGGCAATGGAGGATTAAGTGATTTGCCCAGGGTATTAAGGAGCAGCACAGGGTTGAACTCACAACCTCAAGGTGCTTAGGCTGTAACTGTAACCGCTAGGCCTCTTCTTCCTCTAATCCACCCATGTTGCACCATTGAGTATTCCAACTCAAATGCAAGCTGATCCCAATTTTTGGACCCAAAAATCTCAGCTTATAGTAGAGTATATATGGTAAGTACATAAAATAAGGAAGAAGAAAGGCTGCTTGTTATCCCTGTTCTTGGACTGCCCCCTCCTCTCAACAGTACCACTTCCTTTTTGTCTACAACTTAAGTTCTGGTTGATTTATTTAATTTAGCTTCAAAATTATCTACAAAATTACCTGTAATAAATTACGAGAAATACAATATAAGACTTTTATTAGGTCTTGGTTTCTCCTCACAGAGCCTATAGAACCCACATAATTGATACAGATGAATGCTCTAGTGTAAAGCTCAGACTGCTGGGTTTTGGCTCTGACCAGCAATACAGTATGTTTGGACTCCTCTTTGCACCCATTGTGGACAAATCTCGGATTCAAAATAGAAACAGCCATCTCCTGTCTTTATCTTTGACGGTGGACCCTGTTATTGGAATATGATCAAAAGTTTTTAAGAGGTTTCTACATAAGACTTTTTATTACTGGCCTGCAAATGTACAAGGTGTGATAAAAAAATATGGTGAATGCTGCTGCCAAGCGCCATCCAGTGGAAAGGCAGGGATCTTCAATAAGGGAAGCGGCAGGTCAAACCTTAGTAACAGTGTGTGACAAGTTTCAACTTGTTCAGTGCAGTCAGTCAGTTGTGAGCTACAGTTAAGGTGTGTTTTAAACTGTGCTGTAAATAATGGATAATGAACAATGCATTAACATGAAATTTTGTTTCAAACTGTAAAAAAGTGCCAAAGAAACACACAAAATGTTAAAATTAGTTTATGGTGAATACTGCAGTGACCATGAAGATGGTTTACAAATGGTTTGAGCAATTTCATAATGGTTGTGAATTGGTTGAAGACGAGGAAAGATCAGAACATCCTGCATCAAAAACCCAAGAGAATGTTGAAAGAGTAAACAAAATGATTCAATTAAACAGGCAATTGACTATTAGTGAAATTTCTGAGGATCTGAACATCTCTTATGTTTCCATTCAAAATATTTTAACAACAGATTTGATCATGAGGTGAGTGAGTGTGAAATTTGTTCCACGCATTTTGATGGTCGAACAAAAGCAATCGCATTTGTCAATTTCACTGGAGTTGCACAATCGTGCTGCTTCAGACTCCAGCTTTTTAAGAAGTGTCACCAAAGGAGATGAAACTTGGGTCTATGGTTATGATCCCGAGACCAAAGTTCAGAGTTCTCAATGGGAATCGCCCAGTTCTCGTGCCAAAAAAAGTGCGTCAATCAAGATCCAACCTCAAGGTGATGATTGTGGGTTTTGTATCCAGGAATACTACAATGAATTCTGAATATTATAAGAGCTTATTAGAGCATGTAAGAAACGATTTGTGTAGAAAATGACCTGAGAAATGGGCAAATGGTTTCATGCTCCATCATGACAACTCTCCGTGTCACACATCTCTTCTGGTATGGCAATTTCTGTCAAATAAAAACATTATGGTGTATCCTCAACCACATCATTCACCAGATCTGGCAATGTGCGATTTCTGGCTCTTCCCCCAAAGTTAAAATGACCATGAAAGGTAAATGTTTTGAATCGATTCAGGACATCGAGGCAGCCACGACAGTGCAACTAAAGACACTCATGAAAGAGGACTTCCAGAATTGCTTCAGAAAGTGGCAAGAATGATGGGATAAGTGTGTTTGAAGTGAGGGGGAGTATTTTGAGGGGGGATTAATGGCAATGTGTCTTTTACTGTAATACATTTTCTTTTATTTAAGCATTCACCGTATTTTTTGATCACACCTCGTACATTAATAAATTGGAAACTCTCAATGGCACCTATGATTTTGCAATGGAGAATGTAAATGACCTCATTATTAGCAATGAAGAGACTTGGGATAGATGCAAAAAAGAGGCCCAATGGAAAGAGTTCCAAATGACCTCGGAACTATATTTGTCAACCCTTTTACCTCGGAATTGTATTTGTCAACCCTTTTTCCTAGAACATGCAGTTCACTGTTAAACTGTTTTTGGCATTGGATTTATTATAATGGTATATTTATTGCTTGATTGTTTTTTTTCTACAGCTTCTACTTATAGTGCATATTGAATATTCGAGATAGTGGGGTGGAAGCAGGAGAGGAAATATTTAAATTTAGCTGGTTTGTTTCTATCACTGTTATACAGAATGGGCCTAAATTGGTAGGCGCCACTGAAAATGGCACCTATTGCAGTGGTTCCCAACCCTGTCCTGGAGGAACACCAGGCCAATTGGGTTTTCAGGCTAGCCCTAATGAATATGCATGAAGCAAATTTGCATGCCTATCACTTCCATCATATGCAAATCTCTCTCATGCATATTCATTAGGGCTAGCCTGAAAACCCAATTGGCCTGGTGTTCCTCCAGGACAGGGTTGGGAATCACTGACTTATTGCATGTTAGTCAAATTAAGGCACCATTTATAGAATTGTATCTAGTGGTGCCTAAATCAGCTTAGGTGTTCATAATGTTAGACCAGGGTTTTCCTGGCCTAATTTACCGCTGCCTAACACAGATGCCTACCGACACCTATGTCATTCCACGCCCAAACATAGAAAAATGAAGGCAGATAAAGACCATATAGCCTATCTAGTCTGCCCAACCATGCCATCTGCTATCCCCTCCTCTTCCTTAGAGATCCAATGTACTTGTCCCAAGCTGTTTTGAAGCTTCTTCTCCTCTACTGAAAGGCCGGTCCAAGCATTCACCACCATTTCCGTGAAAAAGTATATTCTGAGGTTACTTCTGAATCTATCCCTTTCATCTTCATCCTATGCCCCCTCATTCCAGAGCCATGCCCACTTTTCTCTTGGGTAGGTTCCGTTCCAATTTCCACACAGAACTTTAATAATTTTTAATTGGCTTTTAATAGGCACCACTTATAGAGGCATGGCCAAAACACTGTGTCATATTGTTTTGAGATTGCTAGATATATGTAACAAGCATCGGCAGTCTATATTTAACTCTCTACTTTGTTTTCTCTGGTCTGCTTCTGTTCTTTTTAGGTAGATAAGGCCTTCAAAACTGAACATGATACTCCAAGTGGGGCCTCACCAATGACTTGTACAGGGATATTACACCACCTTTCTTCTACTGGTTATATCTCTCTATGCAGCCTAGCATCCTTCTGCCTTGTTACATTGTTTTGCCACCTTTAAATTCTCTGAAACTATCACCCCAAAGTCTCACCCTTGTATCCTGTTCTCCCAAATTTAAGGTGGTTTTGTCAATAGATTTATCAGAAATTCTTGGTTCAGCTTTGTCAGCTTTCTCATATTTGAGATCGGTGGTTCCCAACCCTCTTCTGGAGGACCACCAACCAGTCAGGTTTTTCGGATAGCCCTAATGAATATGCATGAGAGAGATTTGCATATAATGGAAGTGATAGGCATGCAAATCTGCCCATTCATTAAAGCTGTCCTGAAAACCTGATTGGCTGGTGGTCCTCCAGTGCAGAGCTGGGAACCACTGCTTTAGATAATCCAAATTCCATTCAGTTCATTTTTTGCCTGAACTCCACATGCCATGCCTTCAAGCAAATTCCGCAGATATCACATGTTTAAAGGTATTAAAAAGTTCTATGAGTTGCATTCTGTAAAGACCTGTAGTCTGGTCTGGCATACCTGTAACAAACAGCAGGATTTGTAGATAAAGATTGCATATTGGCTAATCAAAAGGCAGAAAGAAAATCCAACGTAGTCTGCAGTAAACAATAGCAACCAGAAAACAACAAACAGACTGCAGACAATGTACAAGATGCAGGCGTTGTTTATTAGTAAATGCAGTAACATATACAACCTTATAGCCAACCAAGGGACCCGACACGGTCTGTGTTTCGGATGACACGCCTTCCTCAGGGGTCCTAATGAATATTAAGCATAAATACTTAAGATAATGTGTGAACATAAAAAGGTGAAGCAAGCAAATGGTAATGTGTCAAAGGTGATAATGTCATACAAGAACATATTAAAGAGAAAAAGTAAAAATGTACAAATAATATCGGGTGTCTCTGAGTGTGATTGAAATATATAATGATATAGTGCAAAAGGATGCAAAGATTTTTAATGACTAGAATATCACTGAATGAAAAACTAGAAATGAAGTGACACGTGTCAAATGAAAAGCAATTAATATCAACATAGGGATACGTGACAATATTTAATTGCTCTTAGCTATTGTTAAAGAGTATTTAGGCCACCTTTGACAACACTAGCTCTGTGCATTTAGTCATCACTCCGTTAATCGTCTTTTCTTATAATTCTGTGGTCACCACCCACTCACATTGAACCCATGGTATATCAATCTAAATGTCCATGGCATGCAACAGGTTTAAGTTTTAGCAAACATTTTATGACTTTTTTTATATATTGTTTTAATATTATTTCTTACATTGCTTTTAATATAGTTTCTTCTTATTGTTGTTTAATATTGTTGTTTAACATTGTTTTCTAATAAAGTCTTTTAATAATTTTTTGTTATTAACATACAATAATGCATTTTAATATTTTAACATTCATATAGTACATTTTAGTTTGGGTTTTATTAACTGTTAGGCGTTAAAATGCACTTTCTCCAGCACATTTGGATCATCTGTTGTTTTAAGTTGTATTCATAACATTGATTACAACCTTTTAAGAAGTGCACATTATGAAGATTTATATTATATTGTTTTTTGTATCCTATGTTATACAAATTCCAGTATGAGACAGCCACTGTACATATTAGGTATTCTTAACCTATTCAGTTTTGTTCTTAATGTTTTAGGACCAATGCTTTTATTGACTCCATGCCTTATCATTTTTATTTTCATCAGTTTGTTATCTTTTACGCAGTTTGCTTTATACCTTAACCACCATGGTATGTTTTTTCAGTTTTTTGTTACCTATATGCTGGTTTCCTATTCACACACTCACTGCCCCTTTTTCATTATGCAGTATCACTTCCGGTTATTAAGATTTGGTTTATTTTTATTGTTGGTCTGCTCCATTTCTCGTTTCACCACCACTTCTGGTTCTCTTTTCTTTTCTTATATTTGTGATTTGTTTCTTCCGTCTGTCACGTATCCCTATGTTGATATTAATTGCTTTTCATTTGACACGTGTCACTTCATTTCTAGTTTTTCATTCAGTGATATTCTAGTCATTAAAAATCTTTGCATCCTTTTGCACTATATCATTATATATTTCAGACACCCGATATTATTTGTACATTTTTACTTTTTCTCTTTAATATGTTCTTGTATGACATTATCACCTTTGACACATTACCATTTGCTTGCTTCACCTTTTTATGTTCACACATTATCTTAAGTATTTATGCTTAATATTCATTAGGACCCCTGAGGAAGGCGTGTCATCCGAAACACAGACTGTGTCGGGTCCCTTGGTTGGCTATAAGGTTGTATATGTTACTGCATTTACTAATAAACAATGCCTGCATCTTGTACATTGTCTGCAGTCTGTTTGTTGTTTTCATATTAGCTAATCAAACATGAATCATAATTTCCAACAAGGGCATCGTCAGATGACATTCAACTTGCCCTTTAAGTTATAAGTAGGAGTATAAATGAATAGGGAGGTATTGCCAATGCTAATGAGAGAGATGAGAGATGAACTCGGTACTATGAAAAGCTCTGCATTACTTATTACTTAAGGTTGACCAGGAAATATTTCTTTGAGAGTGCTAACAATCCATCCAAATTGTTTTTGTAGCAATTGAATCACAGTAAGATCAAAAAATGAATTAAAAACTAGCAGCAACGGAAGCTGGTCAGCACAAAAAGATGATCAGAAAGTGTGGAGACATTAATCTTCTCCAGGTAGACAAGCAGTGCCCTGCACACATGCAGCTAGTGCAAAAGTTTGTCCTGTTTGGCCAAACCCGTAGGCTGAAAGGTAGGCAAACAAAGTTCCTGATTGACATGAAAGGCGGAAACCACTTTTGAAAGGAAGGAACTGTGCTAAGGGAAACACCAACATAGCACATAAAGGCCCGCAGGTACCAACTCCAGTTTTTTTTCATCTAAGCATCGATGAACATCAAGATCTCAAGACATCATCGATTCGGTGGTCCCAGGAACCTACGACCTGGCTGCCCTGAGGAAGCCTGCTCTTACCATCAGAAGTTAATCAGCATCAGGTCTGGCTAGTACCTGGATGGGAGACCACCTGGGAATACCAGGTGCTGTAGGCCAAGAGGCTCCATGTTAGGCAGCAGTGCCACAAAGAAGCCACACACTGCATGGGAAAATGCAATCACAAACCACTCCTGTACTCTGCTGTGAAACATCATAGGGTGGATTCCTCACTGTGTATGTTGCCATGAGTTAGGGCTGACTCAGTGGCATAATCCATCCATCATCTTTCATTGAAAGAGTATTTCTCGATACTTCTCAATCCAGAATCTTCTGAAGTACCAGATATGGATTCTGACTGATTGTGAGCCTACATTATCTGTTCCAGAATCATATGAGATCCCTTCAAACCCATCTCTTCTTCTTTTTTCCTAAGTATATCAGGCAGCTACAGAAAAGCTCTGATTCTCAAATTGGAGTCAGATACTGAACCCAAAGCAGATCCTTGATGCATTAGATTACATTGAGCCTCCTACAGAACTTCTTAAGTTGCCTCTCTACTTCAGGATGTGCTCTTTAAGAGCTGGGAAATCCCTCTTTCTCTTACTATTGTTCCCAGAAAGATTGGCTCTTTTCGACCCTCACACCCTACTGAGAGTTTCCTGACTTCCAACTGTGAATACTGATCTTACTGAACCGGATCATTGATTTCTTCTTAATGTACACTTTGAAACTGGGACTCTTATCTTTGTTCTCTGCTACGCATTCTTCCTTTGACAGCACCACTGACCACCACTGCAGGGATCCACCATGGATGTAGAACCTGTAAGGTGGGATCACCTTTTTTGTGCAATATAACAATGTGGTAAACAGGGCATGTTTTCTGCATGGTTTAGAGACTATTAAGCATGGTACGATTCTTCTGTTTATCACTACATCATACTACCTCCATCAAAAAGTATAGAATGAGTTAGGATAGATCGTCTATCCCACCCATCACAATAGTTTGGCTTATTACATTACCATGACTCTGATGGAGGGATCCAGTCTGGGTGTGGAGTCTGCTAAGTTGGATCACCTCCCACATTTTCCATTTACTGGAGAGATCCACTATTGGTGTAGAGCCTTTAAAGTGGATCACCTTTCTTTCATTGACTGTCTGTTTCATCTACATTCTCCGCTGAGGCCTCGAAGATGGAGAATACCATATATAGATGGTTTACTGATTATATTCCCTCAGCAGGATCAATCAAGTTCTTCAACACAGAATGTCTACCACTGTACCATCAATGCTAATAAAGTAGTCCAGGAGATATTCACTATATTTCTTTAGCAATATCTTACCCTACTGCCCATTTACTAATGTCAAAAGGGTAATGTCAAGATCAACCTTCATCTCCATCTACTTTTGTATACTAAAGAACTTGGAGGCTTGGGAGTTGCTGTAGGAGAGAAGGAGGCCACTGCACATCCTATTTAGGATGATTTTATCCTTTTCTGGCTTTCTCTGCCTTCACTAGGGTCTAACTTTATCATTCTAGACCTGTTCTTGAACCTTTCCTCACCCGTTCTGGAACGTTCACTACTAGCTGGTAAACTGGACTATGAACAGATTCACAATCATATCTTTCAGAATCCAATATGGATCGCTACACAACTTCCTTTTTCGCATTTGGTATTGTTCTAATACTTATGTTGGGATGTGCCTTTGTTAAAAGTCTTTTTTCTATTCCCTTCAGAGCATTACTGTTTTTCTACCTGTTATACTGCTATGGAGTATACCTGAGAACAGACACAAGATACAAGAGAGCACATCTGAACCATCGCTCAGTGGACAAGTGCAGTGAACTGTAGACCGACCCTGGTTCAACTCCCACTTCAGCTCTGTTATCAGTTGCAAGTCCCTACCCTGCTGATGAGTTATGGGATAAACATAGAGGATCTCTAATTAGAAAATGAAGAATGTAAATTAAAGAGCTAATGCCAGTACTGGATAGACTTGCATGATCTGGGTCCCATATGTGATGATTTGGTGGAGCATGGGCTGGGAAGGGCATCAATGGAAACTCCACTAACTTGGAACATGAGGATGTTACTGTCCAGACTTTATGGTAGATATCCAGCAAACAGGATGGTTGGATAGGCTGGAGTGAGCTTGGACGGCAACTTCAGCATTTGGAACCTAAGACAATACCAGGTGGACTTTACAGTCTATGACCCAGAAATATCAAAGAAGAAATAAGTTAATTTAATCATGTATTTTTAATGGGTATAATTAATGGGCAGACTGAATGGATTGTCCAGGTCTTTATCTGCTGTCATTTACTATGTTACTATGTACTGTATTAATGTCAGTTTTGTTCCTGACTTTCTATTCTTCTCTGTGACTGAAGGGAAACAACAGAGCTCCCCTCCTGGATAAGGCTGGGAGCATGTAAACTCTCTCCACCAGCTGCAAAATTTGAAATGGCCTGGTGGTGACTACGTTATGCTGCAACTCTGCTTCAAAAACTCCCTTAACAAATTCAAGACTAAACTAAAAATGTTCTTATTCCAAGACACATACCACAGCATCTAAATATTTCCTTTCCAACAGCACAGCAGTATATTACACGAACCACTTTTAAGAAGCGATCCCCAACCCTAATGTTTTATTCCCCCCTTCCCTTTAATTATTTGTTTTTTAATGATGTAATTATTAACTCCCTCCCCCCTTTACCCTCAAACTCATGTTTGTATTTATAATTTGTCTATTTAATGTTCACATTTCGCCCTCCTACCCCCTACAAAAAAATTTATTTTAACCTTTTTTAGCTTTGTAAACCAGCCAGGTGCACGTCGATGGTCGGTATATTAAAAGGTAATTAAACTTGAAACTTGAATTACATTCAAAACCTATCTCAGTTCTCTCACAACGCTACCATTCACATCCTGTGATGATGGTTTTGTAGCTCGCTGCGATCACGTCTTCTAGCAAGTTACACTTCTAGCAAGTTACATTCCACTTATTTCTTTTATTGGGCACCCTGGCACTGTCTGTAGTAGTTGGCTATGCACTAGAGAATGACACGATGACAAAATTCATCAACCTTCCCGTCCCTGCAGATAACTGCGGGAAATAATTCCATCTCATTTTCTAGTGTCTATTTCAATCTCAATCCTTCTACACCAGCATTCTTCAAAGCAAAGCTTGCGGGTCAGTGGTTATGGCCATTCATACTCTGATTCTTCCCTCTCTCCTTAAAGAATGCCATGAAGATGGTTTCCCACGGTTATCTGCGGGGACGGGAACAGTGATGAATTTTGTCACCGTGTCATTCTCTACTATGCATTCCTTCTTCAGGGTTCCAAAGCCTACTCTGTGCATTTATTTGCGTGGTAATATTGTTTTCATTTCCACACAAAAAGTATGCCTTGTTTCTTCCACTCATAGTTCCATCATATGTTTTCAGCTGGAAATAATGTTTCCAGCAGTATGCGATTTTCATCGTTTCTGTGGGTTGTATTGCTACAATGCAAACATAATGCCTCGTACTGAGTCTACAATTCTATTTCGCTAGACAAGTGAACTTTCTGTTACATCGCCAGCCCTTCTATTTTTTATTTTTTAATATTTCTCTTAATCATATAATTATCTGTTACATGGTTAATTATCTGGTTACATGGTTACTGTATTGCTATGTGGCCACCTTTTTGTAGCCCTGATTGCCTCTCTTGCTTCTCAATAAAGACCTATAAAGCTACTCTAACTCACAGGCACATTGCTTCTTTACATTTCTATTAGGTCAGCTTGAACTCTACGGTGTCATCACCGTCAGTTGACATCTCTTGGTTCAGGAGTAAACTCTAATAATTTGGTAGCAAGCATTCAAGCTCAAATTGCACAGGAGTTCATGTCCAACAGGCTTGCCTTTACTGTCTATTTTTTTCCTATTCTCATCTTAAAAAAAGAAAAAAAATGGGAACAGAATGGAACTGTCCTCTGATAATTCTACACTTCCCTTCCATTGGTCCACGTGTGTTTTTTGCTTGCTATACTTCTCCACTATTTGCAACCAGACTCATGATAGCTCTTCTTTCCACCATTCCTTCCTTTAATTAGGAAAAGGTCCTATATCTCTTACTCATAAAAACTGCCTTATTCGACAAATATATCACCTAAACAGAATCTTCTCCAAACACTTCTTTTCTTTTCTCGTTCCCAATATACCCCCCTCCCCTCCACCCACCTCTGAAATCCTAATCAAACCATATTTTGCAATTCGGGACATGTCTTCTAATATGTCTCCCTGAAATCTCTTAAACTATATATTGTAATTTTCGATGTATTTTTTATTAATTCGCGACCTTTTTCCTAACAGGTCCTCTCGAAAATGTCTTAGCACACTGTACACTATATACTGTATACTTTCGCATTCTTAAAGTTTGATGTACTCTATATCTCCTCGGACTATATGCATATTGTAATTCACCGAATGTCCAGCTGTCTTGAATGTAAACCGCCTAGAAGTCGCAAGATTGTGGCGGTATAGAAAAATAAAGTTATTATTATTACTTGATCCTCAAGTTTCTGAACTCACTACTCTCCTCTTCTTTTCACTAGAAGATGAGGCCACCTACAGGGATATCCAACATTTCCATTGCCCGTTCACCATCTCTTTCCTAAACTTCTTTGCTAATTTCCCTTTTTTCCAGCATATCTCTTGAGAAGTACTACTTCTCCTTTGCTATCTTTGCACTGGCTCTTTTAATTTTTGAAGACATTCCAGCGCTCTTTCAGAGCCCTCAAGAGGAGCATTTTTTAAATGTGGCTTTGCCCCAGTCCACCTCTATTTCTTTTTCTTTCCATTTACTTTCTATAATCCATAGTAATGACTTTCTCTCCTTACTAGGCTGTTTGTCCTATAAAACTGTTCTATTCAACGGGAACCATACTTTCATTTTATACTTGGCAAAATTCCTTTTCACTACCCTTCTGTGTCTACGTGAGACACAACTGGTTTCAGCAGCTCTTTTTGATCTGGCTGTTCATATATGTACATTTGCAATATCCATTTACTCTTTTCTTCTTAAATCCCTTGCATATGCTTGAATTCCCCTGCTGCTATGAGGTCGTCTCTTATTTTATAGCCTCCATTCCTATAATTCTCTGGGTTCTTCTCTTTTTCCTCTTGTTGAGGATGAGGTTCTTCTGATTAGTCTTTCTTTATTTTCCTTGCCTCCACCTACTCGTATCAGACGGTATATCTGATTTTCTTGCGAGGCAACAAGCTTTTATATTTCCTTAGAGGCCAACTTTCCCTTCATCCCCTTTACTAAAGCTAGGGAGTCCCACATGAAAGAATGTGCACTGTTTGTCTAAGGATAAAGAACAGTTACTTACCGTAACAGATGTTATCCAGGGACAGCAGGTAGATATTCTCACAACCTGCCCACCTCTCCTAGTTGGCTTCTTCACTTGGACATAGAACTGTTGACCTCGTAAGTTGGCATTGGGCGGGTAGGCATTCACGTGTGCACGGTGCAGGCAGTCTCAAAGCTTTGCTTAAAAGCTTAAAGTGTCAGTACACTTTACCACTGTCCATACCAGGCTTTGTGGATGATGTCACCCACGTGTGAGAATATCTGCCTGTTGTCCCTGGATCACACTGGTTATGCTGTGCTTCTCAGTTACAGTGCATGGATCAGTACAGAATAACAGGTTGGGTGTTTGAAATAATACCTACACATAACACCTGGCTCCAAACTACTGAAGCTAAAGACTATGTTTGGATGCACTTATACACTACACTAGTTGACTATGATGCAAAAAGAACAATAACATCTCTAACTTTTAATGAGTTTAACAACAGAGTCACTGCAAGAACACACAGATCAAACCAATATAGCAGAAGAATGTTCAGGCCTAAGCCTAACTTCTTATTAGTAGCTGTACCACCTTCTGAAACACAACCTACACAGGTGGGAGGAATTTTTCCTAACTTTATTACTAAAAAACTATGGGTAGACACAACTGATTACAATGTTACCTGGAATGGATGGATTCTAGCCTCACAGGGTACTTCTGGCAATATTCCAGAAAAACTCCAAATCAGAAATACTTTCTATTTTACTGGCATGAACCCCCAATTTTGAATGCTTGGGGAAAGTGATATACAAGGGGGGCTCCGCCCCCCTTGAACCCCCCGACCTGATAATTTTCTTTCCTTTTTTTTCTTAATAATTAATGTCATACCCAATGTATCTCCGAGGGCAGTGTTCAAATGCCCCAGGTGGGTTATTCCACCATATGTATTTGTTTATTCTTCTATGTAATGCAGGCATTCTTTGCACTGCATTCTCAAAGGTGTACCATTCTTGTGCATAACAATTACTTGTAATAAAGAGCCTTTTTGCCACAAATTCTGTGAAGCCTCCTTTTATTGGTACCTGATGAGGGTACCTGTCCATTATCCTCAACAATTCATCATACTTTATCCATCCATAAAAGTCATCCATTATTACACTTTCCTGACCCACATAACCATCCCACCACTCCCCCCTGCTGTGCTTCTCAGTTACAGTGGCAAAATAATGTCAGATTTAAGAAGTTAGTTGGGCTGAGAATTTTTCAGCACCCCCTTGTCCATCAGGTTAAAATGGAGCCTGACACAGGCCATATTTTGGCAAATTGCCTGCATCAGGGTTGCACAGAATTTTTAAAAAAATATAAAATAGATATACATACACACTGTGAACCGAGAAAAAACCCACACCAAAATGTTTTTTGTCATATCTTCCACAGAACTCGGTCAATTCTTATGAAATTTAGTTTGTCGTGTCCTGAATGAAGTTGATGTACAGTGTGTGTTTATTCCAGGAACTTAGGTGTTTCTAGGAGGCTGCAATTAGGGCACCTAGTGGTACCTAATGGCATCTTTTATGGAATATGGCTCAAGTTTTTTCCTTCATTTATGGGCTTTTTTCCTAGCATTTTTATATGGAACATTTCTACAATGATGTAATTATCTTTGATATTTTATATAATTTTCACAAAATGTAAAACGAAAAGAAAAAGTGCTCTGAAACTTCTTTGGTGGTTATTTAAACAGTTGCCTCTGAATTTCATCAGCAGATCTCTTAAAGGCCTGTTTACTTAAGCACAATAAACAGTGATGTGAATTATCAGTGCATGAGAGTCCAACATAGGTCAATACAATGTAGTACCTCGAGTTCCTCAGACTCTTATTAATGGACATACAGTGGTCTCCAACCTTTTTCATGTAAAGGGCTGCAATGTGAGTATGAGAAAGGTCTGAAGGCCATCAAAAGTTTTAAAGCTTATACATACTACTAATTTTGTAAACCGCCTTGACTTGCTTGTTTAGACTGGGCATTAAAACATAAAAAATTAAATGCTAGTATTGTTTCTACAACCCTTAAAGTTAGTTTATAAAATATAGCCTTTATTCTGGATTGTCAGCATAGCAAATTCCATAAATGAGACACCTGAGTAACACACTTAAGAGACTGTTTGCAGTTACGACGTACACTATATCAAGTGGAAAAGATTGAAATTAACACATTTATAAGATTTGAAGAGCATTTCATCCAACTGTTTGAGGGCTGCAATGGAGGAGCTGGGGGCCACATGTTGGAGATCAGTGGTCTAATAGGAGAACTTTTAAGAAACTTCAAGCACTGATTTTTATCAAGAGTGTAAGAAGAAGCTTCATAATAGCAATTAAATTAATTTTTTCAAGCATTTTGCTCCAACTTTTCTGATTAAACAAAATTAAAAGTTGGGTTATAATAGGAGGTTTAGATTGATGATACTTTAATGTTTACCATAATATTCCTGTTCACTCACACTGAAGATGGCACTATTTAAATCTATTTAATTTATGGTTGGGAATGAAAGTCTCTGGCTTCAGTATTTTTCTATCTCTTTTCAGCTACATGTAAAAGCACCCAAATTATAACCAATATGGGCATTTTTGACTGCAATTCTCAATGGATCTTCGTATATGCTAAAGCAATGGGAAAAGTTTTGAAAATTCCTTCAACATGTTTTAGTCTCAGTTCAAAAAGAGGAAGCATAGTACAGTTGTTACCTGAAAATTACCTTCATTTTCAAGGAGAGAAAACACACAGGGGATTGAAAGGTGGGGGCTGGGGGCTGTTTCCTTGTGTTTAACCACATAGGGTTGATCATTTCATGGCTTATAGACACTGCTTTTACAAAAGGGGTATATTCTCTCCTTATTCAGGAAACTAGTGGGTTTTCTTGAATGTAAAGTGCAAATGTTGGCCTCCTTGTCTTCCTCTTTTTTTTCTTTGCTAATTGTTTTTTGTTTTGCAGATGTCAGCAGTCATCAGCAAGCCGGAGAACCAGAAATTTACCTCACAATATAACACAAGCAGAGACTTACCTATGACACAGTAAGCAACTGGTTGTTTAAAGTAATGTGTAAAGATTCTTACATCGTCTGTTGATCATAGAAGTTTCTCTTAAACACTTTTGGAAAGTTAGCAGTGCACTTGCATTTCTGCCTTTAACTTGCGTTATTCACTTGTTTTAACAATAAAAATGAAATTTAAAATGAAGAGGTTGCTATACTTTCCTGAACAGGTATAAGACAAAGATAGATTGAAATGTAGCTTGCATTATAAATCCCCCAAGTTGTATACCAGTTATGGCAAAGTACAGTTTTCCAAACCCAGTATGTTTATTTATGTATGTATTTAATAAACAATACATACCGTATTTCCCTGCATATAGGCCACCCCTCTGCATAGGCCGCACCCATGTATAGGTCGCAGAAAACGGCGGCCTATGTTTAAAAACCGGAAGATAAGCCGCACCATGGTATTAGCCACAGCTTATCTTCCGGTACCTTCCCTGCCTTTTACATTCATCCCCTCCACCCCCGGTACCTTTTTAGGAAGCCCCCTCATTGGCACGTGGCTCGGGTCTCCAGCGATGCAGGGCAGCCGTGATCTCTTTGGCATCCAGCCTGCTCCCACCCCCCCCACCCCTGCTGAATGGCCAACGTCAGTTTTCACGGGACTCGTGAGAACTGACCTCAGCCACTCAGCAAGCGGTGCAGGGGCAGGCTGGATGCCGAAGAGATCATGGCTGCCCTGCACCGCTGGAGACCCGAGCCGAGCACCAGTGAGAGGGCTTCCTAAAAAGGTACCAGGGGTGGGGGGGGAATGATTTAAAAGTTTTATAAAGGCCGCCCCATATAACTAGGCCGCACCCTATACATGGGTTTGTAAAACCCATGTATAGGCCATGGCCTATATATGAGGAAATACGGTACTTGAATATAAAAAAATGGCCTAGAGGTCTCAGTTTATATTCTGATCCTTGAGTTTGTGCCTACCCCAGCCCAATCCTGTTGCAGGCCTCTTGTGGGCCTGCATGAAACCCTGGTGGTCCAGCAGTGAGCCAAGACAGGAGTGATCCTTCCTGCATCCTATCTCGGCTGGCTCTAAACCACACCGCCTCCTGACCCCTGCATACTTTACCTTTAAAGCCGTACTGGGCCAGGAGTAAAGAGGGGCAGGAGCGATCTTCCCACACTCCTGCCCCATGAGTGCCACTATCAAAAATGCCTGTCTCTTACATGTTTAATGTATAGTGCTGTGTATGTTTAGCAGCACCATAGAAATGATAAATAGTAGTAGTAGTGATACCTCAATGGCTTTAGTTTCAGTTTTCATTAGCTACAATCCATGTGTATGGAAGCTATTTTGCTTGGAAGTAAAATACAGTCTTTCATTATTTAAATTATTATATTCTAGCCTGGATACGGGGGCTCTATTTGGTTCACATTCACGCAACCAAACTTGGGTTTTTGGTTTCAGTCGAAACCAGGTGATGTTTCAGCTGCAGTTTTGGTTTCAGCCAAAGCTGTAAAATGTCTTTTCCATTCGGTCTCTACAATCTTACATGTTTTACAGATGTGTTCATTAGTTCTTGGACACCAGTGGCTCCAACTGTTTGTTTTAGTTCAGTATAAGTGGCTGTTGCCCGTTGCTTATAATATTTTTAGTGTCTACTCTACATTGACATTACATTACATTTCATATATTATAGCCCATAATTACCATTAAAATTCAATATGGATAGCAGATAAAACTGGCTATAACAAAATCCAGGAAGTACAATTTATCACCTCTATACAACCAGTAGCTTACCATCACTTGTCCTGTAATTTTTCTCTTGCTGTCCTATTTTTAATGAAGCTGCTGTTCTTATTCCTAAATTTGAACTAGAACTTTTGTAAACTGCTTTGTTGCCCTAGACAAAAGTCAGTACTCGTATACCAAATTCAATAAATATCAACAATTTTGGACATCACTACATCTCCACAACTGTTCTTTTCACTATCTAATATAATAAAACCCTAGACGCGCATGCGCACTCTTACCTGCGTGTTCCATGATCTCTGATCCATGATCAGTAGGTCTGTGGCAGCAGGAGTACGCATGCGCGAATCCCCAGCCTTACAGCACCTACCTACACTCGCCAGCAGGACTGGCCGCCAGCGCTGGACTCCCTGCTCTCCACAAGATTGCGGTGTTGGCTCCTCTCACGAGCCACACCAGTGTTGGAGAAGGCTTCCGACGCTGGCGGGGATCGAGAGGAGCAGCCACGACACATTTAAACTTTAAAAAAAATTTGCCCAGAGCAGGCCAGACCGCGGTGCGGGCAGGGAAGCGCCGACAAAAAAGACTCCATCCGCGAGCCGCTCAACGGGACCAGGCAGGCAGGCAGGCAGCCAGCCAGCCACGCGAGGGAGGGCAACAGAATGAAAAATAAGTAACGTGCAGGGAGAAGCTGGGCCTGCCTGCGAGGAACGCAATAAGGGAAGGGGGGCCCTTGGAGCAGGCTAGACCGCGGGAAAGAAAAGGGGAAGGGCCAAAAGGAGCAGGCCACATCGTGGTAAGAGTAGGGAAGGGAGGTGGGGGAAAATGCTGCTACTGCTGCACAGGGAAGTGGGGGGGGAGGGAAATGCTGTTGCTGCTGCACAGGGAAATGCAGGGAAAAAATGACAAGACAGCAGGAGGGAGGGAGACAGAAAGAAAGGAAGAAAGACACAGGGGCAGGGAGAGGGACATAAAGACAGAGAAAGGGGGCCAGGGAGAGAGAGAGACAGAAAGAAAGACAGACAGACATATATTCTAGCACCCGTTAATGTAACGGGCTTCAAGACTAGTATCATTAATATTATGCCTCTAAAAGCATTTCTCATTCCACCCCTTGTCTTCTACAATCAAGTTGGGGGGAGGAAAAAATTGCCATTTTCTAAGCTTTTATACTTTGAACTATAATAAATTCACCACTTATTGAAGCATTGTCATCTCAGATGTGCAAGGTCAGTTCAGTTATTTTTGGTGATTTTAATTTGCATGTGAATGAAGTTCTGTTGACTACTGCTTGTGAGAATATTACATTTAAATTGCAATGGCTGCTTTGGATTTGAGTCAGACTGTAAATAAACCTACTTACAATTTAGGTTAAACATTAGATTTGGTATTTTTTTGTCAGTCTCTTCTTTCTCAAAGTAAACATAGATTAACTTGTAAAACTGTTCCATAGACATTTCAGCCCAGATTCTATAAAAGATGCTTATAGTTAGGCATTTTTTTAAAAAGTTTAATTGGTGCCAATAATGAACAATTTGGCAGCTCATAATTGGCAAAAATTAAAATTAATTTGGTGGTAGGTATCTAATTCAGTAGGCACCAAGTCTAAGGCACCTACCAGAAAGTGGACATGGTTAGGGGCCAGATCTTGGACATGTTTTGTATATAAGAAAACACTGGAATAGTGAGTGCCTAAAGTTAGGATGCCTAAGTCTAGTTTAGGCACGATTCTATAAATGGCACCTAACTTAAGATTCGTCAAAAACCACACAAATCTCTGGGACAAACAACTAAAACATTCAGTATTCACACACCCATTTGGGCAAAGCACCCATAAATTCTCCAAAAAACAATAACAGAGGGAAGCAGGTTTGAATAACCAAAACACTTGAAACAGTAAGGATTAAAACCAGGGATTGCTGACGAGTAATGAGAAATTCAGCGCTGAAGTCCTCAAGGACAAGATAAGTTATTAGCTAGTTTGTAGTTCACTACAGTAATGTGAATGAGTGGACTTTTAGAATTAAATATCAAAAGGAAGAATATCTCCTTTTTTGAATTGATATTTTTGATAAAGTGCTTAGGATTCATGAGGGTTGAGATTCATATGATTGAAGGCTGGAATTGATTGATCGGGACCTGGAATAACTGTGCATTTATTAGTCAATATAAGTTCTGATGTCTCTCTCCCTCTGTTATTGTGTTTGTTTGTTTTTTAGAATTATGGGTGGTTTGCCTAAATGAGTTCATGAATACTGAATTTTTTAGATGTTTGTCCCAGAGAGTTGTGTGGGTTTTGACAAAATTTTTTTCTGGGACGTTTTTACATGCTGTGGTGTGTTGTGACTATTTGAAGAATTTACCTAACATAAGATTGACGGACGATAAGTGCCACGTTTCTTGGCACCTACGTTTTAGGTACTCCAAAGAACTGGAGAAAAACTATGTTTTCTTCTGTGATAATAACGTAATTTACTGACAATAATCACAGCTATAATTATAATTATGATTTAAATTAAATATTTATGTGAAAAACTCAGACCCTGAACCCGTGAAATAGTGTAACAACACCACCTGAGGTTCAATGGGGGACCATCATAGTTTTTCACTGTCCCCATATACCATCCAAACAATTTGACACAGAAAATACAAACAGTACTTATCTGAGTCGGATGGAATTCCGTTGTTGAAGAACCTCAGAGGATTTAAAGTGACAAGTGCAAAATAAAAACCAATGCTGTGTTGATTGAAGAAAAATTCACTCTAATGACCCTGTCCCCCCAGGACCGCGTCCATAGAATATAATGGGTGCGTTAGCATTTAGCGCGTGCTAATTTGGATAGCGTGCCTTAGTAAAAGACCCCCTCAGTTTGTTTTTCTTCATTGAGGGGTTCATTACATATGGAAGCACCAATGAATGTTGTGTTTAAGAGGACAAAAGATATTCCTTGGTATTCACCACAGTTGAGGCAAGAGAAAAGAAAATCATGAAAGTTGGAAAGGAAATGGTATAAGAATTCTTCTTGAGAATCTTCGTAGATTACAGACTTGCTTTGACAAGATATCTGGAGTTTACTGATTAAAGTTAAGAAAGATTACTTTATAACAAAAAAATTGTGTATATTATGTATATTAAATCTTTATTTTCCATTATATAGAGATTGATAACAAACCATCATTTTTGGATTGTCAAACAATCGTTCATCTGAATTTTTTTGATGCATTCCCACATGAAATTCAAAAGATAATGTGATTCTGTACCTGTTTTTGATAGATTGATAATATGGCAGTACCAATTGTCAAGGGGTGCCATACTCTTACAAAGGTTACTGGGGCTCAAGTTGATAAAACAATTAAATGCCTGAATGATTCATCACTACCAGTGGCATAGCTAGATCTGAATGGACCCTGGGCAGAAAATTTGAAATGGGCCTCCTATAATACCATCACTCCCAAGATAGGGGAGGTTGCATATTACGTACAATTAATAAATTCAGAAAAAAAAAAAAATTCTGCCTTTGTTGTCTAAGCATTACTTTGGTTCTAGCACCTCTCTTCTACTTTTCTGTTCTTTTCTTAACTCTCTGCAGCACATTCTGTCCTTTTGATATTTCTTCTCTCTCTCTCTCTATATATATATATACAACATTCATCTTTTTTGGGTGTCCTTATCCGTCCTAGCTAGTATCTCCCCTCTTAAGTCCCTCTCCATATCATAGTAGCATAGTAAATGATGACAGATAAAGACTCGAGTGGTCCATCCAGTCTGCTCACCTATACATGCTCCATAAATTAATTTAGTTTAAATGGACCTTTTTCTTAGATATTTCTGGGACAGAAACCCAGAGCCCTGCCCAGTAGTGTGCTTACGTTCCATCTACTGGAGTCTCCATCAAAGCTCACTCTAGCCCATCTTAACCATACCAGTCATCAAAACCCTCCTTCCCGTCCTCAACTGAATGTCCATATATGGGACACAGGCCGTGCAAGCCTGCCCAGTACTGGCCTTAGTTCCTTCAATGTATACCCATTATTTTCTGATTAGAGATCCTCTATGTTCATCCCATATCTTCAACCCATATTCAATATCTCTTATTTGTGTTCCCAACTTACTCTGTCCAGCAACTCCCTCTGCATCCCTATCCCCAACCCTTCTGGCCTATATTGTACTTGTGTCCCTGTCCCTATTTTCTCTTCACAGCTAGCATCCTTGTGTCTATCCCTCTTAGCCAGTATCTCTTCTGTGTCTCTGTCCCACCCTATGTGCAGCTTTTCACTTCTCTTCCTTCTGCACCTCACCTACCCACCCTTCTCGTGGTCTGCCATCTCTCCCTCTCTTACCCCTGTTCCAGTCTCTCTATCTGTTCTCTTTGCTATTCTTCCTGCAACATCTTCCTCCTCTGAACTGGAAATGGTTTTCAAGGGTGATGATGCGGAGGAACTGAAAGAAATCTCGGTGAATCTGGAAGATGTGCTAAGCCACATCGACAAGTTAAAAAGTGATAAATCACCAGGACCAGATGGTATACATTGCAGGATATTAAAAGAATTCAAAAATGAAATTGCTGGCCTGCTGTTAGTGATCTTTAACCTGTCACTAAAATCATCTGTAGTACCTGAAGATTGAAGAGTGGCCAATGTTACGCTGATTTTTAAAAAGAGCTCCAGGGGAGATCCGGGAAATTACAGATCGGTAAGCCTCACTTCAGTGCCGGGCAAAATGGTAGAAACAAATATAAAAAATAAAATTGTGTAACACGTAGACAAACATGATTTAATGAAATGAAGTCAGCATGGGTTCAGCCGAGGGAGATCTTGCCTCACAAATTTGCTTGACTTCTTTGAAGGTGTGCATAAAGGTGAGCCAGTTGATATAGTGTATCTAGATTTTCAGAAAGCTTTTGATAAAGTTCCTCACGAGAGGCTCCTGAGAAAATTGGTTATCGGATAGAAAACCGAGGGTAGGGTTAAACATCATTTTTCTCAATGGAGAAGAGTAAACAGTGCAGTGCCGCAGGGATCTATAATGGGACCGGTGCTATTTAACTTATTTATAAATGATCTGAAAATTGGAATGAAGAGTGAGGTGATTAAATTTGCAGATGACACTAAACTGTTCAAAGTTGTTAAAACGCATGCGGATTGTGAAAAATTACAAGCGGACTTTAGGAAATTGGAAGACTGGGCGTCCAAATGGCAGATGAAATTTAATGTGGAGAAATGCAAAATGATGCACATTGGGAAGAATAATGTGAATCACAGTTACCGGATGCTAGGGTCCACCTTGGGGATTAGCATCCAAGAAAAGGATCTGGGTGTCATCATAGACAATACAATGAAACGTGAACTCACAGGCCTCGAGCATGCGCAGATGCTCAAGGCCCAGCAGAAGAGGAGGCAGATCTTCGGGCACCGGCACCAGCACAGGACATGCCAGTGCCGGTGCCCAGATGACAGTAAGAAGCGGCGGGGGGTGCCCGATCGCGGCGGGGGGTGTGCCCAATTACGGTGGGGGGGGTGCCCGATCGCGGGGGGGGGGAGGGTGCCGGATCGCAGGGGGGCGCTCGTAAATCGAGCCATGCTCAGTTTCCGAGGCGCCAATTTTGCAAATGTTTTGCTCGTCTTGCAAAACACTCGCAAACCGGTGCACTCATAAACCGAGGTACCACTGTATAATAAAACCCTAAGCCGCACATGCGCACTCCCACCTGCGTGCTCCCGTTTTCCGTGCACTGTAGGGCACCCCAGGTAGGAGTGCGCATGCGCGCGAATCTCTCTCTTTCTCTCTCCACGGCCACGGTGGCTGTCGGCGGGTGCATGCCGCGGCAGCTGTAGGCCGCGGTGGCTATCGGCGGCTGCAGACCGTGTCGGCTGCCGGCAACTGCAGGCCACAGCAGCTGTCGGCGGCTGCAGGCTGCGGCGGCCGAGCACTGAGCACGGAGCCAGTGTAGATGGCTGGAGGAGGACGAGGAGGAGCTGCGAGAGCTCCGCAGAGGCAGGCGGTGACTAGAGAACAAAAGGAAGTAAGCCAGAGAAGCATAAGAGCTACCATACTGAGACAGAACAAATCGGGAGAGGGAGAGATGGCATTATAGAATTGGTGCCTTATGCTTGGTATCAGCATGCCTAAATTGTGGTGCCCAGTTATAGATTTCCCCCATCTAATATAATAAAACGAAGCAGGAGGTGACTAGAGAACAAAAGGAAGTAAGCCAGAGAAGCATAAGAGCTACCATACTGAGACAGACCACAGGTCCCAAAGAGTAGAACAAATTTCTGCTGCTTAAAATAAAGCAGTGGATTTCCCCCAGATTCGGGGGAGGGAGTGGGAGAAGGGAGAGATGTTGGACTCAAGTGAGGAAAGGAGGGAAAGACAGAGACAGATGGATGAGAAGGACAGAGGGGCTACTAGGGGGACCAGGAGAGATGGTAGGGGATAGGGAGAGATAAGACTTCAGGGAGTGTGGAGAGGGCAGGAGAGAGAGATGGTCTTCGGGAAGGACAGAGGGGGACAGGAAAGGGAAAGATGGCAAAAGGGTAGAGGGTGTGAAAGGGGGAAAGAGAGAGATGGAAATGGTAGGACCAATGCTGTTTTGGGGCACTGAGGGAGGAAAGGTTGGTACGTCAGGACTGCTGCTGCCGCCTCAGGTAAGTAAAGACCCTGTCAGGTGATAAATGCAATGGAGGATCTTTGAGGGCCAAAAGGGTACAAAGGAAATGGTGAAAGGTGAGGTGGTGGGACTGGGATCAGTGGGAGGCAGGGTCCGGGCATGATAGAGGCGGGGCATGGGTGGGGTCAGGGTCAGGGTATAGGTGGGGCTATTCTAGCACCCATTACTGTAACGAATGTAACGGGCTAAAACACTAGTACTGAATAAATCATTGGTGAAGGTTTTGTGCCAAGCCAATTGTGCCATTTGCTGAAAAATCAGAAACTGGATTCATCTGACCTATTAAACCACAGACCAGTTCTTCTTTGACAAACTCGGTTAACACCAACTAAAAGAGTATGAGGAACCTGAGGTATTGCATATTTACCAATTTGGAATTAGGTAAAATCTTGGATTAATCTTATCATTGATACAGTCTGGAAGGGTTTTGTTGCAAGAGTTTGTGATCCTTATCAGCTGCCTCTAGTTAGTCATATTCTTATTGGAGAGGCTGGCTGACATTGTGATTTCAGGTAGTTTGTTCCAAGAGTATAAATATTTTTTACACATAGAACTCAGCAGCTTTGGATTAGGACAGAACAATCAACTTGGAGCCCTGTACATGCCGATGTTCCACAGGGCTCAGCTTTGTGTAGCTTGTGTGCTGTGCTGTTTGTTTGTGGCCTCTTAACTAGAGAATGACACGGTGACAAAATTCATCACCATTCCCGTCCCCGCGGATAACCGCGGGAAACCATCTTCATGTCATTCAAGGAGAGAGGGAAGAATCAGAGTATGAATGGCCACAATCACTGACCCGCAAGCTTTGCTTTGAAGAATGTTGGTGTAGAAGGACCGAGTTTGAAATAGACAGTAGAAAATGACATGGGATTATTTCCCGCGGTTATCCGCGGGGACGGGAACGGTGATAAATTTTGTCACCGTGTCATTCTCTACTCTTAACAACTTAGATCCAAGGACCCAATAAGACCCCTGAGGAAGGTATTTTTATTTTGCTAAAACATGGCCCGTGTTGGGTCATTTGTATTGTATACATTATTTGGTTTTTATCTTGTGGGTCACTTGAGACTCCCTTTGTGGATTGTTTTTAAGATTATTGTTTTAAAGTTATTTGGACGCTTATTAACCTACAAATTGGTATATCCATTCTTCTGTTCCACAATTTTTTTTGTTGTTTTGCTGCTTCATTTCCTTTGTGGAACCTTTAGGTGCTATTTGGATTTTGTTGTTTAATTTGTTAAGCAGATTTGAGGCAGGGCACTGAATTCATTATGTATCACTAATGATTAGATGTACAGCAATTAATGTTTTTTTTTTAATTCTATTTCTAATATGTTTGTATTTGTATTATGTTTATGCTTTTATATTTGTTTTATTTAGCTTTTTTGTTATTATGTGCTTGATTCTTTCTTTGGAACCCATTTAGATTTTAGATAATACAGGCTATACATTTTTAAAATAAATACATTTTTTATATTCCTAATGTTTTCACCTGTGTCTGCATTATTTCAGAAATGACACGTTATTTTGAGGTGTCTCTTTTGCAGAAGAAAAATTTTCAGCATTGTCTTCATGAAACTTGGAAGTTCTAACTTCTAAATTTGGAAAGGGGTATTTAGCTATCAAAGCTAATATAAAATTTGCTTCCTTTTTTCTTTGCCCACTGTGGCTTATTACCTAGTGTAAATTGATTTCTCTCTCAGTAGTGAGAATATTATTCCATATTTCTGTTAATTTAAATGAATGGGATTTCCCTAGTTTACCAATAGAAACAATACCTTTAAGGGAAGGAAAAGACAGTTTAAGTTTTTGCAAGGTCCTAACCAGACCCAGTCTTTGAGAATTCCAGGAAAGAGGTACAAGTAGAGAACATATAAAGTGTATCCTGGAAAATATTGGAAGCCAATGAAGTTTAGCCAGCAGCAGAGATACATGCTTAAATTTACCCTGGCTAAAAATCAAATTAGCCTCTGCAAGCTATTCTTGGTTAAACTTGAGTTACAATATTCTAACCAGGAGAGGATAATAGATTGAACAAGAACAGAAAAATGCTGCTGATGAAAACAGGACCTGACTTTCCTCAACATATTAAGGCTGAAAAAAACATTTTTTTACTAGAGAGTTAATTTGTTCTTTGAATGAGAGGGATGCATCTACAATGACACCCAAGATCTTAGAGGAAAACTCAATCTGTGGAGAAGCTCCTGATGGCAAGGAAACAGTAGAAGGAAGATGGTCCAGTTTCGGTCCGAGCCATAAGAGTTTAGTTTTGGCTTCATTTAATTTAATTTGAACAGAGAACGCCCAAGCTTGTAATTTCATTATACTCTGAATTATATTCACAGAAAGATTTGAAACATTCAAGTCCACCTCAAGGACAATGAAAATATCGTCTGCTTAAGTGTAAAGGGATTCAAAGGTTGATATTTCAAAGTGGTCATATAAATATTGAAAAGGATGGGAGACAAAGGCGATCCCTGTGGTACCTCACACAATAGCTTCCAAGGGAGTGACATTATGGTGACGGGACAATTGCGTGCCAGACACCAGCGCACCGACAATCGAGCGCTGACAGTTTGGCGCAAGACACAAGCGCGCTGTGGGAAAACTTAATTTTAAAGAGCTTCAACAGGGGGAATCCCCCACACTTTACTGCATACTGTTCGCGCTGTGGTTGGGGAAATGGGGGGGTGCAACCCCCCACATTATAGAAAAAATTGAACTTTTCCCGAAAAAATTTGAAAAAGTTCTGTTTTATCTGTAATGGAGGTTTCCAACCTCCCTCCCCCAACCGCAGCGCGAACACTATGCAATAAAGTGGGGGGGGGGGGGTTCCCCACTCACCCCGCTTTGGAGCTCTTTAAAACTAAGTTTGCCCGCAGCGCGCTGGTGCCTTGCGCTGAATTGTCTTTCCTTCATTGTCGGCGCGCTGGTGTCTCGCATGCGACTGACTATGAACCGACATTATACCATCCATGTTAACAGTATAGGAACGTAATCATAAGAAGTTAGAAAACCATCTTAAAACTGCATGATCTAGGCCTATCTCTGAGAGCAGGTGAATCAAGATGTCATGATGGACAACATCAAAGGCCGCAGACAAGTCTAATTATAGTAGGATGGCAAATTTATTATTCGAGTGTAATTGCTGAACCTTTGAGAATAAAGAAATCAGAAGAGTTTCAGTACTGAAATTTGGCCTAATCCCATGCTGGTACGGCAAAATAACAGAAAATCTCTCTTAGTAAATGGAGAGTTGACTGAAGATTATAGATTCCATCACTTTAATTAACAGCGGTATATTTGCAATTTGCCAATAGTTTAATGGGATGGTTGGATCTAAATCAGCTTTTTTTTTAGCAAAGGGGTAAGAACTATATGGACCATATCAGTAGGAAAAAAAACCCCATCTTCCAAAGCAGAGTTTATAAGTAAGTTCAGTTAGCCGTGCAATAGCTTGAGCAGGGATTTTCTCATATAAATATGAGGGAATGGGATCTAAAATACACTTGCATTTCCACAATTTATGACATAATTATAAGATCTGTGTCTCAGTTACAGGCTTAAGGAAAGGTTCAATAATTAGGGTCTGGCTTGGAGAAGAGAAGACTGAAAGGGAATGACAAAGATTTACAAAATCATGAATAGTTTAGTACAAGTTAATTTTTTAAATGAGTAAATAATAAAACTGCAGAATTTGCTTGCAGAGACTGTAGTCAGGGCAGAGAGGGTGAAGGGATAGTAGTCCTGGCTCAGGATATAATGAAACTGTACAGAATCACTGTCACCCTTGTATTGCTATATTGCTGGCTATACACTTCTCCCTCCGGATTCACGGGGGTTAGGGGCAGAGCCGGACCGCGAATGGCGAAAAACCGCGAATATTCGGCTCTGACCCACCACCACCTCCCTCCCGCCTTCCCGGCCTTACCTGGTGGTCTAGCGGGCTTTCGGGGCAGGAGCGATCTTCCTACGCTCCTGCCCCATGCAGATCGCCATTAGGAAATGGCTGCTGTGAGTTCCAGTAGTCTCTCGAAACTACGACGGGAACTCCCTACAGCTATTTCCTAATGGTGATCTGCACGGGGCAGGAGCGTAGGAAGATCGCTCCTGTCCCGAAAGCTCGCTAGACCACCAGGTAAGGCCAGGATGCCGTGGGGAAGACTTAAAGATTTTTTTTTTCCTTTCTTCCCCCTCCCCAAAAAATTGCGAATATGTGAAATCGCGATTACCGAAACCGTGAATGGGGAGGGGGAAGTGTAGAACGTTGGTTGCTGGAATTTAAACTAAAACTAAACAAGGATAAAACAAAACTTTTCTATGCAACTCCTTGTAATAAAACCAATGTTCAGGACGTATTAATAAATGGAGTTTCCTTTATGTTAACCTTGATCATTAAGATTCTAGAAATCACACTAGATTCAAATTTATCCATGAAAGAACACACCAATCAGTTAGTCCGAAAGTGCTTCTATTCTCTCTGGAAATTATGCTCCACAAGCTCATACTTTGACTATTCTGCCTTTAGATTGCTGGTACAATCTTTGCTTCTTAGCTCTCTTAATTATTGTAACATCATTTATTATAAGAACATAAGAATTGCCGCTGCTGGGTCAGATCAGTGGTCCATCTTGCCCAGCAGTCCGCTCACGCGGCAGCCCTTAGGTCAAAGACCAGTGCTCTAAATGAGTCCAGCCTCACCTGTGTACATTCCAGGTTAGCAGAAACTTGTCCAACTTTGTCTTGAATCCTTGGAGGGTGTTTTCCACTATAACAGACTCCGGAAGAGCGTTCCAGTTGTCTACCACTCTCTGGGTGAAAAGGAACTTCCTTATGTTTGTACGGAATCTATCCCCTTTCAACTTTAGAGAGTGTCCTCTCGTTCTCCCTACCTTGGAGAGGGTGAACAATCTGTCTTTATCTACTAAGTCTATTCCCTTCAGCATCTTGAACGTTTCAATCATGTCCCCTCTCGGTCTCCTCTTTTCAAGGGAGAAGAGAACAGTTTCTCTAATCTCTCATTGTACGGCATAAAAAGTAATCTACAAAGATTGCGATTGATTCAGAACACAGCTGTCAGGTTAATTTTTAACCTGAAAAAATTGGACCATATAACTCCTTTTTATAGGAAATTGCACTGGTTTCTGATAGAGGCTAGAGTTATTTTCAAGTTTGGATTACTATGTTACAGCAAATTACCTGAAGGACCATTTTGAATTGGTAATACCGAAACGGTCCCAACGCTTTCTATCTTATTTCACATTCCCCTCTATAAAGGAATGTCGATACAAAAATTTTTTTGATACATTACTTTCATATCAGACTGCGATCAGAGACAAGGAATTTAATCAGTTAATAGCTAACGCTACATCATACAAACATTTCAGGAAACTCTTGAAAACCTACTTATTTGATGAATTTCTGTAACACATAATTATGACATACTAATTTGCTTTTTGTAGTTCCTGAGAATCCTCAGAATCTTAAAGTTGATGATATTCAGGACTTAACTTCACAAGGTGACTTCATAAAATGCAGTCCTATCTTTATGCCATTGACCTTATTGTAACTAAGTGCTGAATATAAGTTTTAGCTGACTGTGCATGCCAGGATATTCAATGCTGGTGACTGGACATGGTCCAGGACTGAATATCCAGGGTTAATGCCAGCAGCAGCCAAAAAATGCTGAACACTGCCAGATGAATATTTACCTCTATGCTATTTTGGCATGTTTCCATAGTAAATGCATATGTACTGTTTCTCCCTTGTCAGCGAGACTTGTGCTGTCTGGTGGTCCTTTCAAGATAAGCATTTTTTGGTGTTTCCCATGAGATCGACACAATATGATCCTTGCAAACTGTATAATTCGTAACCACCCCTTTTCATGTATATTGAGATCTATACTAAATGACCCTATAACATATACTACTACTTATTATTTTTATAGTTCTACCAGAGACACGCAGTACTGTACATTAAGCCTTAACCTTTTCCTATCGTGTGTCCCGGATGACGGAACGTTCCAAAAAATGTCGTTGCCATCGTATGTCCCATGGCATGGGACATACAGTACACCTTCTACCTATCATTTGTCCCATCTATTGGGCCATTGTGTATACAATAGCCGTTAATGATAACGGTGAATAATACAAAACTTTGCTAAAATAATTACGATTGGAACCAGCATAATGTAAAATTTATTTCGATAGGAGAAGGTTAATAGCACCCAAAAAATATTACTCTGAATGCATTGAAGCTGCCAATTCAACAAAACACTTGTTCAGCATAGTTAACCAGGAGCACACAAACTTGCCCTCTCCTTACACAGATTTATGGGACTATCTTAACCCAATAACACAGAAGGACCTTGACAAAATCCTGAGAGGCTTTTGACCAAATACCTGCTCTTTTGACCCCTGCCCATCAAAGATAGTGCAGCAGCCAAGCAGAGGCCTCATAGAAGGTCCACAAAATCATGTCCTGTCTTTCTAACAGACATCTACCAAAAGCATTAAAAAGGTTAGTGGAGCTTTCTCTGCTAAAGAACAACCTTGACCAAGACAAACTGAAAAGTTATCAGCCAGTATCTAACATCCCATATCTTGGAAAGCTGATAGAACAAACTGTCTTATGTTTAGCTCAACAGTTTGCTAGAAGAGAGAAAATAACTAGATCTATGGATTCAAACCCATCTGTAATCTTAGAAACCAAGACAGGGGATTTGCCTCAGCGTTAATACTATTTGATTTCTCAGTCGCTTTTGACACTTTGGATCATAATATGAATTCTACAGCGAGACTGATGGGATGTTGTAAGCAATGTGATCACATCACACCATTTTTGCAAAAACAGCTGTGGCTATAAGTATTATACAGAGCTAAATTTAAAATTCTATGTATGATCTTCAAGACCTTAAAGGAACTAGCCAGAATACTTGAACAGGATCTCTCTCTCTCTACACATATCCAGAGTCACTAAGGTCCTCCCAAGGAGTATCCGTAAACACACCCTCTCCAAAGGATATGTAATACCCACCAATAAGCCTTCTCAGGAATAGCTCCCACACTCTGAAATGCAGTCCTTGAAATATTTCAAGCAACTCAAAATTATCTTTACTTCAAGAAGCAGGGGAAACTTGGCTCTGTTCCAAAGCCCTTAATGTAAGAAGCAACTAACTAGCTAATCTGTTTTTCTTTTTTCTTAACATATTTACTACTGGTTTGTTCCTTGTTACTGTATTTTTCCATTTTTTATAACAGAATAATATGATAACTTTCATGGTTAATTGTACCATATTGTTGCTTTGAAAATGCAATAAATAAAATGAACAAAAAAGGCAGTAAATAAATCCTAATAAACCATTCACTGACAAGCCTAGAAAGTACTTTTGGTCTCTTTTGGCCCTAACAAATTGATTCAATTGAATCTCTTCCTAATATGCCCTTAAAAGCCTAAATTTAAATGGGTACATCAAGACCTATAAGAGCCATTGCAGCATCAGTTGCTTATTAAAGATGTACCTCTGCTAAAGAGATTTGCAGGATTGTACATTTCTCTGGATGGATGTTGTTAGCATTTGTAATGATTTTTGTTTAGATGGAGTTTAAACAAAGTGTTATTTTTTTTTTAACTTGTATTGGGGTTTCTTAAATAAGGCAAGAAATAAAGCTGGATTAAATATTGTTTACCACACCACAAAGAGACAGGAGATACTACTTTCTCAAGGTAGAAAACCAAGAATAACAGTGAGGGTGACCGTGGGTGCTCAATTTCTTTATTATATATAAAGACTTGACATGACTGAGTTTTGGCCACAAAGGTCTGCTTCAGGAGACTGAATAATAATTATGTAAAGTGATATCAAATGATATCACCTATGGTGTATGCTTTCTCAATAAAGTTAGTAATAAAGACAAATTTTGCATACACCTTACAAAGAGAGTATATCGGCAGATCACTTTGCATAATTATTCAGACTCCTGAAGCAGGCCTTTGTGTCCGAAACATGGTTGTGTTGAGTCTCTTTATATATAACAAAGAAATTAAGCACCCAAGGTCACCTTCACTGTTATTCTTGGTTAAATATTGTTTAGACATAGCCTCTGGGGATACTATGTTTAAACTGTTCATCCTCTAAGGTGTTTTGGAAAAGTAAAGCTCAACTTGCTTGCCCCTGAGACTCATTTTTATGCTTTCATGTTGTTTCTTCTGTTGTCTGTTTAAAGAAAAATAAAACAAAAAAAAAAAAATCAAAAAAGGGGTTCTGGCCAAGAAAAATGACTTAATTACCCACATAAGAATATAAGAATTGCCATACTGGGACAGACCAAAAGTATCCTGTTTCCAACAGTGGCCAACCCAGGTCCCAAGTACCTAGCTAAATCCCAAGTAATAAAACAGATTTTATGCTACTTATCGTAAGAATAAGCAGTGGATTTCCCCAAGCCATCTCAATAATGGCATAAGGACTTCCCTTTTAGGAATTTATCCAAATCTTTTTTTAAACCCCGCTAAGCTAACGGATTTCACCACATTCTCTGGCAACAAATTCCAGAGTTTAATTACATATTGTGTGAAGAAATGTTTCCTAGTCCTAATATTTTTGGAAAGTGTAAACAAGCAATTCACATCTACCCTTTCTACTCCACTCAATATTTTATAGACCTCTGTCATATCACCCCTGAGCTGTCTTTCCTTCAAGCTGAAGAGCTTCTAGCCGCGTTAACCTTTCCTCATAGGGATGTCGTCCCATCCCTTTTATCATTTTCATCCCTTTTTTTTGTCCCTTTTCTAATTCCGCTATATCTTTTCTGAGATACGACGACCAGAATTGCGCACAGTATTCGAGGTGCGGCCGTACCATAGAGCGATTCAAGGGCATTATAACATTTTCGTTCTTTGTTTTCCTTTCCTGATAATTCCTAACATTATATTTGCATTCTTAGCCGCTGCCGCACATTGAGCTGAGGGTTTTAAAGTATCCTCAGCAATGACTCCTAACATAGAACCTTGCATCACGTAGCTATAGTTCGGGTTCCTCTTTCCTACATGCATCACTTTGCACTCGCTCACATTAAATGTCATCTACCATTTTGATGCCCAGACTCCCAGTCTCACAAGGTCCTCTTGCAAATTTTCACAGTTCTCTTGCAATTTAACAACTTTGTGTCATCAGCAACTTTAATTATCTCATAGTTATTCCCATCTCTAGATCATTGATAAATATGTTAAAAAAACAGCGGTCCCAGCACAGACCCCTGTGGAACCCTTCTATTTACACTTCTCCATTGAGAATATTGACCATTTAAACTTACTCTGTTTTTTGTCTTTCAACCAATTCTTAATCCATAAGCGAATCACATATTAAACTAAACTAAACTTTAGGTTTGTATACCGCATCATCTCCACATTCGTAGAGCTCGGCACGGTTTACAGGAGATGGGATAGAAAGGAACTACAGTAAAGGGTTAGAGGTCCAAGTATGAAGAGTTTTTAGAGGGCTTAGAATGCCAGATCTACAGATGTTTGCGGAAAAGTTGGAGAGAGCTCAGGTTCCGAAGAGGGGAGGAAAGGTTGTTCCAGAGCTCGGTGATTCTGAAGGGGAGGGAGGTCCCTAGTTTTCCTGTATGGGAAATGCCTCTTAATGAGGGGAAGGATAGTTTTAATTTGTGGTGGATCTGGTGGTATTAGGGTTTGAGGAGTTCCAAGAAAGAGGGATACAGGGAGGGAGGATGCCGTGTAGGATTTTGAAAGCTAGACAGGCGCATTTAAAGTGGACCTTGGCAATTATCGGAAGCCAGTGAAGCTTGGACAGAAGCGGAGAGACATGGTCAAATTTACTTTTTGCGAAGATAAGCTTAGCCGCAGCATTCTGAATCCGCTGGAGTCTATGAAGGTTTTTCTTAGTTAGGCTTAAGTAGATAGAGTTGCAATAGTCCAATCTGGAAAGGATGATGGATTGGACAAGGACGGTAAAGTGTTTTTGATGGAAGCAGGATCTAACTTTCCTCAGCATGTGAAGGCTGAAAAAGCATTTTTATTTTTTTTTTGCAATTGTTTATTTATGACAAGAAGAAACAGCACAGCAAAACATGCTCACCACTGAAAAAGCATTTTTTTACCAAGGAATTGAGGTGGTCATTGAAGGACAATGTAGAATCAATAATGATGCCCAGAACATTGCTTGAGAACTCAAGCTGCAGAGTGGAGCCAGAGGGCAGTGAGATGGAGGAGGGTAGTTGGTCTAGTTTTGGACCGAGCCAAAGGAGTCTTGTTTTGGACTCATTCAGTTTCATTTGAACAGTGTGGGCCCAGGATTGGAGGTTCATTATGCAGGAGGCTATGTTCTCAGAAAGGTTGGTGAGGTTCGAATCAGTCTCGAGGAGGACGAGGATGTCATCAGCATAAGTGTAAATTGTTTCAAGGGGGGATAGATGGAGGAGTTTTAGGGAGAACATATAAATGTTGAAAAGGATGGGAGATAGAGGTGAGCCTTGCGGGACTCCACATATCGGTTTCCAGGGGGAGGGGGAGGTGCCATTCATGTTGACAGTGTAAGAACGAGAACGTAGGAATTTTGAGAACCAGTCTAGGACTGTGGAATTAATGCCTATCTCAGAGAGTTGGTAAAGGAGAATATCATGATGGACAATGTCGAAAGCGGCGGAAAGGTCGAATTGTAGGAGGACGGCAAACTTATTTTGAGAATGAAGTTGTTGAACCTTTGAGATCAAGGAGGTCAATAGGGATTCGGTGCTGAAGTTGGGACGAAAGCCATATTGGTAAGGAAGGAGAATAGAGAATCTCTCTAAGTATGATGAGAGTTGGATAGATATGATGGACTCTAGCATCTTGGTTAGGAGAGAGATATTTGCTATTGGGCGATAGCTGGATGGTGTGGAAGGGTCTAGGTCAGATTTTTTCATTAGTGGGGTCAAGGCAATATGACCCATTTCTGGGGAAAAAAGGCCTGAATGTAGGGCGGAGTTTATGAGTTTTGTAATAGAAGAGATGGCCTGTGCGGGAATTTTCTCATATAGGTAGGAGGAGAATGGGTCCAAAGAACAGTTGCAGGATTTCAGTTTGAGGCAGAGTTTGAAGACCAGGGATTCAGATACGTGCTCAAAGGTAGTCCAAGATCTGTCGACTGGGATAGGGTTGGAGACCGTTTGGGTAGAATTGGAGTTGGTGAGTACCAGGGAGTTGTAGGAGACTGCAGGTGGGAAGGAGCATCTCAAGGTAGAGACCTTTTCATTGAAGAATTTTGCCAGAACATCGGCTGAGGGAGAGGAGGGGAGCAAGGTGGAGTCTTTTTTGGAGGTTAAGGAGCGCCAGATATTGAATAATGTACTACTCTGGTTGTTGGATCTGGAGATTTTGTCACCGTAGAAGTTCTTCCTTGCTTTAACATACAGTATATAATGAATTTCAACATACAAACAGCAAAATAGATCAATCAATAAAATAATGTCCCATACATCAAAACCCAAAGAATCAAGTGCACTGCACAAATCCAGCATTGCACCTTCAACCATACTTCATCGCACAGAAAAGATGACGCTTTAGCAACTTTAAAAATTTAATTACATCCCCTTGTTGTCAAATACTGCAGAAGCTTGTTCCGTGCCTCAGGACCAACACAGTAAAACACTCCTGCCCTCATTGTTTGCATTTTGATCTCTTTTCTTGAGTTTAGATAGTTTATACGATGTCCATACTGTTTTATGTAGCACAAAAACCATAGATTGAATAATTGTAGCAGATTTCAAAGTTTTATGAATGGAGATCCAAATGAGTTCCCATTGTTTCCCTGTAAGATCCATTTAGGTGCAACCAATTTTATTGATGCAAACAACAGCAAAAGCAATGCAAAGGCACACAAATGGTGCACAGTACAAACAATGATTCATTATATACAACAATATAACAAGCTTGTACAGAAGAAGAGTAACAGCAACAATACTCCCCCAACTCTAATCTACTCAGGGCAAGTGAGGCCAGAGGTGACGGACAGGCACTCCGAGGCCCTGGACTCTGATGAGCCCCGAAGATGCCACCCCCCACACACCTAACCCCACAGAACATACCTGAGACTAAGTGCCAGAACCGTTCAATACCCCTCCACCTCCCCTCCCCAAGTCCCCCTTCCCCCAGTGGTACTCTCCACCCCGCCCCACCATTGCTCTCTCAGCCCTACAAACTGAGCGCCTAGATTAGGACACCCATCTTAAAACCTCACTGCATCCCTTTGGATGAAAGGACTGCAGATATGACTACCAGATATTCAAGAACAGCATCTTTCACTTCCTAGCCCCTCCGGCATCTCGCGCCTACCAGGTGGCCAACTGATGCAATTGGTTCTGCCAGTGCCAAAACGCCGGAGGGTCAGGGACTGTCTAGCACTAAAGAATACATTTCCTGGCCAGTAAGCTCATCTTCCTACAGAGAGCCCGATGTCCCCTAGGCAAATGGCCAAAAGCCTCTGGCAAATCCAACACAAAGTGGGCCGGAGTAATGTGCAAGGCTCTACCAATTAATCCTGACATATAAGAAATGATGCGCCTCCAGAAGCGCTGGATAATGTGGCAGGACCAAAAGGCATGCCCCAATGTGTGACCCCCCCGTCCCACATTTATGACACAGCAGTGTTGGCAGACCTCCACTGTAATACAACTGTGTACGGGGGATTCCAAGATGGCGGCAGCTTACCCTCGACATCTCTGACTTCGATCTGCAGGAGCGCCTGAGTATTTTGTTTCAGCTGTCCCAAGTATGCCACATTCAAAGAGGAAGGGAGTAGTTCGAGCCAATCCCCCTGCGGCACGAACTTCTACTCCCTCACAGCGCTCCATGCTCGAGTTTGTCGGGGCAGGTTCCCCTCTCATCGGGGCAGAGTCTGGCGGTTCCCCGGCTGGAAGAGAGGTTGGGGCTTCGGACTGGGAGGTATATCTCTCACCTCCGATGTCAGTTCCACCGCCATTCCCAGCGCCTAACACAGCTGATCCGGATGTGACTCCTGATTTGGTATACTCGAGGGAGACCTCAGGTGCAGGGGCTGTAGCTGCACGGAAGAAGCTGGAGGCAGGAGAACCTTTGGAAATTTCTCCCCAACTAAAGAAATCTGAGACAGTGTCACTGGAGAACATATGGGAGGCTCTCATGAACATAAGAACATAAGAAATGCCTGCATCGGATCAGACCTGGGGTCCATCTGGTCCGGTGATCCGCACATGTGGAGACTCAGCCAGGCGTACCCTGGCGAATACCTTAGTCACTCGTATCCCTCAATGTGTCCTGCAAGAAGATGTGCGTCCAATTTTTCCTTAAATCCTAGAATGGTGGTTTCCTTCACCACCTCTTCCGGGAGAGAGTTCCAGGTGTTCACCACTCGCTGTGTGAAGCAGAACTTTCTGACATTTGTCCTGGCCATGTCCCCTCTCAGCTTCAGTCCATGACCTCTGGTCCGAGTGCAAGTCACATTTGCCAATGTGAATAACGCTGTTTCTTGCTCACCATCCTTTCCCCATGAAGATCAACACAACAGTTTCTAGCTCTTCTAAAGAAATTGCAGCGCTCGTGAGTACTGTTAATGCCTTGGGAGAGAAACTGCAGGGTACTATAGACCAATTTAATATGAAAGTATCCCAGGTCAAGACTAAAGTTACTGATTTACAAACTCTATCTTCAGAATTGGTCAAAGATAAAATAAATTTGAATAAGAAAATAGAACAATTGGAAAATTATAATAGAAGATTAAATGTGCAAATTCTCAATGTTCCTCATTCAATTGGAGTGTCACCTATGGAAATGGTAAGAAAATATCTTGTTGAAGTATTGAAATACTCAGTTGACATAATTCCTCCGGTCAATCGTATTTATTATATTATAAAAAAGTTAGTCACTCCTCAAGGTCCAGCTGTGGAGCAATTAAATCTTCCAGATATACTTGAATCATCGTCCATAGACTCCACAGAGCGAGCCACTTTACTGGTTTCTTTTGTGTTTGAGCAAAAGACACTAATTCACTTCTGAGATTATACTTTTGAAATTCTCAATCACCTTTTCTGGGGAAAACGTTTGGATATATCCAGACGTCACAAGACAAACACAAGAGAGATGTAAACTTTTCTTGGCAATGAGAACTGAGACTGTGATGCTGGGGGCAACTTTTCTCTTAGCCTATCCATGTAAATGTTTAGTCAAGTATCTTGCAGTTAAATATGTCTTTTTTTTTACCTGAACACTTGCGCGCATTTCTTGATATGAAGAAACTGTCTAATGCTAGTGTGAATTAAGTTGTACAGGGAACCTTACTGCTAAGCCTATTCTTTTATATTATGTTATTGTAAGAATTATTGTTTCTCTTCACACTTTCCAGGAATTCTCCAAGGATTGATTGTGGTCTAATAAAGTTTAATTTGTTTCTTTAGAGAAATGATTTAATTTGTATTCGTACCATTTACAACTGATTTTCTTGAACATTGATTATTTTGAAAATTCAATAAAGTTAAAGTTAAAAAAAAAAATACGACTGTGTACGAGTATAATAAGCGTGTAAGGTCACTCTTTAATATGTTTCTCACAACCAAGCACACGGGGTCACCCCAGGTATGGGCTACATCCCATTGTCCCAAATTAATCTGCAAGTCCCCCTCCCATTTACCCCGGATGAGATGGTAGTCCTTAGCTGGTTGTAATTCATAGAAACATAGAAATAAACGGCAGATAAGGGCCACGGCCCATCTAGTCTGCCCACCCCAATGACCCAAACCTACCTTTCTCTGTGAATAGATCCCATGTATCCATCCCATTTGGCCTTAAAATCAGGCACGCTGCTGGCCTCAATAACCTGAAGTGGAAGACTATTCCAGCGATCAACCACCCTTTCAGTGAAAAAGAATTTCCTGGTGTCCCCGTGCAGTTTCCCGCCCCTGATTTTCCAATGATGCCCCCTTGTTGCCGCGGGACCCTTGAAAAAGAAGATATCTTCTTCCACCTCGATGCGGCCCGTGAGATACTTGAATGTCTCGATCATATCACCCCTCTCTCTGCGTTCTTCGAGTGAGTACAGCTGCAACTTATCCAGCCGTTCCTCGTACGGGAGATCCTTGTGTCCCGAGACCATCCGGATGGCCATTCTCTGGACCGACTCCAGTCTCAGCACATCCTTACGGTAATGCGGCCTCCAGAATTGCACACAGTATTCCAGGTGGGGCCTCACCATGGATCTATACAATGGCATAATGACTTCAGGCTTATGGCTGACGAAACTCCTGCGTATGCAACCTATGATTTGCCTTGCCTTGGATGAAGCTTGCTCCACTTGATTGGCAGTCTTCATGTTCTCACTGATGATCACCCCTAAGTCTCGTTCTGCTTCAGTTCTTGTTAGGATCTCGCCATTAAGGGTGTAAGTCTTGCATGGATTTTGGCTACCCAGGTGCATGACTTTGCATTTTTTGGCATTGAAGTTGAGTTGCCAGGACCTAGGCCAGCGCTCCAGTAGGAGTAGGTCGTGCATCATGTTGTCGGACATTGAATTTATGTCTGTTGTGCTTTTGCCCACTACATTGCTTAGTTTGGCGTCATCGGCGAATAATGTTATTTTACCTCGCAGCCTTTCTGCCAAGTCTCTTATAAAGATGTTGAATAGGATCGGGCCCAGGACCGAGCCCTGCAGCACTCCACTGATTACCTCCGTCATTTCAGAGGGGGTGCCGTTCACCACTACCCTCTGAAGCCTACCTCCAAGCCAGTTCCCAACCCATTTCGTCAATGTGTCGCCCAATCCTATAGAACTCATCTTGCTCAGCAACCTGCGGTGTGGTACGCTATCGAATGCTTTACTGAAGTCCAGGTATACAATGTCCAGGGACTCCCCAACATCCAGCTTCCTCGTCACCCTGTCAAAGAAGCTGATCAGGTTGGATTGGCAGGATCTCCCCTTAGTAAATCCATGTTGACGGGGATCCCATAGATTCTCCTCGTTCAGGATCGTATCCAATTGGCGTTTGATTAGAGTTTCCATTAGTTTGCACACTATTGATGTGAGACTCACTGGTCTGTAGTTTGCTGTCTCCATCTTGGAGCCTTTCTTGTGGAGTGGAATGACGTTAGCCGTCTTCCAGTCTAACGGGATGTTACCCGTACTAAGGGAGAGATTGAAGAGCGCGGATAGCGGTTCCGCCAAGACATCACACAACTCTCTGAGCACCCTGGGGTGTAGGTTGTCAGGCCCCATTGCCTTGTTAACCTTAAGCTTTGACAGCTCGCAGTAGACACCGCTGGGTGTAAACTCGAAATTACTAAACGGGTCATCTGCGTCAACCCTTGTCTGTAGCTGAGGGCTGAGTCCTGGCGCCTCGCGGGTGAAGACTGAGCAGAAGTATTCATTTAACAGTTGGGCTTTTTCCGAGTCCGCTTCTACATAATCTCCGTCTGGTTTCCTAAGATGTACATCCCGCCTGAGTTCTTATTTCTGTCACTGATATACCTGAAGAAGGATTTATCTCCTTTCTGGATTTGGCCTCCCTAACTGCTGTTTTGACGGCTTTTGACTTGGCCAGATAGACTTCCCTAGAGTCCTGTTTCCCTGATTGTTTGTAAGAGATGAATGCTTTTTTCCTCTCCTTGATGAGGTCTGAAATCTCCGCAGAGAACCACTGTGGCTTATTGTTCCTTCGCCGTTTACTTACTGATTTAATATAGCGGTTTGTTACTTCTTGTATGGTGGCTTTCAAGGTCGACCACATTTCTTCCACGTTATCGATTTCTGCTTGGCTTTGTAGCACCTGGTGAACGAAGTCTCCCATTTCTTTGAAGTTTGTGTCCTTGAATTTGGTCAGTGTGGTAGATTTAGTGAAACCTTTCCTGAGATTGAACCATACCATGTTGTGGTCACTGGAGGCCAATGTGTCACCCACCGAGACCTCTGTGGCACTTTCTCCATTGGTAAGTATCAGGTCCAGTATTGCCTGATCCCTTGTTGGTTCCAACACCAGTTGCCTGAGTCTTGCTCACTTCATAGAGTTTAATAGCCTCCTGCTGCTGCCGGAAGTAGAGGAAAGCGTGTCCCAATCCACATCAGGCATGTTAAAGTCACCTAACAATACTGTGTCCCCACGCAAGGTGATATTATCTATATCTCCGATTAATTCCATATCTAGGTCATCCTGTTGTCTTGGGGGTCTGTATATTACGCCAAGATACAGGCATTTGTCCTTCCCTCTGGCCAAATTTACCCAAACTAGATACCGAGAGGGACACTCCTGCAGCCTGGCCCCCAAATGCTTGCGCAATTGTGCTTTGTCGAGAGATCACACATAATGCTCCACTTGATGACACGCGAACTGCGCTCCCCAGGTCTCCCCCACCTTAGCCAGCAAATCTGCATGGGTCAACAGCTTCCCATCGGCCCCCAAAAGATGTTCTAGTCGAGAAACTCCTCTCTCTTCCCATAGTAAGTACTCCCGGGACTCCCCACCCAGAGGAAAGGCTGAATTACCCCGCAAGGGCAATAGATCAGTGACCTCTCAGGGCCTGCACCAGCCAACGCCAGGCCGCTTGCAAGGTATAAAATAATACACTGGGTCTGATAGAAGATCAGACCCAGTGAAGATCCTTCCGGAGACTATGGAGTAACGCAAACACATCATAGGGAGCAAAAACCTCACGTTCCATCTGAAGAGGGGTGTAGCTGCTAGAAAAATTCACCCAGTCCCCTAAATGGCGAAGCAAACATGCATAATTATAAACCCAAATATCCGGTAAACCTACCCCCCCCCTTTACCAATTCCCCAGTAGCTGAGACAACTGTAATTTTGGTTTCTTGGGCGCCCAAAAGAAACGAGCAATCCCTTTATAAAAGATGCGCAAATCTTTCTTCATCAAACACAACGGTAGTGTCTGCAGCACATTCAACCATTTTGGAAAGATAAATATCTTAACCATGCAAATGCACTCCATCAGAGAAAGGGGCAATGCCCGCCAGGTATTCAGCAAGAGTGCCGCCTGGCGCTGAAGTTGGTCCATGTTAAGGTGATATAATTGGAGAACCTCCATAGTCATCAAAGTCCCTAAATACACAAACTGCCCCTGTGCCCAAGTCAGCAGAAACCCATTCCCCCATAGGGCCTGAATCGCCATCGAGGATGCCAACACCTCTGATTTGTCCAAATTTAAGCGGAAACCTGCATAATCACCATATTCTTTAATCAATTCCAAGACGGCCATTAAAGAGGGCAAAGGATCCGTAAGGTGTACTAAGATATCATCCGCAAAGGCCGATAACTTAAAGGTAGTGGCTCCAATGTCAATCCCCCATATATATGGCATGGCATATATGTCCCGAATAAGGGGGTCCAATGTAAGCACAAACAATAACGACAATAAGGGAAAACCTTAGCGCGTCCCTCTGGAAATTGGGAACCGGTCCATTTCAAATTCAACACCAATTTAGCCTGCGGTAGGACATACAATGCTCGCACCGCCGATACAAAAAAAAACATCAAAACCATAGGCTGTTAAAGCGTCATAAAGAAAATCCCACCTCACCCTATCAAACGCCAAACAGTATTACAAAATTTATTCTCCTAAATTGCCAACACTCCCACCATCCCATTCTGGTTAGCTTGGAGGTCACCCATATGTGAGAATACCTGTCTGCTTGTCATGGGATAAAGCACAGTTACTTACCGTAACAGGTGTTATCCAGGGATAGCAGGCAGCTATTCTCACAACCCATCCACCTCCCCTGGTTGGCTTCTCTGCTAGCTATCTGAACTGAGGAGACGCGCCCTGTGCTGGGCGGGAAGGCACTCGCGCATGCACGGTGCGGGCAACTCGAAACTTCAAGTTTCTTTAAGCAAGTCTACTTGTGAGGCATCCGCATCGGGGCTCCGTCAGATGACGTCACCCATATGTAAGAATAGCTGCCTGCTGTCCCTGGATAACACCTGTTACGGTAAGTAACTGTGCTTTTTTGCCGTTAGTTTTATGTCAAGAGAAATATTTTCACTATCTATCAAACAAGGAGAAAAAGAACCATGATTATAGTTGGAATATAATAAACTATTTATTTGATTTTTTACTGGAGTTTGGATTTTGACTATTGGTTGTACTGTTTACAATAAAAATATAAATTAAAAAAAATAAAGAATTTAAGTGCAAATTAGGAGTTTGATTTTATGCAAGCTTTGAGAACCATGGCCTCTTCACTGCATATTCTCCCTTGAGCAAAAACTCACATGCAGCCAATGCAATTGTCTTTGCTCACTCATTGGTCACTGAAAATTTTGGACAACAATCTTCACCTGCCTTGGACTTCACAGGCAAAGTATAGTCTATGCTGATGGCTTCTTCCCTCACATCTCCAACAAGGCCTTCCACTGGCTTCTTTGAACTGTGTCACATAGATGATGGATGCCAGCCTATTGGGCTGGGGCAGGAGAGAACATTGTCTTTAGCACACAGCGCAGATCTGATGGTCAGTGACTGAAGCCTTGTGGTTGATTGGGCAATTTGTAAAACATTGCTATCTTTTGTACCCCATCTTCAAGGAAAGTTGATGAGAATCCTCTCTGACACCAATAGTACCTTCATTTCTTCTCAAAGTGGCCTCCTCTTATCCCGTGAATCAATCAATCTTCCATTTCGGTTTAGGGCAAAACAGTGGCACATTTTTGCTGCAGATTTGGTTTGGGCTAAAACCAAAAAAATCTGGTTTTGATTGCCCTCTATACCAATTTATAGGTTGGACCTGAGTTTATTGAATAGTCTATGAATCTCTTTTAGATTGTATGCTGATGCCATTATGATTCACTTTTTTCTCAGGCACAGTACACAGTACACCCCCCTCCCCTGTATAATGTGAGAGGTTGTAGACTATCTCACATTATACGTTAAATTGGAAAATGTTTAAAAACTTTTGATCATAGTTTTTAAAAGCATTGGTGATCTATTTTACTCTTACAAGTCTGCTACTTGATCATATTTTTGTGAAAGGTGAGAATATTGCATTTTGTATAGAAATTAGATATCTGGGATAATATTGGACTCAGCTTTAAGACCACATGTAAATGTATTTTTTAGATGGTGCTTGCTGCAAAGGCTGAACCTCTTAATTTCACCTGCCAATTTTTGCTCCATTCTCCAATCATCATTTACTCTGGTTATAGTTAATGTAATGTTATTTATTTAGGGCTTCCAGGAACAGTCTTTAAATCCTTGCAGTTAGCACAGAATGTGGCAACTTGATTAATAGTTGTTTGTCCAATAAAGGAGTATATTACAATTTTTTAGCTAAATTACATTGGTTGATCATGAAACTTTTCATTTAGTTTACAATGCTGTGTTTAGTTTGGAAGAGCTTCTAAAAAAACTGAGTACCTGTCAATTACATGTAATCTTGCTGGGTTATCAGTGAAATTTACACTCTAGTTGTCGACAAGTTTTTGCGTGCCCTCCATTTGAGTTGAGATCATTTAGCTACTATGTACTCAGATTTTTTCAGTGTGGAATGAGTCTTTTCCTCTGGAAACGGTGACCTTTAAAGGGTAGGAAAGAGTTAGACTTTAAAATTTTAGGACAAAATCAAACCTATTTGTTCAATTTAGCATTTCCCATTTAATTTTAATATATTTTGAGTATTGACGTAGAATTGTATAAGGGATTGGAGATGGAATTGTTAGGAAGAGGATGTTCATTTGCCTGGGTTAATGGATATGGTTTCTTTTTAATCTGTCTGTTTTTGTAATGTTTTGTGATATTAATTTTAATGTGTATATTATAATGTAACTTTTAGAAGTCTGATGATAGGACAACATGAGTATTTTCATGATGATAATAATTGACTCCCTATAGATGTGCAGTTCTGAAGAATCCAGCACCACTTACACATGTATGTTGCAATTTCCATGTGGAAACTCCTGAATGATTCTTCTCTTGTTTAACATTTGCCTTTATAAAATGGCTGCTACTGATGTTTTTTGCCATCAAATATGCATAGTTTTTAAAATCACTGTGAGGATAATTTTATGTGCAGACACATGGAGAAGCATAATTTTTAAACACATCTAAGTCTCTTTTTGGCCTAGGCCCTAAATGCTGAAAGTAGAAGCAGGAAAAATGTTCATTCTCAAAAAAAAAAAAAAATGTCCAAAATTAGATTTTTTTTAAAAATGGCCTGTCTCTATGTTCAGCAGTTTAAATGCCCAGACCACCACTACGTCTAAAGTTACAACACATAATCAACCCCAAAAAATGCCTAAGTCCCAAACGCCCAAAACAAGAGCTTTTAGGTGAAGGAGGGGCCAGTCCTTTGCCTAAAATCTGGATTCTGTAACCAGTGTCTGTCAAAACCAACACCGGTTAGAGAATCCACCCCCCCCCCCACACCCCATAATGATCGCAGCAGGAGAGATGGCTCATCTCCCCTGCCGCCATGGCGATCAGCCCACCTCAGAACTGCCGTGACCCGCGGCAGGAGAGATGCCCAATCTCTACTGCCGCAATTCGTGGCACTTCGGGTAGAGGGGTGATCGCTATTGCGGCAGGAGAGATAGCCAATCTCTCCTGCCACAATCCACCACCCCGCCCCACACCGATCGGATACGGGCAGGAGGGAGCCCAACTCCTCCTTCCCCGGCGACCTCCACACACAATCTGATCCAGGCAGGAGGGAGCTCAACCCCTGCGAACCCCCCCCATACACACAATCAGATAGGGGCAGGAGGGAGCTCAACCCCTCCTGCCCTGGCAACCCCCCTACCCTCCACCCCCACTAAGATACGGGCAGGAGGGATCCCAGGACCTCTGCCCATGATGCACTCCCTCCACAACCGCCCACCTGAACCCCCGATCGGTCACCTCCGAAGTACCGCCGACCCAGTGACCCTCACCCTTGACACCCCCCTACCTCTGACACCCCCCTTACCTAAAATGAGTTGGATGGATGGATGGGTCCCAAGCCCGCCAGACTCACCATCCGCCGAATGGTTGGCCCAGGCGCCTAAGGTCCCTCTTGTGGGTCCTTGGTTATACCTGCTGTACGATTATGTCTAGGTCGGCCCACCTCCCGCCCTTTCCCCTCCTCTAAAAACGCCTCTTTTCACTCTATGCGTTTAGAGGCAGGGGAAAGGCCTAAACTGGTTTTAGATACATCTAAAACCAGCTTTGATTATCGATACTTGGACGATCTTGATTTTTGATCATCCAAGTACCAATTTAGGCCACTTTTTAGATGTTTTTTTGTTTTGATTATGAGCCCTATACTGTAAGCAGTAAATTACCTTTTATAAAACATCAACCAATGCAAAATTACATCCTATCCGATCCGATCCAACCCATGTAAATTAGTAAAACCCCATGCAAAATAGCCAAGCAATTGATTCACTAACAATTGCTTGGCTATTTTGAATTGGGTTTTATTATCCTAAAACCCGACTGCTGCCGGGTTTGTTTTCTTTTTCATTTTTTTAATGGCACAGATGTTTTGCGTGTATTACACAAGCAAAATATCTGCCCATTAAAAAAAATGGGAAAAAAAACCCCACTGCTACCAACGGCCCCCCCCGACAAACGTGGCCCCCCCTAACGTGGCTCCTCCCCCCCGATATAAATGCAGTGGCAAACCCCCCCTATAAAAAGGCTGGATGGATGCCCACTCCCTCCTATCGGCCCCGGCTCATGGGGAGGGGCCTAAAGCCCTGATTGGCTCAGGCGCCTTGGGCTCCTCCCAAGGTGCCTGAGCCAATCAGTGAATTAGGAGCATAAGGAAGTCCCTAATTGGCCATTGTTTTAACCAATCAGGGACTTCCTTAAGCTCCTACCTAAGGAAGTCATTGATTGGTTCAGGCACCTTGAGAGGAGCAAATCATTTGCTTGCGAAAAAGATAGTGAATCAATCGCTGTTTTAAAATCGGCCAGGAATCGGCCAACAGCGATTGAATCGCTATCTTTAGTGAATCTGGGCCTATGAGTCATAGGATTTCTTGTTAAACACAACAAACAAATTTCGCAATTTTCAAAGTATCCATAAAGTCACTTATCTGAAAATCAATCACAGTCTTCTCTCAAGAACATAGAAAGTGACTTTATTACGTATGCTTTGAAAATAAATAACCCCCCTTTTATCAAGCTACACTGCTGAGCAGCATGAGCTTAAATGCTGAGCCTCCCATTCTTTTCCTATGGGCAGCTCAGCAGAGTGGCTTGATTAAAGGGGGAATAAATGTGTTTGATTTGATTAGAATCCTATGACTTGTAGGGTTTGGGATTATTTATTGATTCATTATAGTGAACTGGATTACATTTCAACATTCAAATGTGAGATTCACTTTTGATTTTTTTCTGCACATGTTCACACTGAAAAGCTTGCTGATGTTTTTCTGACTTGAACCCTATTGGGAGGCCAAAAGAAGAACTCTTTGTTAGAGAGCTTCATTTTTTTGATAATGTTACAAAAAACTGAGGGCTCTCACTCACTTCACATATATTTTTAACTGCTTTATTTGTGGTCATTTATTGTGTCCATCACTGTAATTATTATTATCATATTGCATAGGGTTGTGTTTCATGTTTTCTTATCTATACTGAGTTATCTTCATAGTTAAGATAAAAATGTGGTATAAATATTGCATGGTATAATGTATGCAGAAGAGTAAATTTTTTAAAAAATAGATTTTAAGTGTGCCTGCCACTGTCCCAAGTAGAAAATATTTAACTAACCCTTTAAAAGTGGCCTTTACACATGAATCTATAATTACAGCATAAGAATGAAAAAAGCCCAAAATGAATATGCATCAGGGAATGTGAAAGAAAGCAGGAGCTTCATAACTATTTCATTATGATATGCATTTTTTGTTAGGTTCTTCTTTAACTTATAAAAATAAAGAACAAACTAAGAAAAGAAGATAAATAAAAAGAAAGTTAATGGAATGGGAAGACCAGATGTAAAAAAAGGAAAAGATACCGAGAGCAGATGAAGTACAACAAATCAGAAAGAAAATCTATTGGAAAAGGGAAAAAAGAACAAGGATATGTTTAAGAAAATGAGTTAAAACAAAAATGGTTTGTCAAAAAAAGTTTTTGGTGAATTAACTGAAAAGAAACGGTGTTAAAGTTTATGTAGGTATCCGAGGAAGAGAGAGAAATACGGAGCATGAAGCTAGAAAGAAGAAGCAGTCTTTGGTAGTGAGGGAGAGATACTTATTCATATATGTATGATTATGATATTATCAGCACCATACCAAGACCTGTACAAGTGGTGCAGCCAGAGTGCAAAAATTTCTCCCAGCCCTTTGTCTTCTCTCAGAGGTAATGGCAGAGCAGGTAGGCCAGGGTGACGGGTGCCAGCAGACAAGTTGCAGAGGGTGCAACTGTAGCTTGGTATGGTCCTATTTATTATTTGAATAGGGATACCTAGGTATAAGCAGCACTTACATATTCATAAGATAATCCTTACATTTTTGAAACTTAAAGTACAATAAGGAAAAACCACAAGGAGTGAGGCTGAAGGAGAATTGATATGAGGAAGTAGTTCATGTATGAAGTGAGGAGGCCTTGTGCAGGAATAGATAGGTTCGGGTTTCAAAAACAACCTCAAAGAGGGGATATCTAATAGCCTTGTATGAATCTAGCAAGAGAAAGTGCAGTGGACATATTCAGGATTGCTATACTAGACATGCATATTTATATTTATAAGTATGTGGTGCAGTGGATAGAGCTACAGCTTAAGCATCCTGAGGTTGTGGGTTCAAATCCCTCACTGCTCCTTGTGACTCAATTGTCCCAGGTACACTAGATAGAGTTTGAACCCACCAGGACAGATAAGGAAATATGATAAAGTACCTGAATGTAAAATGACTTAGGATATAAATAAAATAATATATATGTATATATAAAATCTTATATCTTTCCTATCTACCAATCTGAGCTGCACATCAGAGGAAGGGATTGAGATTTAATGATGGAGAAGAAAGGCATGAATCTGAGCTGTTTGTACACTGAGCAAAATTTAGTAAGAGAATTATATGGGGAAATGATAAAGGAGAGGTAATGAGATGCTGCGGAGTAGATATATTTATAGACAAAACCAGACAGCAAAGTTACTTACCATAACAGGTGTTATCCAGGGACAGCAGGCAGCTATTCTCACATATGGGTGACGTCATTGACAGAGCCCGGATGCGGACGCCTCACAAGCAAACTTGCTTGAAGAAACTCGAAGTTTTGAGTCGCTCGCACCACGCATGTGCGAGTGCCTTCCCGCCCAGCATAGGGCGCGTCTCCTCAGTTCAGATAGCTAGCAGAGAAGCCAACAGGGGAGGTAGGTGGGTTGTGAGAATAGCTGCCTGCTGTCCCTGGATAACACCTGTTACGGTAAGTAACTGTGCTTTATCCCAGGACAAGCAGGCAGATATTCTCACATATGGATGACCTCCAAGCTAACCAGAATGGGATGGTGGGAGTATTGGCAATTTAGGAGAATAAATTTTGTAATACTGTTTGGCCACTATTGTCTGGAGAAAGTATCAGACAATAGTGAGAAGTGAAGGTATGAACCGAGGACCAAGTAGCAGCTCTACAAATTTCCTCAATAGGTGTAGATCTGAGGAAAGCTACTGAAGCTGCCATTGCTCTGACTTTATGGGCTGTGACTTTACTGTGAAGGGGTAATCCAGCCTGGGCGTAGCAGAAAGAGATACAAGCCGCCATCCAGTTGGAAATGGTACGTTTAGAAATAGGATGGCCCAACTTATTTGGATCGAAGGAAACAAAAAGTTGAGGAGCAGTTCTGTGTGATTTGGTGCGTTCCAAGTAGAAGGCCAAAGCACGTTTACAGTCCAGAGTATGAAGAGCTGATTCTCCAGGATGAGAATGAGGCTTTGGAAAAAACACTGGAAGTACAATGGATTGGTTGAGATGAAATTTTGAGACCACTTTAGGTAGGAATTTCGGATGAGTACGAAGAACAACTTTGTCATGATGGAACACCGTGAATGGTGGGTCAGTAACTAAAGCTTGCAGCTCACTAACTCGTCGAGTAGAAGTGAGGGCAATGAGAATCACCACTTTCCAAGTGAAATACTTCAGATGAGCCTTATCAATTGGTTCAAATGGAGGCTTCATGAGTTGAGTAAGGACAACGTTGAGGTCCCAAACCACAGGAAGGGGTTTGAGAGGAGGTTTGACATTGAAAAGTCCTTTCATGAATCTGGAAACCACCGGATGAGCAGAGAGGGGTTTCCCTTCAATAGGCTGATGGAAAGCCACAATTGCACTGAGATGGATTCGTATAGATATAGACTTGAGGCCAGAATTGAATAAGTGCAAAAGATAGTCCAAAACAGAAGATAAGGAGGAATGCTGAGGTTCCTTAAGATGAGAAAAGCACCATGTAGAAAATCTAGTCCATTTTTGGTGATAGCATTGTCTAGTTGTAAGCTTTCTAGAAGCTTCTAAAACGTTTCTTACAGATTGAGAAAACTGAAGAGGGGTTATGTTGACAGGTACCAGGCTATCAGGTGTAGAGACTGCAGGTTGGGATGAAGCAGAGATCCTTGACTCTGTGTAAGCAGAGAAGGAAAAACTGGTAGAAGGTATGGTTCCCTGCTGCTGAGTTGAAGTAGAAGGGAGTACCAGGGTTCTCTCGGCCACTGAGGAGCGATTAGAATCATGGTGGCATGACCGTTCTACAATTTGGCCAGAGTCTTGAGAATGAGAGGGAATGGAGGAAATGCGTAGAGGAAAAGATTTGTCCATTCCAGAAGAAAAGCATCTGCCTCGAGGCGGTGAGGAGAGTATATCCTGGATTAGAACTGAGGCAGTTTGTAGTTGTGGGAAGCTGCAAAGAGGTCTATCTGTGGCGTTCCCCATTGTGAAAAAATGTGGTGAAGAGGTGGAGAGTCCATTTGTGAGGTTGCAGTAGACGACTCAAGTTGTCCGCCAAACAATTCTTTGCCCCTTGAATGTAGGCAGCTTTGAGGAAAGTGTTGTGGCAGATTGCCCAGTCCCAAACCTCCAGAGCTTCTTGACAAAGGGAGGCAGACCCTGACCCTCCTTGTTTGTTGACATAATACATGGCGACTTGGTTGTCCGTCCAAACGAGGGCTGCCGTGTTGTGAAGCAGATGTTGAAAAGCATGGAGAGCTTTGAGGATTGCTCTGAGTTCCAACTGATTGATATGACACTGACGATCCATACTGGTCCAGAGGCCTTGAGTACAGAGACTATCGAGATAAGCGTCCCAAGCGTAGGTCGAAGAGTCTTTCATGAGGACCTTCTGATGAGGGGGCGTTTGAAAAAGCAAGCCTCTGGAAAGATTGGAAGAGTGCATCCACCAACGGAGAGACTTTCTCAAGGAAGGAGTGACTGAAATGTGTCGATAAGGAGGGTCGCAAACTTGCGTACATTGAGATGCCAGGGTCCACTGAGGAATTCTGAGGTGAAGTCTGGCAAAAGGAGTCGCGTGTACTGTGGAGGCCATGTGACCCAGAAGTACCATCATGTGTCTCGCTGAGATGGAAGAGTGGGAAGACACTGTGTGACAGAGTTGAAGAAGAGCTTCCAGATGTTGTTGTGGAAGGATTGCTTTGAGTTGGACAGTGTCCAGAACAGCTCCAATGAATTGTAGAATCTGAGAGGGCTGAAGTTGAGATTTGGGAAAGTTGATTTTGAATCCCAAACTTTGTAGGAACCAGGTAGTCTGTTGGGTCGCTACAATAACCCCTTGAGATGTGGAATCTTTGATGAGCCAGTCGTCGAGGTAGACCATGAAGACCATGATTCCTTAGAGCTGCTGCTACCACTACCAGACACAAGCAGAAGCTGTGGACCCGACACAACACTGTGTTTTGGCGTCTAGGAAACGCTTGCATCAGGGGTCACTCGGTCCAACTAACATGCCAGAGTAACCAAAATCACTGAAAAGCTATGGAACCCCTGATGCAAGTGTTCCTCGGATGCCAAAACACAGTGTTGTGTCGGGTCCACAGCTTCTGCTTGTGTCTGTTTATGAAATAAACAATTTGGTTTTACATCAGTGTTCTTCAGTGGAGTGCTCATTGTCCGTTCCCACTTCCTTTTGTACTGTTTTATACCCCTGGGTTCTCTGTCCTGTTGAACTTTTTGGTGTTTACCAGACATTAGACCAAGAGGAGCATTGAGCTGTGCGGGGACAATCTGATGGCATCACCACACAACAGCAAGGCCATATGTTTCTCCTACAGTAGATTCTAGCCCGGCAGCTGTTGTATGTTTTTCCCCCTTGGCCAATGATAGGCAGAGTCATTTGTAGAATTGCAATCCAACGAGAGAGTGATTCTGGTAGCTCTGGATTGACCGTGGCGCTTGTGGTATGTGGATCTGGTCCAGCTTCAAAGTGGCACAGGTCTTCCACTACCTATTTATCTAGGCCTACGGTCACAAGGGCCCATTGCTTTGGAGAATCCGGAATGCTTTGCACTTATGGCTTGGCTCTTGAGCATGAGGCCTTAGTGAAGAAGGGGTATTTGGAAGTGGTCATGTCCTCACTCCTACAAGCTAAGAAGCCTTCAACTAGGAGTGTGTGGCGCAGTGGTTGGATCTACAGCCTCAGCACCCTGGGGTTGTGGGTTCAAACCCCGCGCTGCTCCTTGTGACCCTGGGCAAGTCACTCAATCCTCCATAGCCCTAGGTACGTTAGATAGATTGTGAGCCCTCCGGGACAGAGAGGGAAAAATGCTTGAGTACTTGATTGTAAAAACCGCTTAGATAACCTTGATAGGCGGTATATAAAATCCTAATAAACTAATAATAAACTAAACTAAGACAGCTTATGCGAAGGCTTGGAAAATGTTTCAGAAAAGGTGTGATGCACAATACATAGAGCCAACCAGGGCTTTGATTTCAGAGATTCTTGCATTTCTCCAGGAAGGTTTGGAGAAGAGCCTGGCAGTGGGCTCTCTCAAGGTGCAGATGGCAAGTCTTTTGTGTTTCTTAGTATGACTGAAGACAGAAAAGTAGTAATAGGAACCAGTTGTGATAGTATTTTTTTTTTTAAATGATGAATGCATCTGTTTTCTGGGAGCTAGACCACCAGCTTATTTAGTACTTTTGTTTTTTGCACTTAAGAGACATTAATACTTGTGGCAACTGTATGAATTAATATTATATCCAAATGTTATGAAGTGGAAACTATGGTAATCCTTATTTTATATTAAGGTTCTAATTTAAGCAATAAACCTCTCTATAATGGGTTATTGTTCACCAGATAAGAACCTGTTTGTCTCAAGTGTTTTCTGTTCTGGTTCCTTGCCCAATAGGTTATGGTTGAAAGGCTACTTTATAATTATTGTAAACTACATGCCAGCTTCCCTTTTTGTAAAATAAAAATACTTCTTATCCAAATAACATAGTTACACAGCCTTTCTTTTTACATGGAAAAAAAGACATTAGACTTCCCAAAAACGCCTACCAGGCAGTCTCCTACAATGGTAGTCCATAACTCCTGATATTGGTATGCCCAAAGTGAATCACAAAACATCTTCCTCTAAAGTTGAATATAACATCTTAAGGTAAAAGACTACATTGTTAGAGTTTTTCACATATACATAATGGGGCTCATAATTGAAACTTAAATACATCTAAAAACCCGCCGAAGTTGGCACGTGGACGACCTAAAAGACAGGTCATCCAAGTGCCGATAATCGAACCAAATTTCTGGACATATCCAGTGACTTTTTGGCCTCTGAATGCCACTGTGTGCTCAGTGCTCAAAGGAGTGTATCTAGAGGAGCGGTTAAGGTGGAATGTTGGCCAACCTAGACTTAGTTGTCCTGCAGGGATAATCAAATGTTTCATGAGACTTCCTGGACGAAACTTATACATTGTGACTTAAATGATGTAAAAGTAGGTATAAGTGCCTAAAAGGTATTGAAAGTGATCAGATAACCACTGCAAAGACCTCCACAAACTCCCCCAGTCATCATTGACTCCCTCACACTGCCACAAATATCAGAATTAAAACATACAAACCTGTCTCTGGAACATCAGCAGCTGCTATAGGAAAGCCTAGTAGAGCTGCATACAGGTGTCTTAAGTAGCCTGGGAGATGGGCTAGTGAACCATAGAGAGGAGGACCCAGGCCTATAAGCCACTCTAACTACTACATTCATCTTCCCCCTCCACCAAGTTCACCTCTTCCATCCATCTTATCCCCATCTCTCCCTCTCTCCTCTCCCCTCTCCAGTCCACCAACTCCACCAAGCCCATCTCTCCCTCTCCCCAAGTCCATTTCCCCTCCATGATCTCCCTCAAGTCCATCTTCCCCCCCCCCATCTATCTTCTCCCCATCTCTCCTCCAGTCCACCAATTCCCCCAAGTCCATCTCCCCTCTCCCCCCCCATCTACCTTTATTTTGACGTTGCAACATGTTGCCGGTGGTGGTAGTTATTTAGTGATCCACTCCTGCCACCACTCCGTGTGTCTTCACTCCACTGCGGCCCGCCCTCAGTGAAAACTTCCTGTTTCCACTTGGGCGGCCTAATGGAGAGAAGACGTTAAAGGAAGACATGCCATGGGCAGGAGGGTGGCGGGAAAGAAGTAGATGCCAGTAGGGGTGCATTAGAGTATCGACCAGCAGACATGCCAGTAGCTAGGTGTTTTCTAGAGGAGGGAGCATAAGGGACTGGGGGAAGGGAGAGAAGTTGGACTCAGATGAGGGAAAGAGGAGGAGATCTGAGGAATGTAGAGAGGGAATGGTGTCAGATGTGTGAGGGAGAAATTGGGAGAAATTGGATTTGGGGATGGCAGAGGGGGTAGAAGGAGGATGGGGGATGGTAGAGGGGACGGGCAAGGGACAATAAGATGGATTTGAAGAAGGACAGAGGGAGTAAGAGAGGGAGAGATGGACATGAGGGAAGGCAAGGGGAGGGAGAAATGGGAGGGGGCAAGATGGGGAAAGGGAAAGAGATTCTGGGGAGGGGACAGAAAGGGGAGGGAAAGATAGATAACTCAGGGAAAGCAGAGAAGGAAGAGAAGACATGGCTAGGGAAAGGCAGAGGGGATTTGTGCTGGGGGCCGGGAGAGGTGAGAAATGTCATACTTGGGGGCACACCAGGACCTCTGGCCATATTCTGCTGCTGCTGCTGCCTATGGCTTTGTGAAGAAAGAAGTACAGCTGGAAAGAAGGAGATGGAGACTACTTGAATGTTGGACGTGGTGGTGGAGGGAATGGAGGAAGAGATGTGGCATGGAGCTGGAGAGGGGTGATAGAAGCAGAAATGTTAGGCATGGGTCTGGTGGGCAGGGGCGAAAGATGCTGCACACAGTCCAGGGGATAAGAGAGAGAAATATTGGATGTGGCAGTAGAGGGGGTGGGAGAGAGGCACCCTGGATCCCTCTCTCCCTTTACCCACTCTGTTTATAGCAAGGGATGGAGGGAATATGAGAGAGAGATGGTGAACAGTGAAAGAGAGGAAGACGTTGAACATGGGGGTGGAGGAGAGAGCAAGAAATGCTGTGCAGTGGTGAGGAGGGGGAAAAAGAGTGCACATTGTATAGTTTAATTTTGTAGTTACCATTGTGTATTATTAATAAGATTATATTATGGGTATATGAAAAATGAATGAAAGAAATGGCATTTACATTTAGCACTATTATGAGTTCTGGGGAGGAGCTTGGGCAGGTCTGGGGTGGGGTCTAGGGCAGAGCTTTTGCCCCCCCCCTTCCCCAAACAAAAAAAGCATTCCGCTGTCTATGCGGGAGCCTATTCCATGCATCTACCACCCTTTCTGTAAAAAAGTATTTTCTTAGATTACTTCTGAGCCTTTAACATCATCCTATTCATCTCATTTTGTAGCTTCCTTTCAAATGAAAGAGACTAGAATAGAATCGTGCCTAAGGACACCTAAAATAAACCCGCAATAAGTATAGCGGCTGCAGTCACCAGTCCCCCCACCAACCCCAAATGAATATGGCAGGAAGGTGCTTAATCCCTCCTGCCCGGAACACCCCCCACTCCCCCGAACAAACATGTCAGGAAGATGCTTAATCCCTCCTGCCCAGAACACCCCTCCTGAAGATCACCGGCAGGCAAGTGCCCAATCCCTCCTGCAGTAACACCCCCCCCACCCCCTCCCGAAGATCATCGGCAGGAGGGTGCCCAATCCCTCTTGCCGGAACACCCTCCTGAAGATCGCCAGCAGGAGGGTGCCCAATCCTTCTTGTTGGAGAAACCCCCCCCCCCCCCCGAGCCTGCTGGTAGGCCAACATTTAAGGTTAGTGGGGGAGAGGGGGGTCAGGGGGGATTAGCCGAGGTGGGGGGAGAGTGTTCCAGCAAGAGGGATTGGGTACCCTCCTGCCCGTGATCATCAGGGGGTGGGGAGTGTTCTGGGCAGGAGAGACTGGTCATCCCTCCTGCCGCGTTTGTTTGGGAGGGGGGGACTAGCATCCGCAACCATGGACGCTATACTTATCATGGCAGGGAGATCCCTTGCCGCGTTAAGTGGGGAGTGTCTACAATATGTGGGAAGCGTCTACTTACAACGTAGGCCATCATTTTGCTGGCCTACATTGAATATGTCTCCCGCTGGCCTAGGGAGACGCGCCTAGCCTTAAGTGAGCTTTGGCAGGCTTGCGGGCCTCCCTATGCTCCCGGAGGCACCTCCAATGTAGGTGTCCTGCCTGGGGAGCTTTTTTTTAACAAAAGTAAACGTGCATCCCGATTGGCTGCTTAGACAGCTGTAGGATGATGTTTACAGAATCTGGGCCTTAGTGTCCCATCAAATATTTGCTAAATTGTAATACCATTAATGTTAGCAGGCGTAGCTGGTTTTAAGAAAAGGTTTGGACAAGTTCCTGGAGGAAAAGTCCATAGTTTGTTATTGTGAAAGACATGAGGGAAGTCACTCCTTGGGTTTTGGCCAGGTATTAGTGACCTGGATAGGCCACCGTGAGAATGGGCTGCTGGGCTTGATGGACCATTGGTCTGACCCAGTGCAGCTATTCCTATGTTCTTATTGATTTTCTGAAGTTAAATATGTATCCAGATCACCTGCTAGGACACCATCTTACAGAATGCATAGGCAAATATGCTGTGAATTAAACTAGCATGTCTACATTAGTGATAAACAAGTTGGGTACGAACCAGCTCAGATCCTGTCTTCAATACTTGAAATCACAGTCAGTTCAATCAAGTTTACCTAATTATTCATGAAATGAAAAATAGCTTTACCAGGATCTGTCAGAAGTTTTTTATTACAAGATTAAGGATTTGATGAGATATATGGGATAGATAATTAACTTTTGAGCTTTCACCTCCTGAAATGTAATTAGAAGTTAACATAAAAATAGTCATACTAATTCAGACCAATGATCCATATAGGCCAGTATCCTGCTTTGAGCAGTTGCCTGTCCAGGTCACAAGTACTTAGCAGAAACCCAAATAGCAACATTGCTACCGATCCTATGGTAAGCAGTGACTTCCCCATGTCTGTCTCAATAGCAGACTATGAACATTTCCTCCAGGAACTTATCAAAACCTTTTTTTAAACCCAGCTATTCTAACCGCTATTAACACATCCTCTGGCATAAAAGTATTTCCATGTAATTTCATTGTACTTTTTGACAGTGTAATAATCAATTCACTGTTACTCGTTCTACACCACTCCAGCTTTTGTAGGCCTCAATCATATTTCCCCTCAGCTGTCTCTTTTCTAAGCTGAAGATGCCTAACCGCTTCAGCCTTTTATCATTTTGGTCGCTCTTATTCCACTATATCTTTTATGAGATATGGCAACCAGAACAGAAGAATACTGTACTCAAAGAGAGGTCACACCATGGAGCGATACAGAATATTCTAGGTCTTATTTTCCATCCCTTTCCTAATAATTCCCAACATCCTGATTGCATTTTTGGCCATTGCCACCACACACTGAACAGAAGATTTCTGCATAGTGTCTATGATGAGACCCAGATCTGTTTCTTGGGTGATGACTCCTAAGGTGGACCCTAGCATCAGGTAACTAAGATTGGGATTATTCTTCCCACTATGCATCTTTTTGCATTTGTCCACATTAAGTTTTATGTGCCATTTGGATGCCCAGTCTTCTAATTTCCTAAGGCCTTTCTGCAATTTTTCACGGTCCTTGTGTGTTTTGACAGCTTTGAATAGTTTTGTGTCATCTGCTAATTTAATTGCTTCACTTGTTCTAGTTTCTAGATAATTTGTAGATATGTTAAATAGCACAGGTCCCAGTACAGAGCCCTGCGGCACTCCACTATTTACCCTCCTTCATTAAGAAAAATGACTATTAAGCCCTACCCTCTGTTTCCAAATTTATTATTCATTTGATATACCGTCTATCAATAATTTATCTAGACGGTTTACATGTGTAGAAATAATATCCCCTCATACGGAACATTGCCTCCTATCCAATGAATTCTTAATCTTCTCAGGAATCTCGCTTGAGGAAAGCTTTCTGAAAATCTAGATACACTACATCAACCAGCTCACTGTTATCTACATGAAATGAAGCAAATTGGTGAAGCAAGACTTTCCTTGACTGACTCGATGCTGACTCTGCTCCATTAAACCATGTTTGTTCATATGTTCCATAATTTTATTGTTTATATTTTCCACTATTTTGCCTGGCACTGAAATCAGGCTTATTGATCTGTAATTTCCTGGATCTACACTGGAACCCTTTTAAAAAATTAGTGTTACATTGGCCAGTCTTCAATCTTCAGTTACTACAAATGATTTTAGCAATAAGTTTCAAATCACTATCTGCTGATCAGCAATTTCTTGTCTGAATTCTTTCAGTACCTTGGCGTGTATACCATTCTGTCCAGGTGAATTTTCACTTTGTCTTGATTTGGGTTAGTATGTCTTCCACAACATCCTTCAACCAGAATAGAACCAGTCTTCCCCTCTACCATATGGTCTATTGTAGAGCTAAATTTGGAAGACTACTGCAGTGAGTTGCTGCAGCCAGCAGGAGATAGACCTCTCTTCTCAACTAGTGAAGGAGGAGAAGGCTCTGGAAGAACAACATTAAAAATCACTTGTGCAGATGGTAGTAATGCTGGTTGCATAAGTGATTATATAGAAACAAGGAAACATGATGGTAAATAAAGGCCAAATGGCCCATCTAGTCTGCCCATCCGCAGTAACTATTATCTCTTTCTCTCTCTGAGATCCCACATGCCTATCTCACACCTTCTTAATTCAGACGTAGTCTCTGTCTCCACCACTTCTTCCAGGAGACTGTTCCATGCATCTACCACTCTTTCTGTAAAAAAAAGTATTTCCTTTGATTACTCTAGAGCCTATCACCTCTTAACTTTATCCTATGCCCTCTCATTTCAGAGCTTCCCTACTGGGGCAGACTGAAGGTCCATCAAGTTCAGTATCCTGTTTCCAACAAAGGCCAATCTAGATTATGATTACAAATCAGGATCCCAAAAGAGTAAAATAGATTGTCCTCAAGTCCATCTTAATAATGATTTATGGACTTTTCTTCAAGGAAACTTGTTCGAACCTGCTATGCTAGCCATTTCTACCACATTGTTATATCAAAGAATTCCAGGTCTTAAATACATATTGACTGAACAAATTTTCTCTGATTTATTCTACAGCTTCATTGTGTTCCCCCTAGTCCTTATACTTTTGGGAAGAATAAACAAGCAATTAATGTCAACCCCTTCCGGTCTTCTAATTTATAGATATCTATCATATCTCCCTTCAGCCTTCTCTTCTCCATGCTGAAGAGCCCTGCCCTCTTTAGTCTCTCTTCATAGGGGAGTCATTCTGTCCCCTTTATTATTTTTTGTCACCCTTGTCTGTACCTTTTCTAATTCTGTTATATCTTTTTTAATGCTTTTCTTTATCTGCTTTTCAGATGCAACATATCCCATACAGTGGTAGAAATCTCACACTTCAACTCTCAGTAGGTATAGCAATAGGCTACTATGTGGGTTTCAGCCAGGTACTTATGACCTGGATTGGCCACTGGAAACATAACATAGTAACATAGTAGATGACGGCAGATAAAGACCCGAATGGTCCATCCAGTCTGCCCGACCTGTTTCAGTTTTAATTTTTTTAATTTTTTTTCTTCTTAGCTTTACCCATTACTGTGCTTGGGTTCCAACTGCCGAAATCTCTGTTAAGACTTACTCCAGCCCATCTACACCCTCCCAGCCATTGGAGCCCTCCCCAGCCCATCCTCCAGGGTTACAAGGTTACAAGGCTAGATAGATGAACCATTGGTCTGGCCCAGTATGATTATTCTTATGTTCTTATCTTCCCTGCCAAGTTAAGAACATAATATAGCCTTACTGGGTCAGACCAATGGTCCATCAAGCCCAGTAGTCCGTTCTCACAGTGGCCAATCCAGGTCACTAGTACCTGGCTAAAACCCAAGTTGTAGCAATATTCCATGCTATGCATCCAGGGCAAGCAGTGACTTCCCCCATGTCTTTCGCAATAACAGACGATGGACTTTTCCTCCAGGAACTTGTCCAAACTTTTCTTAAAACCAGCTACGCTATCCGCTCTTACCACATCCTCTGGCAATGCGTTCCAGAGCTTAACTATTCTCTGAGTGAAAAAAAATTTCCTCCTATTAGTTTTAAGAGCACTTTTCTGTAACTTCATCGAGTGTCCCCTAGTCTTTGAAATTTTTTGACGGAGTGAAAAATTGATCCCCTTGTACCCATTCTACTCCACTCATGTTTCTGTAGACTTCAATCATATTTCCCCTCAGCCATCTCTTTTCCAAGTTGAAGAGCCCTAACCGTTTTAGTCTTTCCTCATACGAGAGGAGTTCCATCCCCTTTACCATATTGGTCGCTCTTCTTTGAACCTTTTCTAGCACCACTATATCTTTCTTGAGATAAGGAGACCAGAACTGAACGCAATACTCCAAATGAGGTCACACCATGAAGCATTAAAAACATTCTTAGTCTTGTTAATCATCCCTTTTTTAATAATTCCCAGCATCCTGTTTGCTTTTTTGGCTGCCGCCACACATTAGGCGGAAGGTTTCATCGTATTGTCTACAATGATACCCAGATCCTAGCATCCGGTAACTGTGATTCAGGTTATTCTTCTCAATGTGCATCACTTTGCATTTGTCCACATTAAATTTCATCTTCCACTTGGACGCCCAGTCTTCCAATTTCCTAAGGTCCGCCTGCAATTTTTTACATTCCGCATGCGTTTTAACAACTTTGAACAGTTTGGTGTCATCTGCAAATTTAATCATCTCCAATTTCCAGATCATTTATAAATAAGTTAAATAGCACTGGTCCCACTGTTTACTCTCCTATATTGAGAAAAATGACCATTTAACCCTACACTCTGTTTTCTATCCAATAACCAATTCCTAATTCACAAGTGAACTTTGCCACCTATCCCATGACGCTTTAATTTTCTCAGGAGCCTCAAATGAGGAATTTTATCAAAAGCATTCTGAAAATCTAAATACACTATATCAACCGGCTCACCTTTATCCATATGTTTATTCATACCTTCAAAGAAGTCAAGGAAATTGGTGAGACAAGATCTCCTTCGGCTGAACCCATGCTAACTCCATCTCATTAAATCATGTTTGTCTATGTGTTCCACAATTTTATTTTTTATAATCATTTCTACCATTTTGCCTGGCACCGAAGTAAGGCTTACCGATCTGCCCTGGAACCCTTTTTAAAAATCGGCGTAACATTGGCCACCCTCCAATCTTCAGAACACAGTGTAAGCAAACATTTATCACTTTTTTTCTAGTTCCAAAAAGAAAGTGTACCAAACATCAGCAAACCAGTGAAAATAAAGTAGTTAAAAACAAGACAATGCGGTTACAATATTCAATTTTTGAAATTATACATAACTTTATAGTAGTGGTTCTCAACCGGTAAGTTGTGATTTGCTTGTGTGTCATAACGAACTAGTTGGTATGTCACCAGATATTTGGAATAGACTGAATGCCCTTGCTTTTCTTAAAAAAAAATTTGCTGGGGAAGAGTGTGGGGCAGAGACTCAGATATTTGGAATCCTTATCACCACTCGCTGTTTTGATATCCCCACCCCCCACCCCTCACCACTGTTAGTTTGAGCAGGAAATATTTTAGGTCTGCCATCAACCCTTCCATCCTACCCCACTCTACCCCTCTCCCACTAACTCCTAGCAATTACTAGTACTGCACTGTCCCCAAGATGAAATCTGAGTTGGAAATACAGTACAGTCTCGATTATCTGACATTCATCTAATCCAGGGATCTCAAAGTCCCTCCTTGAGGGCCGGAATCCAGTCGAATTTTCAGGATTTCTCCAATGAATATGCATTGAAAGCAGTGCATGCACATAGATCTCATGCATGTTCACTGGGGAAATCCTGAAAACCCGACAGGATTGTGGCCCTCAAGGAGGGACTATTGAGAAAGACATGGGGGAAGCCACTGCTTGCTCTGTATCGGTAGCATGGAATGTTGCTACTCCTTGGGTTTTGGCCAGGTACTAGTGACCTGGATTGGACACCGTGAGAATGGGCTACTGGGCTTGATAGACCATTGGTCTGACCCAGTAAGGCTATTCTTATGTTCTTATAATGTAATCTTGCCACCACCCTATCTTAGTAGGTATTGTGGGTCTGATTCTATAAACAGAAATTGGTAGGCACCTAGAAAAATGGTACCTACTGCATGCCATTCAAAGTTAGGCACCACTAGACATCTGCAACTTGGGCACCGGTATATTAGATCAGAGTTTTCTTTGCCCAAAATACCAGTTCCTAACTCATTCCACACCCAAGCTCTGCCCCTAACCATGCCCACTTTTCAGGTAGGTGCTTAGGTGTAGACGCCTGCATGGCACCTACCAAGTTAGGCATTTACCTGAAAAAAATTTTTTTTTAGTTCAAATATTTTTATTGGTTTTAGAAAAGCAAAAAACAAAATGACAAATAGAAGAGCTTCCAAGGAAGCACAGGTTGGAATCGGGTGGTAACACCCATCAAGTATATCTGATTACAATAAGAAGATGTGGCAATAGTAAAAGTAGATGAGCAATAATCAGTACAGCAATCATCAATGTATGCAAATTACATAAGTTGAAAGAAATCAGAAGAATGGTAAGTACATTAAGTACAGAAAAGTGAAGGAAGTAAACCGAGAAAAATAGAGTAAAATGGATTCTAGACAAATACATTACATATATGTACAATATAGCATCAGCAGACACTAATATAACAGTAAAAATGGTACAGAAATTTGAAATAATCGCGCAGTCAAAAAAGAAAGCTATAAGTATATGATCTGGAAGGTGGTTAAGGATCAAATTACTAAAATCGACCAAAATCGACCAAGTTTTATTAAAAGAGGATAATGAATTGTGGCGCTCAGCCATATGGCGTTCAAATTTACTATGGAGACAGACCGAGTTCCACCAATGATTAAAATCCAATTTTGTGAAATCTTTCCAATTATGTAAAATGAGTTGAATGGCAAGAATTAATAAGAAGGTCAAAAGGCGGTCATGATACTTAGATAGATGTGTAGTGAGCGCTACGGGTCCAAGAATCAAAACATCAAATGAAAAGGGATCACTAATAGAAAAATTATTTTTTAAAATTTGTTTTTAATGGCGCTGTTCAATTAACAGTGTCGATTGAACCAATTAAAAAATTAAGTTAACCTAGATCAGCTAGATGTGCCGATCTAGACGCTTAACTGTAGGCATCTTTTATAGAATCACATATCACTTAGCACTAGGACCAAAAGGCTTCATTTTGGTTTCATCATATGACAAAATCTTCTCCCACATTTGTGCTGTGTTCACTGTCTGTTTCTTTGCAAATGGTATATGGCATATCATATGGCTTTCCTTCACCATGGTCTCCTTGTTGTTGCTCTCCTATTCTGACCGTGTTTGTGGAATGATCATGAAATTGTTGAACAGTGGCCATTTGCTTAGCCATAGGTTTCTGTAGCTATTTTAAAATAATCTTAGGTCTCCTAGTGACTTTTCTCAGAAATGTTCTCAACTATGCAGACCCACACTTTTTTCCTTATTCTACCCATCCCAAACATTAGCTCCTTTTGTTGCCATCTCTTCTTAAGAGATACTAACCACATCTCTTCATTTCTTCCTTCCACCTGTCACTTTTTTTTCATCGCCCCATCCTTCCAAGATATACACCAAACATTTCCCCTATCCCTTTCTTTTCCCCCCATGTGCCAGGTTCCTGTCTCATTGACATTAACCTCTTCTGTCTGTTTGCCAAAATACTGTATATACCAGCCTTTTCCTGTATCTCCACTTCTTTTCCTCCATGCAGCAGCTCCCTACACTTCAAGTTAATAGACGATAGGCTCAGGAGTAATCAAGGAAATACTTTTTTTTTACAGAAACAGTCTCCCGGAAGAGGTGGTAGAGACGGTGTCTGAATTCAAGAAAGCCTGGGATATGCACATGGGATCTCTTAGAGAGAGGAAGAGATAATGGTTACTGCAGATGGGCAGACTGGATGGGCCATTTGGCCTTTATCTGTCATCATATTTCTATGTTTCAAATACTTCTCCCTTGCACTCTGAGAAACCATTTCCTTCTAGATCAGTGGTCTCAAACTTAAACCCTTTGCAGGGCCACATTTTGGATTTGTAGGTACTTGGAGGGCCTCAGAAAAAATAGTTAATTTCTTATGAAAGAAATGGCAATTTTGCATGAGGTAAAACTCTTTATAGTTTATAAATCTTTCCTTTTGGCTAAGTCTTAATAATAATATTGTAATTTACAGCTAAAAAGACATATGATCATGAAACTGTTTTATTTTACTTTTGTGATTATGATAAACATACCAAGGGCCTCAAAATAGTACCTGGTGGGCTGCGAGTTTGAGACCACTGTTCTAGATCCTCCTCTGCCATGCCATAGATACATATGAAACAATAGTTTAAATACATCTTCTTGTTTCTCTCTTGTTCCCCTTAGGGCTATTAGTTTTCTATGCCAATTTTAGTCCAACTCTTTTCCAGTGTCTCCTTATTCCATTCTTCCCAAAACACTAGCCTCTTCCTGTCTCTCTGCCCCCTCAACAGTCACCAGCTCTATTCCTTCCTGCCAGCAATTATTTTCTTGACCATTTCCCAGATCCCAGCATCTTCTGTCTATCCTCCAAGAAAGACACCAACCTTTTCTACTATATTGCATTTCTTCTCTTATTTACCAGCTGCTTCTACACTCTGAATAATCCTTTGCACCCTGCAGGCACCAATTTCCTCCTCTCTTCTTTCCACCACCGTAGACTTGGTGCCTTCCCTTCTCTTTACTCACTGGGGTTGCCAGCTCTCTATGCCACCTCTACTCTAACCCTCTTCCAGTGTCCTGTAACTCTCTTTTCTGAGAAGCAAACAATGTCAGTACAAACTAAGATCAGAGAATTTCTATTGGCACCATGTATCTCACAGTAAACAGTTGTATGATATTGGAAGAAGTTCAGAGTAGAAGCAACAACAATAAGAAAGCTAGCAGCCAGAGAAAAAGGGCTGTTTCTGTGAGAAGACCAAGATTATAATGACTTCTTCTCTCCTTTACAGTTTTTTTTTATATCTGATAAGCTGAAAGATATGTGGAGAACTGGTCTTTAAATATATTTACTTCTACCATATATATATTATGGGAGTATTATATCGTATAGTCCCTGGTTCATTAGCCCTGCATTCCAGTCAGGACTAAATCTATAATAGCTCCCCCCTCTTGTTGGTTCCTGCACCAGTTGCTCCAAGAAGCAGTCATTTATTATGTCTAGGAATTTTATCTCCCTAGTACTCCCTGATGTAACATTTATGCAGTCAATTTTTACTAAGCCATGGTAGAGGTTTCTACCGCGGCCTGCAGCGCTAAATGCTCCAACTCATAGAATTCCTAAGAGTATTGAAACAGCGTTGGGTAGAAAGCTCCCCCCTCTTGTTGGTTCCTGCACCAGTTGCTCCAAGAAGCAGTCATTTATTATGTCTAGGAATTTTATCTCCCTAGTACTCCCTGATGTAACATTTATGCAGTCAATTTTTACTAAGCCATGGTAGAGGTTTCTACCGCGGCCTGCAGCGCTAAATGCTCCAACTCATAGAATTCCTAAGAGTATTGGAACAGCGTTGGGTAGAAACCTCTACAGTGGCTTAGTAAAAGAGGGCATATTTATCTGTTGACAAAAAGATAACGTAGAATCTAGTATAATATCCAATATTCTTGATGATTTTTCAGTAGACAAGGCTTCTCCTTATTTTTGAACAATAAGGCCCTAACCACAACAATTTAGACTTCACAGGATTTAACTTCATCATGGTCAAAGTTGATCACTATAGCAATCTGGTAATACAAAAACAAATTAGTAGTATAAAAATATCATCTGCATATATAAAAATAAATTCATCTGTACCTAACGATGTCATATAAACAGTGAAAAAGATGGGGGACAGTGGAGATTCCTTGGGCACACCTGGAGTAGGAAACTAGGCTGTGGAGGTTCTTCCACCAGTTTATATCACATAGGATCTTAAACCATTTCAAAATATTACCTCCTACACCATAGGCCAATATTGAAATGGCTTGGGGAAATCTACTGCTTGGAACCTGGATTGGCCACTATTAGAAACAGGATACTGGGCTTGATGGACCTTTCGGTTTGTCCCAGTATGGCAATTCTTATGATCTTGTGCACTATAAATAAAGAACTTGGATATAAATCACACTATAATTCATTAAATATCCAATATACAGAGCCTTATATCCTGCACATTCTACACACAAATAGTGGAGAAAAATCCTAAGTCTTCTTTAGGAGTTCAGTCTCTACTAAATGGACTTTTAAGACGGCATTGAGCACAACAGAAAAAATTTTGAGCCAGTCTTCCCCTGATGCAGCATTTTTTTTAAGCTGCGAAACATCAGGATGCAAATCTGAGGAATTTGAATTGGCGGTGTCGATGCAAAGTTAAGTATAGCTGGATATGCAAAATGATAAATGTATATGCAGTTGGGCAGTGGCGTACCAAGGGGGGGGGCGGGGGGTGAGGTCCGCCCCGGGTGCCAGCCCTAAGGGGGTGCTCCCGGCCTTGCCGTTCAGTCCCCCCACCCCCGAAGGACCGCTCGCCCCACTGACCTTCCTGCACCACCTATGAAGCAGCCTGCAACAGGATCGCGATCTCAGTGATCCCTGAGCTGCTTGGGCGCTGCTTCCTGCGCCGCGGTCCCGCCCCTCCTCTGACGTCAGAGGAGGGGCAGGACCGCGGCACAGGAAGCAGCGCAGGGATCGCTGACGTCGCGATCCTGCTGCGGCTGCTTCATAGGTGGTGCGGGGAGGCCAGGGGGGCGACCGGTCCTTCGGGGTGGGTCGGGGCATCAGGCCTTCAGGGTGGGGCGGGCAGGCAGGCAGGCTTTCAAGGGGGAGGGGGGTGATAGGCAGACCTTCAAGGGGGGGGACAGGCAGGCCTTCAAGGGGGGAGGCAGGCCTTCAAAGGGGGGGGACAGACCTTCAGGGGGGTGCAGACTTTCAAGGGGTGCAGGCCTTCAAGGGGGGACAGGCCTACAAGGGGGTGGGACAGGCCTTCAAGGGGGGGACAGGCCTTTGGGGGGGTGCAGGCCTTCGGGGGGGTGCAGACCTTCAAGGGGGTGCAGGCCTTCAAGGGGGGGACAGGCAGGCAGGCCTTCAAGGGGGGGACAGGCCTACAAGGGGGTTGGACAGGCCTCGGGGGGGTGCAGACCTTCAAGGGGGTGCAGGCCTTCAAGGGGGGGGGACAGGCCTTCAAGGGGGGGACAGGCAGGCAGGCCTTCAAGGGGGGACAGGCCTACAAGGGGGGGGGGACAGGCCTACAAGGGGGTGGGACAGGCCTTTAAGGGGGTGCAGGCCTTCGGGGGGGTGCAGGCCTTCGGGGGGTACAGACCTTCAAGGGGGTGCAGGCCTTCAAGGGGGGGACAGGCCTTCAAGGGGGGAACAGGCCTTCAAGGGGGGGACAGGCAGGCAGGCCTTCAAGGGGGGACAGGCAGACCTTTAAGGGGGACAGGCCTTTGGGGGGACCCTGGTTTAGAAGTACACGGAGGGAAGGGGGTGTTCAAAGAGACGTGCATATGCCAAACTTTGGGGGGGAAGAAATAATGGGTCTAAAAATAGAGGAGAGGGAGAGAGATGATGGACCATGGGATTTAGGGAGGGAGGGAAGGAACAGAAAGGTAGAGAAATTGGACACAAGGGATGGTGTGGAGGAGGGATAGAGATACTGGATAGGAGGGTAATTGGGAAAAGAAAGGGAGAGATGGTGGACTCTGGGGTGGTGGGGAAGGAGGGAGAGATGCCGGATGAAAGGGTAGTTAAGAAAAGGTGAATCTGTGGAGGGAGATGAAAAAAAGGAAAGATACCAGACTTCCTGGGGAGGGAAGGGAAATGGAAAGGAAGGACAGAGTTGGCAGATGGATGGTTAGCATGCAGAAAGAAGAAGGAGACCCTGGCAAGCAAGTTACCAGAAGAAAACCAGAGCCTTGGACCAAAAAGATTTGAAATATAACCAGACAACAAAAGGTAGAAAAATTAATTTTATTTTCTGTTTTGTGATTACAATATGTCAGATTTGAAATGTGTATCCTGCCAGAGCTGGTGTTGGACTGCAAACGTGAGCTAGGATTTAACAGAGAGGAAAAGTCCTTTTTGTTTCTTTATTTTATTTACACCACAGCGCCAGTGTGGTTAGGAGAAGCCAAAGGGGGTGAAAAAGCTATAAAACCCACCAGGAGTTTTGAAAAAAATCACCCAACTGGGCAGGAATATCGAATCGATAAACTAATTCAATAGGCTGAATCGAATCAAATTTTTTTTTCCTGAATCTGGCAGCATTAGTTTGCGCTACTGTCTTAGACTTTAGGACCTGGGATTGGGGAGAGATGGCATCCTCAGTACTTTATAATGCAAGTGAAACGAGGATTTGGTCAGACTTTTGAAGGGTCTGCAGAAAAAAAATATTGTATAGGCCTGGGACATGAGACAGCAGGAAATGGGAACTTTTCTTCCTTCTATTTTTGTGAATGGAAAGGCTGAGGATGTCAGAGAGTTCAGTTAAAATATGTACTTTATAAGAAAATATAATAATGTGTTTTATAAAGTTTATAGCATAGCTGGCCTACCCAGTGAGGTGTTCCTAGTGGTGGTGGTGGCAGCGTGTCAATGTGTTGAGAGGAAGAGGTGGTCTGGGAAATTTTGCTGAGCAAACTCCGGGCCCATTTCCATCCCCCAGTTAGTCCACTCCACTCAACTGATTCACACACTGAGTGGGTCTTTGGGTGTTGTTTTGGGATCTCTTCCAGTGGTTTATCAGTATCTCCTTCTGGTCCAAGGAAGGAAACTTTGTTATCCTTAGCATTGACCTACAGAATATGTTTGTAACAGCGCTGCTTGTGTGGCATTAGGCTATGTAGTGATTGAAAGAAAAAAACAGACCTTTGCACATTTTTGCACTATATGGTGGGTGTATGAGGAGATTCACATTTCCTGCACAACTAAGTCCATGTGAAGTTACCTTGTGCTGTATTTGACATCTAGCAAGGTCTCTGTTTGAAAGGAAAGATCTAAACTTAAAAATGAAGTGGCCAGAAGTTATGGTAAAAGCAGATAGTGTAGCTGGTTTTAAGAAAGATTTGGACAAATTCCTGGAGGAAAAGTCCATAATCTGTTATTAAGACATGGGGGGAAGTGTCTGATTGCCCTGGATCGGTAGCATGGAATGTTGCTACTCTTTGGGTTTTGACCAGGTATTAGTGTCCTGGATTGGCTACCATGAGAATGGGCTACTGGGCATGATGGACCATTGGTCTGACCCAGTTAGGCTATTCTTATGTTATGTTCTCATCTGTAGGGGCCTTTGTTTTCACTTCTTACTTTAATGTATTTTTTTTCTGAGAACTTATCAGTGTTTTTTATAATGGGAACAAAAATGGAAGAGAATTAATGTGTGTGGGATGAGGGGGTAACTAATTTCTTCAGCTAAATAATTCAATCCACCTCAACCAGACATAGGAGAACTCACGCACCATTCACACACCCTCCAACCAAAAACGTCAAAAGAAAAAAACTGTTCGACAACCTCCTAGCCATTCAAGCTGCAACACTCGACCCCCAACTCTACAACCTATTGACCTCAACTACTCCATATGTACTTCTGATGTCATGACAATTCAGACATAATTTATGTTATGTTATGTTTGGAATATAAGAAAATTTTCACTGCCTGTTTCTATTCTGACCATTTATTCCGTTTCATGGTCATTACAAAAAATATTTTTTTACATGGGGGGGGGTGTCAAAAAAATGATGGGCCCCGGGTGCCACATACCCTAGGTACGCCACTGCAGTTGGGATCATTTAAAATGTGAATTGTGAACTGGGACATATAAGACAATATACAAGTTATAAGACTGGACTTTCTTTTGTACTGACAAAAAGATAAAAAGAGCCATGAACATAAGTAGTGAATTGATGATATAAGAAGGCTGAATGATGAACAGCAAGATGTGTGTCAATAAAGCCGAACTACTGAATGAATACTTCTGCTCAGTTTTCACCTGTGAGGCACCGGGACACGGTCCGCAGATGAAGGCAACACAAAACACAGAAGACCCGTTTGAGAATTTTGAGTTCACACCAGGTGAAGTTTACAGTGAACTGGCAAGACTCAAGGTGAACAAAGCCATGGGACCAGACAATTTGCACCCAAGAGTGCTCAGAGAATTGAGCAATGTCCTGGCGAAACCGTTGGCTGAGCTATTCAATCTCTCCCTAAGTAAAGGGAAAGTTCCCCTGGACTGGAAATTAACTAATGTCGTTCCTCTGCATAAAAAGAATTCCAGGGCAGAGGCTGCGAATTATAGACCGGTGAGTCTCACATCAATAGTGTGCAAACTCATAGAAACACTAATTAAAAGCAAATTGGACACGATCTTGAATGAAGGGAATCTTCGGGATCCCAGTCAGCATGGATTCACCAAGGGTAGGTCCTGCCAATCCAATCTCATCAGCTTCTTTAACTGGGTAACAAGAAAGTTGGACTTGGGAGAGTCTTTGGACGTCGTGTATCTGGACTTCAGTAAAGCTTTTGACAGTGTCCCACACCGCAGGCTGCTAAGCAAGATGGAATCGATGGGGTTAGGAGAGACACTAACTGCATGGGTCAATGATTGGCTAAGTGGCAGACTTCAGAGGGTGGTGGTTAATGGTACCCTCTCTAAAACATCGGAGGTGACCAGTGGAGTGCCGCAGGGCTCGGTCCTGGGTCCACTCCTTTTCAACATATTCATAGGGGATCTGACTCAAGGGCTTCAAGGTAAAATAACACTATTCGCCGATGATGCCAAACTATGTAATATAGTAAGTGAATGCAGTTTACAGAATTATATGGTGCAGGACCTGCTTACATTGGAAAGTTGGTCCTCAACCTGGCAGCTAGGCTTCAATGCTAAAAAATGTAAGGTCATGCACCTCGGAAGCGGAAATCCATGCAGGACGTACTTCTTGAACGGAGAAACTTTAACTAGGACTTCAGCAGAACGAGATTTAGGAGTAATCATCAGTGCAGACATGAAAACTGCCAATCAAGTGGAGAAGGCTTCATCTAAGGCAAGGCAGATATTGGGTTGTATCAATAGAAGTTTCGTCAGCTGAAAGCCTGAAGTCATAATGCCGTTGTACAGGGCCATGGTGAGACCTCATCTGGAGTACTGTGTGCAATTCTGGAGGCCACATTACAGTAAAGATGTGCGCAGAATTGAATCGGTTCAGCGGACAGCCACCAGGATGATCTCGGGGCTCAAGGGTCTCTCGTACAAAGAGAGACTGAACAAATTGCAGCTCTACACTCTCGAGGAACGTAGGGAGAGGGGAGACATGATCGAAACATTTAAGTACCTCATGGGACGTGTCGAAGTGGAAGATGATATTTTCTTTCTCAAGGGACCCTCGGCCACAAGAGGGCACCCGCTCAAACTCAGGGGCGGAAAATTTCATGGCGACACCAGAAAGTATTTCTTCACAGAGAGAGTGGTTGATCATTGGAACAAGCTTCCAGTGCAGGTGATCGAGGCAGACAGCGTGCCAGACTTTAAGAATAAATGGGATACCCATGTGGGATCCCTACGAGGGTCAATATAAGGAAATTGGGTCATTAGGGCATAGACAGGTTAAGCAGAGTGGGCAGACTTGATGGGCTGTAGCCCTTTTCTGCTGTCATCTTCTATGTTTCTATGAGTTTTTTATGCCTATGATTAATAGAGAGTCCTCCATTTAGTAGGGACTGAACTCCTAAAGAAAACTGAGGCTTTTTCTCCACTGTTTGTGTGTAGAGTATGTGGGATATAAGAGTCTGTACGATATATTGGATAGTAAATGAACTATAGTGTAAGTGAAATCACTCATTATTATACTGTTCCCAATTTACCAGTTTTCCTAATCTCTGTAAACATTTCATCTGTCTTCTCATTCTGTCCTGGGGACGGTAATATAGCCCTACTTGTATATTCCTCCCCTTCACACATGGAATGTCTATTCATATGGATTTCACGCTGCTATCTTTGTCATAAAGAATGTTTATTTTGTTTAATTGAATTCCCTCTTTAACATAGTCTAACAATGTTATGGTTGTTAGATATATAGTTATTTTTTTGGGTGGCACACTTCAATCCTGTGATAATGGCAGCTTAACTGATATTTATTTAGATCAGGGGTGCCCAATACGTCGATCGCGATCGACCGGTAGATCGGGAAGGCAACACGAGTCAATCGCGGAGCCCATCCCGGGCTCCGTGATAGACTCGTGTTGCCGTTCCGATCTACCAGGTTGATCAGCCTTCCTCTCCCCGACGTCCCACACCGCCGCCCCAAGCTCTCCCCCAACTTTTTCTTTCTTTCTCCCTGCCCCTTCTTTCTTTCTTTCTGTCTCCCTGCCTGCCCCCTTTCTTTCTCCCTGCCCACCCCACGCCACTTGGTTTGCCGCCGCCATTGGGGAACAGGCCCCCAAGCAGCTGCCACCCCAACTCTCCCTGCAGAAACGTCAGACTGACCAGCATTCCTCTCCCCAACGTCAATTCTGACATCAGGGAGAGGAAGTTCTGAGCCAGCCAATCGCTGCCTGGCTGGCCCGGAACTTCCTCTCTAATGTCAGAATTGATGTCGGGGAGCGGAATGCTAGTCAGCGCGATGCTTCTGCAGGGAGAGCTTGGGGTGGTGGTTGCTTGGGGGCCTGTTACCCAATGGCGGCGGCAAACCGAGTGGCGTGGGGGAGGGCAGGGAGAAAGAAAGGGGGCAGGCAGGGAGACAGAAAGAAAGAAAGAAGGGGCAGGGAGAAAGAAAGAAAAAGTTGGGGGAGAGAATGAGGTCTGGAGGAGAGGAAGCATACAGGAGGCTGAAAGAAGGGAAGAAATATTGGATGCACAGTCAGAAGAAGAAAGTGCAACCAGAGACTCATGAAATCACCAGACAACAAAGGTAGGAAAAATGATTTTATTTACAATTTAGTGATCAAAATGTGTCCGTTCTGAGAATTTATATCTGCTGTCTATATTTTGCACTATGGCTCCCTTTTACTAAACTGCAATAGCGGTTTTTAGCACAGGGAGCCTATGAGCATCAAGAGCACTGCGGGGCATTCAGCGCAGCCCCCTGTGCTAAAAACTGTTATCGCATTTAGTAAAAAGGGAGGGGGTATATTTGTCTATTTTTGTATGGTTGTTACTGAGGTGGCATTGCATAGAGTCATCTGCCTTGACCTCTTTGAAAAACCCCCGGAATATGAATGATAATTAACATTTTCTCTGCCTTTCAGTATGCTTTGTGTTTTGGTTTTTTTATTGTTGATAAATCATTTTGACTTGGTCATTTTAAAAGTAGCTCGCAAGTCCAAAAAGTGTGGGCACCCCTGATTTAGATCATAGCTCAAGGTGAGTTGTATGTACAGTAGGTACAGAAGTTAATTTTCCCTATCCCTTCAGTACTCATAATCTAAGTTTGTATCTGAGGCAGTGGCAAGTTAAGTGACTTACCTGAAGCCACAAAGAGCAGGAGCAGCATTTGAACCATGCTTCCCTTGTAATCTCAGTGCTCTAGCCACTAGGCTATTCCTCTTAAAAAAAAAAAATTAATATATATATATAAGAAAGTTACATATTACAACAGAAATAATCCAGCTCTCATGCACACAAATTTGACTATTGTGGCTTTAACTAATCTTGTTCTCCTTCTAGGGAGAAAGTAACACATGTATTTCCTTGCTTCACTAGAAAGGGCATTTCTATTTCTGCCATGTAGTGCAACCTGGGCTAGATGGAACCATTGGTCTGACCCAGTATGGCTGTTCTTTTTTTGTCATGACGTATAGGTATTGCACATATGTAAAGCAAATATTTCAACTAATTCTAGTATATCCCTTTCTTCCTCCACTAGGGGTACACGAAAGAAAAAGAAGAAGACTCAGAAACTGATGGACACTGGTTCACATGTGACATCACTTCACACTTTTGAGTATTTAGTCCCTGCTGGTGACATTGAAAATGAACCTGGAATGCCTAACCTTGGTACAGAGTTGAAAAAGAAGTTGAAAAAAATCACAAGGCAAACAGCCATTACAGGAACGACAAATGATGCATTTGAGTCTGATTGCTCTGAAGGGTAGCTCTTATTTAAAGTATTAGCTAAGCATTATGGGAATAATTCTGTAGCATAGGCACTAACATATATGTGCTCACTACATGCCTGTGTTTAGAATAATTATATTAGACCAGATTATTAGACATTAGAGCAGGGGTGTCCAACCTGCGGCCCAAGGGCCGCATGTGGCCCCGTGAAGTATTTTGTGCGGCCCCGGTCGAGGGCAATGCAGTGTTTTCCTCTGCTGCCCCTGGGTGTTTACCGTCTTGCCGGCTCCCTCCTCTCTTGCTGCAGCGTTTGCGCATTTGTGTGGCCCCAGAAACATTTTTTGGGGTCAATGCGGCCCAGGGAAGCCAAAAGGTTGGACACCCCTGCATTAGATCATATTCCAGTAATAGAATAGCCACATATATACTACTATTTTTAGAATAATGGCATTTATGTGTGAATGTGTGCACAGACACACATAACTGCCAAAAGTCTGCCTAAATGCCCACACAAGTTACATAGCATGTAATTGCAAGGGAGTGAGACTCATGTAACTTATAAAAATACTGTAAAAACTATGCGGGTATCTGCAGCTTAAGCACTAACTCACCAGCTATATAGATGGCATAAGTGTTTGTACTTATATGAGACTGCACCTGTTTAGTCTAGTATTCTGAAAAAGGAAAGCAGGTGCCTATGGGTTTTGGGGGGGTTTTAATAGTCTCCTACCAGAATTGCCCTTGGTGAGGGGAATTTTATAAAACATACAAATGAGAGAAATTCCACTCAATTATACTGAGCAAATTCAGAATTCTATATCACTTTCAACATTTATGGCAAAAAAAAAAAAAAGGCCTCAGATGTCTGTATGTGTGCAGCTATACCAGTCTTTAAAGCTGCCAACACTCAGTAAGACCGATTTCTTTCATAGGCATTTTTATAAAATCATTTTTTGTGTGTCTGGCCACATATGCACATAAGTAGCCCCTTATAAAAATCCAAAAGGCATAAAAGTACACACGTTGACATGATGGTGTGCATGTTGCTAGTAGGTGTGTACAGGGATGTAATTCACAAATCCTCCCATTGCTTATAAAGTAAACTTATGCATTACCTAAATAATCTAGGTGTGAAGATTTACACCTGTTGTCAGGTTATAAGATAGTCTTGAGTTTTGCCACTCATACTAGTGTTTTTTAATAAAGGCGCAAAGGTGCCCATGTGTCTTTGTAAGGTAACTTCTAAGTACCTGTAACCCGTTCTGAGCTCTTTGGGAAAACAGGATAGAAAATGAATTAAATAAAGAAATAAAATAGTACTTACATACCGTCTTAAACTAGGTGCTCTCATATAAAATCACCTCCTGTGAGTACTAAGAATCTTTATTACAGAATTTAGCATAAAGAAGTAATTCACTATTACCTCCACACTGGCTATGGAAAAACCGTTTGCTCAATTGATTAATTCCCAAACTTAACTGAGTTCTAATTATGCTCAAGACCTCAAACACCCAAGACACTACTTGTGATGTTTTTTTATGTCCTTAGTGGGGTGAAGTGTTCATCATCGATCTTGGTTAGGATTTTTAGTTGACAAACTACGGTAAATATTTTTATATATACTTAATTGTGGTGGAAAATTCTTATACAGAAGAGCACGTAACTTAAAGCCCGACAGCTACCCAGCCCTTTCACTGGTAAGTTTCCTCAGGGGCTGTAGCTCCGCTCCAACGCACTTTTGTCTACTTAGACGTAAGAAATGCTCATGTGCTTCTCTTACACCACTGCAACAGCGATCTAACCAGTGGTGTGAGAAGAGCACACGGACATTTTTTTTACATCTAAATAGACAAAAGTGCGTTGGAGCAGAGCTACAGCCCCTGAGGAAACTTATCAGTGAAACGGCTGGGTAGTTGTCGGGCTTTAAGTTACATGCTCTTCTGTATAAGAATTTTCCACCACAATTAGGTATAAAGTATAATCTTGTTATAACGGACTTCAAGGGACCTGGAAAACCGGTCCGTTATATCCAGAGTCCATTATATCCAGAGTTGCATTTTTTTTTAAACTTTATTTAGGGCAACTTGAAACAACGTTCAATCAATGAACAACAGTCACTGCACAACCATATCAGCAACATCAAGAACAAAACTCAGCAAAACATTGGTATGGCACGAAATGATTGCAAACCAGAACACTGTACTGGAAAGAAAAAAACTCTTGTCATTTTTTTTTCTGGGCTGCATTTTGATACTATATCACCGGCATGCCATGTACCTTGTAGGCAGAGCCTGCATGTCCGTTACAGCCAAATAAAACTACAGCTAAAAGCGGCTCTAGGGACCAAAATAGTTGTTTGTTATATCCAAAAGTCCGTTATATGCGAGTCCGCTATATCCAATGATTTTCTGTATGTTTATAATGGCGCTCGGCTGGGACCTGCGGACCTCGTCCACTATAGGCAAGGTTCCATTATAAGCGAGTCCGTTATAACAAGATTATACTGTATATAAAAATATTTAGTTTGTCAACTAAAAGTCCTGCACAAGACTGATGATGAGCACTTCACCCCAGTAAGGACACGAAAAACATCACAAGTAGTGTCTTGGATGTTTGAGGTCTTGAGCATAATTAGAACTCAGTTAAGTTTATTCACAGTCAGTTGGGTATCTATTACCTCAGCATACCACAATAAAAATTATGCAGCAATAGAAGATAGCAAAAAAAAGAGAAAAAATTCTAAAAGAATTTAGTGTCCTTTTATAAAAAATATGCAAGTACTGATCTATTCATTCATAATATTTTTGTATTTCCATGCTCTAATTTAACCCCACCTTTTACAAAACTGTAATGTAGTTTTTCAGTGGTAATAGCTCCGACACTCATAGAAATTCTATAAGCGCTGGAGCTGTTACCTCCACGTCCAGCGCTAAAAACTGTGCTATGGTTTTGTAAAAGGGGGGGAGGTTAATGTTTGTCCTTTTTTTTGTTCAGATCAAAGGTGTCAAAAATCTAGTTGATTTATTTTGTATTGCGGTGAGAGAAAATTACAGTTCTCCAAAGATTGATCTTGAAAGTAAAAATAAAAATAACGGGTTAAATTTTCATAGAAATTCTCTAGAATGGCAGTTTAAGGCATGCCTGGTTTTGTTCACAGAACCCATTTTTGTTTTGTGTTAGATATTTATGACCTGATCCAAATATCTGACAATTGTTAGCAATTCTGTTAGAAGATAACTTTCTAGTTCATATTTCACATCCCCATTAAAAAAAATCTCCACAGACATCTGTCTGGCCCCTTTGCACAATTCTAACAGCTACTCAGGCCTTTGAAAATTTATACAAAGTGTTTCATATGTAGCACACAAACTTTATAATATTTAAATAAACATTTGCACTTTTTATATATTGCTATGTTGAAAAATAACAGTTTTATACCATTTCTAAATGAAGAATGAGTTTATATATAAATATGCACTAAACTTCTGTGACACTAGAATTTTTGTTGTTTTGGCATGCCTCATCGCCATTTTTTTCCTGCTTCACTTTGAAGCAATGTTTTATATGATTCTTTTTATATGCATGTCTTATTTATCTCTTTGTTGTTTTTGAAGAATTGTATAAAAAGATATCTGTTTTAGAAAACATTTTCAATAGCTTATTTAGAATAGTTTTTGATGTTTTCCATTTGGTTATTAAAAGATCCTTCTCTGTGGCTTTGTTGTCTTCAGATTTTTTTTATACGCAATGATAAACCTTCATAATAGAAAAGAAAGAAGCAAAAAGTTAACTATTCAGTAAACACTTTATTTTTGGCAAGAGAAAAATTGATCCCATTCAAAGAAAAAAAAAGAAGAAGCAAATATAAACCGTAAACATTCATTCTGGAGTAACAGTCTATGAATTCTAATTCACTGTATGGTGTGCCTGTCACATAACTAGATTACATACTTTCAACATACTCATTAAATATGTTGTAGGCATGTCTGAGAAATGCTAAAGGAGGGTAGAGTACTAAACATCTATTCCACTACAGAAAGGGTGTCAGGTCAAAAGTGCGCCGGGACAAAGGCGCGCCCAGACAATTGAGTGCAGCGCGGAGGCGCACACCGCTCAAAATTAAAGTTTTTAGGGCTCCGACGGGGGGGGTGTTTGTTGGGGAACCCCCCCACTTTACTTAATAGACATCGCGCCGCGTTGTGGGGGGTGTGGGGGGTTGTAATCCCCCACATTTTACTGAAAACTTCACTTTTCCCCTGTTTTTAGGGAAAAAGTTAAGTTTACAGTAAAATGTGAAGGGTTACAACCCCCCCATAACGCCGGCGCGTGTCTATTAAGTAAAGTGGGGGGGTTCCCCAACAAAACCCCCCGTCGGAGCCCCTAAAAACAGTAATTTTGAGCGGCGCGCACCTCCGTGCTGCGCTCAATTGTCTGGGCGCGCCTTTGTCTTTCGCGCCGTTGTCTATGAACCACAGAAAGCATCAGTGTGTAAACTTGAGAAAAAAATGTTTGCCTTTTAACCTGTAATAGCCCATTCTTCATAGGGCTTCTGTCACTATGTATAACTTATCACAACTATTGTTTATCTTTTACAAGGCAGAAAAGTCTAAATTGGAATTTACCTGTTTGGATTTTTCAAGTTTGTGAAGTCAAATAACTGTTGTACAGATGCACATGTGAAAGCAAGTTTTAGAAAGGACATACAAATCAGAATTGAGATGTCCAGGTCGGAACGGCTCAGTCCTGTTAGTATCCTTAGAACAGGATATGCTGATGGAGAGCCTGTTCTAAAATACATGTTGAAATGGGCAATTATGTGCTAGTTTTGTGTGACAGGTGCATCCATTTTAGAATTAGGGGCTCCTTTTACTAAGGTGCGCTAGCGTTTTTAGCACACGTAGGATATTACCGCGCGCTACGCAGCTAGAACTAACGCCAGCTCAATGCTGGCGTTAAGGTCTAGCGTGTACGGCAATTCAGTGCACGCTATTCCGCGCATTAATGCCTTAACGCACCTTAGTAAAAGGAGCCCTCTATGTCTGAAATATCAGTGAGTCAACTTTGACACTTAAATCCTTATATTAAATCATAAATGTTTGTGTCAGCCATTTTAAAATTGATCTTTTTGGACATTGCATATATTCCCCTTCAGAAATGGGGAATATACATATATTTTCTAAGCCTGCCTTAGTCCTGCCTAAAGCATGCCCGGACCTCTAATACTACTACTACTTATCACACGCTCCTTTGCTATATACATGCTTTAAAGTTTTTTCCCTGCTTTATAAAAATTAGGATTTAGATGTTTATGCAATATAAACATCTGCATGCTGGTTTATGTACATCTTAAATCCTGAATAGCACTTCTGAATTAAATACCATTCTAATGCAATAGACACATCATTCTGGAACACTTGGGTTGTATATCCCTGGTTGCAAGATCCTGTGTATAAAGCCTTATTTACATTTTTCTGCTCCTCCCATCACTCTGGGTTGTCCTCCAGTTCCTCAGTTTTACTCTCTACATGTGAGATGGTAGGAGCAAGTCTGTTCTGCTTGTAAATTTAATTTTGGTTTTGTTTTTTTTAAAAAAATATTTGATCAGGAGGCTTTACAGTGCTGCAGAGGCTCCAAATTAAAGGACATCTCTGGCTGCAGAGAACACGAACTCTGAGGGCAGTAGTCTGTAGCCAAGGGGCAGCCTGCTTAGCAGGGCACCTGCTTGGCCAACCTGCATTAGCAGTCCAGGAGTTCAGGGACCATTTCCTTGTGAACCCTGCTCTCTCCAAGTTTTGCCACAGAGTGCTTGAGCGCAGGCTGAGTGAGCCCCTTGGCAGTTTTTCACCAGGATCAGGTGCCGACTGTGTTTCCTCCCCTATTTCATGCACGAGTTCCAGTGGGGGTTGAGGTCTCGGTTGCCTTCCCCTGGAGCACATAATGTATCTTTATAGAAACATAGAAACATGATAGCAGATAAAGGCCAAATGGCCTATCCAGTCTGCCCATCAGCAGTAACCATTATCTCTTCCTCTCTCTAAGAGATTCCACGTGCCCCAGGTTTTCTTGAAATCAGACACAGTCTCTGTCTTCACCTCTGCCTTAAAGAGATATGACCTCTAAAGTTGAGTACAGTACTGCAAGTGAGGTCTCACCCACAACTTGTACAGGGACATCATCGCCTCCCTATGCAACTTGAAACACTTTTTCACCACTTTCAGTTCCCCAGATAATGTCACTTTATGGTTTCAGGACAAGTCCTATGCTAATTTAAAAAAAAGAATTGGAGTAGTGCTGCATATCCCAGCCCATCCATATCCAAATGGAACAGCAGTTTTAGAAACCTGGGCATGAGAGAAAAAAATGTACTTCCCCTCCTTATATAGACTGCATCAGCACACAACATCATACGTGAGACAAAATCACCTGCTGGAAATTCCCTCCTTCAGACACATCAAATACAAAAGCATCAGGAAAAGAATGTTGTCAATGATAGCTCCAAGCTGGTGGAATGCCCTCCCTAAGGAACTAAAAGTAGAAAAATATACCGGAAAGTTCAAGAAAAGGATAAAGACCATCCTCTTCGTAGACTACTTTAGCCAATAAAACCATATAGAGGAGACAGTTAGCTAGCCTCCCCTTTCCCCTCCCCCCAATCAGGAACTCAATAGGAAGAACATAATAGGATATAAATAGACCAAGGGCTGAAGCCCAGAAAACTAGACTGAGGAAGATAATACTTCAAAGATAAAATAAAATACAATACAGATACATGTATATAGACTATATTTAGTTGAATAGGCCAAACTCCTTAGGAGGTATGTAAATATTGTATACTTAGCTGCAATAGTAAACCTAATATTAGATGTGAAGATAGGTAGGACGATTGATTTGGTATGAACATATACCGGTACATATAAGCAGGATGATTGTTGTGACAGTAGCATAAATAGGATGATTGATTAATTATGCCATAATTATGCTGGTAAAGAATGAAACAGAGGGAAAAACAACACCACAACCACAAATGTGCAACAACCAAAGTGAAATTGTCCAAAAATGAATGATGTGCACTAAAGAATTGTCCTCCAATTCATCTGGTGAAATGATGATCTTTATTGTTCAAACATCAAATTGACTCGACATGCGCATGTTTCGGTCATCAGGCCTGCCTCAGGAGTCTTGAAAGTCACTAATGAAGATATACGAGATGTACTAACACTCGAAGGAATATAACCACAAATCAATCAAAGAGGAGTGTAATCCCACGAAGAAAACAAATGCTGTCTGCTGACACAACTTTCAAGACTCCTGAGGCAGGCCTGTTGGCCGAAACATGCGCATGTCGAGTCAATTTGTCAATTTGATGTTTGAACAATAAAGATCATCATTTCACCAGATGAATTGGAGGACAATTCTTTAGTGCACATCATTCATTTTTGGACAATTCCACTTTGGTTGTTGCATAATTATGCGGGTATCAATAACTATTGTAACACCGCTACAGAAGCTCTGTAATAGAGCCCATGTATTGTAACACCTCGCAGAAGCTCTTTGTAACTCTGTATTATAACACCTCCACAGAAGCTCAATTATTGTAACACCTTTTACAGCAGTTCATGGAGACCGCACTGAATTGACATCCCAGTCATTGGTAGCGGTATAGAAGCTAACAATAATAAAAACTATAGCAAACATAGCCAAACATCTTACTGACATAAAAACAAATCTTGATATCGGGAATAAAATATGAAGCATCTACAGTAATATTACTCAAACAATCGATCTTGCAGAAGCATTTTATATACATGCCTCCATGATTTGATATAGATTATGTGTACAATAATAAAGCATCACAGCCCATTTGGTCATCTTCACTGTGTTTTTGTGAATACTTATCCTGTTGAGGTGTCTCTCCTGTTCGGTTGTGCCTGCACAAGACATTTGGGCCCTGATCCTGTTAATGGCTCTTTATGTTAGGCATCCTACCACCGCCTAACTTAATTGTTTTAATTGGTGATAAATAGAATGATAATTGACCGCATCATAAGAAACTTAAGACAAGTTCAGAAATTCTTTGAGAAAACTCAATTACAGCTCATAGTTCAGTCCTTAAAACTAGGCCTACTTGACTACTGTAATATCCTCTACCTCCCATGTCCTACAACCATAACAAAACAACTACAAACTATCCAAAACACAGCACTAAGACTCATCTACTCATTAAAGAAACATGATCACATTACAGAAGCATATCTCCAATCGCACTGGCTTCCGATCCCAGCAAGAATACAATTTAAATTCTACTGCCTACTATTTAAGACTATATACGGAGACAGTCCAAACTACCTGAATAACCGCCTCATCCACAACACCGCAACCAGTCATAGGAAAACTCACACCCCATTCTCATACCCCCCAATTAAGGAGGTCAAACGGAAAAAACTATATGATGGCCTCCTGGCCACTCAAGCAGCCAAACTAGACAACCAAATCGCCAATCTACTGACGGCATCCCTCAACTACAAGACTTTTAGAAAAGAAATAAAGACCATACTCTTCAAGAAAACTCTGAAAAAAGAAATAATACCGCAAGTCTCAAACTCCACCTCTCACTAAAGCCAACTACCCCAAACAAATAACCTTACCCATTTCTTACTCTTTTTGAAAATGACCAATTTTTTTTTTTTTTGTAAGTTCATGTTGTAATACATCTTGGATAATTCTTTTGTAATCCGTCTTGAACTGCAAGGTAATGGCGGAATAGAAATCCCTAATGTAATGTAATGTAATCATTTAAAATCAATTAAAATCCGATTTAAAAAATGGAAACACCTAAGGGCACCTCTTTTCTCCTTATAATGTGTATGCTCTACTATATATGCCATGAGGCCGGATCCCATTAAAAGAGTATTTTGGTTTTCTCCTTGCAGGATATCTGGTGCTGGATCATAAAAATGTTTGGGGAGAGGGAGGGGTAGGTGAGACCCAAGGGTAACCAATCTTCTGCCTCTGAGGAGTAATCCATCCTTCCCACCCGGGTGGGAGAATCAAATCTTCCAAGACTGGGAGGGGGGGTGGTATAATACATCTGGAACATATCTTAGATGAAGATGGTATAGTGCGGGCATATGATACTCTTAGGCCAGTGGTGGGGGGAGTCCTGGGTGGTATGTTTTGCGTATCAGCAGGTTGTGCATTATGTGTCATCCCTCAACAGATCACAGTTGGGCAGGCATATAGGAGTTAAGCTACATCAATTCTTTACTATAAACACTGATGAGACTCTTGACGTCCCAGAAACTCAAACACATCAACCTATTGTTGCCTGAAAAACTTTTATCAGATGTCGTAATGGTTGGGAGGTAGATTTGCATATGTTCTTTGGACATTGGGATGTGTTAAAAAGTCTTAAGTCCATACCTTCCCTGACCCAAAGTGCTTGATTACGGGAGACATATTATAGAGTGCTCTTGTGTACCTATTTCACACAAAAACAACTTTTATAGCGGGGGCATACAGGCACCCGCCTGCCTGAAGTATGGGCAGGCTGCTACCATATTTTCACGTAGATAACACGCACCCATGTAAAACGTGCACACGGGTATAGCGCGCAGGGAACACAAATTTATGTAATAAAATGTTAATATAGCGCACACACGCGTATACCGCGCATGCTAAAACCTCCTCCCACCTACTCCAAACCGGCATCCTCCTCCCCGCTCGCGTCACCCCCCTCCCCCTCTGATCCGAGATAATCTGATCCGGCATTCGCCGGCATTCTGCCGGGCTGGACTAGGCTTTGAGCATTTGCACATGCTCAAAGCCTTCTGGTCTCGCTCTCTCCGAGATTATCTCGGAGAGAGCGAGACCAGAAGGCTTTGAGCATTTGCGCATGCTCAAAGCCTTCTGGTCTCACTCTCTCCGAGATAATCTTGGAGAGAGCGAGACCAGAAGGCTTTGAGCATGCGCAAATGCTCAAAGCCTAATCCAGCCCAGCAGAGGAAGAAGGAGGATCTCTCTCGCACCGCCCGGCCCAGCCCAGTCCAGCCCAACCAACGAGGGAGGATCTTTGGGCACTGGCACATGCTGTGCATTGGTGCTGGTGCCGGTGCCCAATCGGGTAAGAGTTGTATTTGCGGTGCTAGGGGGGATGTAGGATCGCGGGGGAGGGGGGGGTGATGCGAGCGGGGGGAGGATGCCGGTTCGCAGGGGGAATGCCGGATCAGAATGTAAAAAAAAAATTGTAAAATGCGCTCACACATATAACGCGCATGGTTATGCACGGTTTGTAAAATCGTATATAATGCGCGTGTTATATGCGTGAAAATACGGTAATACATTCAGACTCATTTTCTGGACCTACTTGGTCATTAAGAGATTTTGCCAATGTATAGTGACGTATATTTCTGACTTTATAGGCAGTCCCGTACAGGGTACTCCTGCCCAATTGGTGCTAGATTTACCAGCAGCATTTGGCCGCATGGCCAAGGGACAGCTGACCTTATGTAGAAAAATGTGTCTGTTGGCCCAAAAATGTATATTACAGAAATGTATGGTGATAGACTCCCCCCTCCTCCCCCCCCCCGGCCTTCTGGCACTGGCACAACCAACTAGCATTATAGGAGGCATGAGATGCAAGGGGACCCAGAAGAGGAGGTTCCTTTTTTTGAAATCTTGGGACCCTTACATTCTCTCATTGCATCTAAAGGGATAGAATATGTTGTTAAGTGTCTTGTGCTAGCCCCTTTAGTTCTGGCATAGCTGTGCTGACGGAGGGAGAACCCTAATGTGGTAGAGAGACGGGAGGAGGACAGAAGGAGGGAAGGGGGGAGGGAATATGATAAGCATTTGATTTCTTTGATGACCTGGCAGGTTTATAATGTTCCGTTAGAGCGGACTTGGTACCGTGCCCTGCTATGTATTTCACTTCTGGTTTGAATCAATGTTTTGTACTCATCATTAGCTTTGTCTCTGTATAATTATCAGTGAGGGAGAGGGAAGGAGGGAGTTGGGGCATAGTGCATTAAGTTTGAAGTTTTATTTTAATTTGATAAGTCGCTTATTTAGATTTACTAAGCGAGTTACATCATTAATAAAAAATATAAGCATATATTTAGATATACCATTTAAAATTTAAAAATGATGGGTTAAACCGACAGACTTACAGACTAATCAATATACAAGGTAAGGAGGGATAGAACTACAATTCAATGCTTTAAAATACAGAAAAGAACCATAGATGGAAAGAACATTAGGGAGGGAAAAGTAGAAACCTGAGGGAAACTAGTATAAAATTTGAACATAATTTCAAGATTAAAAGCATCTTTAAAAAGGAAACTATTTAAGTTACTTTTAAAACAGCTAACATCATTTTCCTCTTACATGCTGAGGCAAAGTGTTCCAAAGTTGCGGAGCCATCACTGAAAACATATGTCGTTGAGTTCCGATAACTTTCAGAGAGGGGACTACTATGAGCTTTGATTAGTGGACCGGAGACAACGTGATGTACTATAAGGGATAAGAAGTTTATTAATAAATTGTGGTTCATTAGTGGAAAGAGTTTTAAATACTAAGAGTAAAATTTTAAAAGTGATACGGTGGTTAATTGGGAGCCAGTGTGATTTAATCAGAAAAGGAGTGACATGATCATATTTTTTCCCGTTATGACTGAGTTTAACGGCCCTATTCTGGATTATCTGAAAACATTACTGTTTTAAGCTAAGATGCTGTAGTTAGACTGTATTGTGTACTAGAGGCTATAATTTCTGTGGTTATATGAGCTTTGTTGTCATCAATAAAAAACTGAACATAAAACCCTGACTACAATTCCGGTGCCTACCTTTCATGAAGCCTCAATTCTAGAAACAGCACTGTTGTGTGATGAACATGCAATCAGCTGCCGTTTTATAGGTGGCTACCGCCAACAACGGCGCTGTTTATAAAATCCGGCCCTTTGAGCATATTTAAATAAGGCAATGGGAGTCAGTGATGAGTATGCAAGCATTTTTTCTTCTTGCCTTCAGCTCAAATTGTCTTCATAGCTTGAGTATATCCAGTGCATTTTTCTTGCCCTAGTGATTGGTTTAGGCGTAGTCATGCAACGTGGAACTTTTTGTAGGCAAAAAAAGGTGCAGCTTGTTGATAGTACCAATCCAAATAACAAAAATAAATCTCTCACAATGTTTCAGATGCAGCATACATGTGTTTTTTAGAGAAGAATGTGGATGCACAGTGATAAGAATATGCAGTCACGCTGGGTGACCAGTCTTAATGATTTAATAACAAATTTAAGAATGTACGGGAGAGAATGTTCAGATACCTGTAAGACCGAGCAAGTTTAAAAAACTTTTTAAAGGACTATTTATGTCATTCATGACGTCACACACTGGATCTGACCCGCGATCATCTTTACCTGCAGAGTGAGCACAAAGTTTGGGTGCCGATAGTAACTGCTCCCGGGTTGCAGTTTTTCTCTTTTTTTTTTTTCTTTTTTGGAAGGATGTATCTGGGTCCCTTGCCCTGATGCAGCACAGAGTGAAACGCAGGCTTGATCAGGCAAAGACTGAGCAGAGAGCACAACATATTCAAGGAGCATAAGAAAGATAAGTGATGCTTTGTTCCCTTGCTTATCTAGTTTAAACTGTCAAAAGTGTAATGCTTGTAAAGAAACCATTATACTATAATTAAGATGGTGAATTTGTATTTGCATGGGTATGCATGGTGAACATTAAAATAAGGAGGCTTTTTGAGCCTATGAGGTGGTTTCCCTTTCCAGTATTGTCTGCAAGTGACATTCTGGAAGCGTACAGGGATCTGAGGCTTTTTCCTCCTTCAAATGTTCTCTAAATGTGTTTAAATTGTTGAAGAAAGTTGCCTCCTTTATAGCACGAGAAAGGCATAAAAAATAATTGAGAAGAGAAACACATTGTGAGAGATTTATTTTTGTTACCGGCATTTGATTTCTTTTTTTGTAGGCCCCATGTATATTGACAACCTGCAGCCACCATGCTTTCCTAGGCATGGTGCCTACAGATGGCTCCAGTAGCTTAACCCACTTCGGAGAGAATCAATATAAGGAAGAAATGATACTCATTCACTTGACTGAGCTCTTTCCTTCTGCAACCAGCCCACATCACAGAGCCCTTTAGGCTTTGTTGTGTATCTACCATAGAGTAGAGAATGACACGGGGACAAATTTTTTTTCCCATCCCCACGGGAACTCATTTTCCCATCCTGTCCCAGCGAGTTCTTTTCCAGTCCCTGACCCATTCCTGCAAGCTCCTTCCTCATCTGCACAAGCCTCAAATACTTGTGTTCGAAGCTTATGCGGTTAAGGCTGAACTTTCAAGAATGGGGCAGGGACAGCGACAAAACTCAACGGGACGGGGAAATTGAGTTTCTGTGGGGACGGGGACAAATTTGTCCCCATGTCATTCTTTACCATAGAGCTCATGCAGTTGTACCTTTCACATCTCTTAGATGTTGGTGGCACCACAAATGTTAGTGAATACATCTGAAATGGGATAACAAAGGTCATGCAAATTGTACTTAGATTCATACTGTTTGAAGCAAATTAGAGCAGAGTGGGGAGTTGTACAATGTACATAATAATGCGGGTTTATGCAGTTTTCCCAAGATACACTGGGCATCTGAGGCACAGGAGGGAAGTTTAACAAGGGATATGAATATCTTTATTCCCCAAACTCAATAAATATTTTTTTGTTTCACATTTGTTAGGTCTTGAATCTGGGTGAATTGGCCCCTTAATTCAGAAGACATAAGAGGGTGGATCACTACATTAAGGTTAATTAGAAATAAAAAAAGAAAAACAGTTTAACGAAAGTGCCTGTTGACAAGCAGCCTCAGTCTTCTAGCCGAATCTGATTGTTTACTGAAGAATTGAATGTCAAGATCATTTAGGCGTAACAATGGTTTAAGATAAGCGGAAGCAGACAGCTATGAAAAATAGCATGAAGACCATTTTGCAGGGACCATGGACACAGAGCTAGTAATGAAGCACTTCATTCACCACATCTTTCTGCTCTAATTACTAAGGTGAATAGGTGCTACTCAATCTAGGCGGGAGCAGGCTAGAACCAAAAAAAAAGTTCTTGAAAATGTAGAAAGTATTTCTCTTATGGGGGGGGGGGGTGCTGGTGTACAATATGAAACATATCAGAAGCACATTTTAGATAGCTCTTTTTTCACTGTTGCATTGATTCTATTATATTTTGCAAAACCTCCCCCCAAAATACTTCTAGTAAAGAATTGGTATGCTTGCAGTTCTTCAGAAGCAGGTTGAGTTCTAGAGGAAATGGGAGCTACTAGCTTAAAATTTTGGTTTTGGAATATTTCACTTGTAATAAGAAATAATTACATCCCATTGGAAGTTGTATTCCAGTTTCAAGATCAAAGCTTTTAAAACTTGCCTAACATCCAGTCACAAGTATGCCATCACAGGCTTAAAATTATTTTTGAAAAAAAATATATAGAGGATTAGCTGAATATATGGAAAGAAAGGATATTTAAGAACTGTAATTTCTCCAGCCTTATGACCCTGCAAGGTAGAACACTGCCGTTTGGTGCTAAGACCTGGAATTCCTTAGAGGAGAACTTTATCTCATTTGTCCGTCAAACCTTTTGCAAACATTGCTCTGCATATGCAGTTGCTGACAATGGACCGATTATCACTCAATTTGGTCTTTCAGAATAAGTGTGTCTGTTAAGATCCCTGAAAATGTATTGCACTCTTTTGAGTAAATAAAATGGTTTATTCAATTTTATTTTTAGGTTTGCCTTTTTGAGAATCCTTAGATACACATGGTGGCTATTTTTTAATGTTTTTTGACTAGCTTGTCAGTTCCACTCTACTGATTAGTGACCTCATCATGTTAATCATAACAGATGCTCTGCTTTGACAGATTGTTTGGGCTGATGGCCATTTGAGAGAGTTTTTTTTCTCTTGATAATGTCTTTCCTGTAGACAAGTAAAGATAACAATGGCACTGGGCCTTCTAGTAGTAATATATGGTCTGGAAATAGAAATCCAAAAATAGAAATAGAAAGTAGTGTATTTTTTGCTCCATAAGACGCACTTTGACCCCACCATCCCCCAAAGTGGGTGGAAATGTCTGTGCATCTTATGGAGTGAACATAACAATTTTTTAACACCCCCCCCCCCCCCCGGTACCTTTTTAAATTCTAGTGGTCCAGCTGTGTATCAGCAGGAGCGAGCTTTCCATGCTTCTGCCCCTTCCTCACTGGACGACTGCCTCCTATCTTGTGGCCAGTGGCACACAAGTCAGGAGCGAGCTTTTTGTGCTCCAGCCTGGCCCCATGCCACTCCCTGAATGGCTGCTGTCGGTTCTCGTGAGTCCTGCGAGAACTGATGGCAGTCATTCAGAGAACTCCCCACAGCCATTTCCTATTGGCGATCTACACGGGGCAGGAGCTTAGGAAGATCGCTAGACCACCAGGTAAGGCCGGGACGCCGGGGGGGGGGGGGGGGTCTTTTTTTCCCCCTCCCCAAAAAATCACGAATATGTGAAATCGTGATTGCTGAAACCGCGAATGGGGAGGGGGAAGTGTACATGATCGTATCTCTTCTTGTGGGTAATTAATCAAGGGGCAGTGTTATGAGCAAGCTTTTCAACCCAACTAAGGAAGGCCAGCTTACAAAGCATTACAATAGTCTAATATGCTGATGACAAAAGCATAAAACAATTATACAAGATTTTCTTTTGTGTAAGGTGCAACTTACACATGAATGTGTAGCCACTAATACTTAAACCATATTAATGGCTAGTGTAAGTATGTCTATGTGGGATGATATTCACATTTAACAGTATTCTGCAAGTCGTGCATGTATTTGGGTAACCCACCCAAGTTCTAGGCATGCCCCCTTTTACATATGCGCTAAAAGGACTGCTCACATACATTATAGAATCCTGGCTAGCATATATGAGGGGCTGCTGAAAAGTTCTCAGCCCAACCAAGAAGAGAATGATATGGAGCCATGAAATTTATAAGTTATTCCACACTTTTCTGGACACTTTTCGTTTCAATGATATGAAATTAAACAAAAAGTGTCCAGAAAGGTGTGAAATAACTTGTAAGTTTCATGGCTCCACATCATTCTCTTCTTGGTTGGGCTGAGAACTTTTCAGCGGCCCCTCATATTGTGATGTCATAATGCCTTATTCCACCAATGCTTAAGACCCAACCCCATTGGTGATGTCACAATGGCTTGGTTTCCCTATGCTTGTGCCCATTTGCTAGATGCATTGAAATGAAAAGTGTGGAATAACTTGTAAGTTTCATATCTCCACATCATTCTCTTCTTGGTTGGGCTGAGAACTTTTCAGTGGCCCCTCGTACTCAGGTAAGTCCCAATTAATGATGTGTTGGTATTCGGTAAACGGTAAAATAGTGGTTATGTGGCTGTTAGCCTTGTGTGCTACTTTATCCAATTTCCCTTTTAATTTATTAGTTTGCATTCAGAACTCGGGTTTGCCTTGGCTTGTTAACTTTGCATAAAGAATAAAAGAACATAGCACAAGCTAAACTGGATGAGACCAAGGTCTGCTGAACACAGGATCCTGTCTCTACCAGTGGGCCAGTCTGGATCACAAGTACCCAGCAGTTCCCAAAACATTAGATTGAAATAAAATCAGTGGGCCAGTGGAGAATTATGTGAGTTCTGCACTCATTCACAAGGCAGGGGACGGACATCATTATTCCGCTTTATCAGTATCCTCAGAAGCGGCAAATAAAGCTATTACAATTTACGCTGTTTTCTTTAGAGACATTCTTCCAGCAGGCTTTTATTTTGGAACACCCAAACTGTCTCTTTTGTGCCTCCTGGACTAGTTTCCATCCAGCTTTTTCTTATTCAGGACCAGCAGTTTGGGACTCTTGGCTGGTCAACTTTCAAACTGAACTTTCCTATTCTGATTTTGGGAAGTTAACTAAGACAGCATTATGCTCAATAGCTTAAGGCAGTGTTTCTCAACTCGGTCCTGGCGTACTCCCTTTCCAGTCAGGTTTTCAGGATATCCACAGTGAATATGCATAAACTTGATTTGCATATAATGGAGGCACTGTATGCAAATCGAGTTTATTCATTGTGGATATCCTGAAAACCTGGATGGCAAGGGAGTACGCCAGGACCGAGTTGAGAAACACTGGCTCAAGGAATAATTAATGAAGAGTTTATAGAGAGGCCAGTTATTTATTAGAGTGATTTATGTAGCCGACAATTTGTTAATTTGTTTTTATGATCCTTTTTTACATTGTTGTGAATTTATGTCTAACTGTTGTACACTGTTTAATACTTATGTGTAAATCTGTTCAGTTCAATCCAATCTAGTCACCATGGGCCCTGGAGGTAAATTCAGTCTCTACCCTCCCCATCAGAGAATCCATGTCATGGTTTGTAAGTGGTTTGTAGTCCTTAGCCCTAGTGTTGAGTGAGCCCTCCCCCTCCCCATCTTAGAGGTATACCAAGCAAGGTGACTACACATAATTTAAGGGGGGATGGGACTTGCCTTTTTGAGGTTACACATTCAAAGTGGTTTACATATATACAGGGATTTATTTTGTACCCGGGGCAATGGAGGATTAAGTGACTTGCCCAGGGTCACATGGAGCAGAAGAATCTTTATATTCAGGGCCGGATTAATGAATAGGCCCAGTAGGCACATGCCTAGGGTCCGAAGTTGTCAGGGAGGTCCGATGAAACAGAGGATTCAGGTGTTTTCCTTGGCAATGTGGGTCCCCCTGAAAAGATTGGCAGCACTGGGCCCCCCCCCACCCCCCGGGAGATCAACAACACCACCCTCCCCCCAGTGTTGTTGATCTCCTAGGGGGGGCGCCCAGTGCTGCCGATTTTTCACGGGGGGCCCGTGTTGCCAAGGAAAAAAAAAACACCCGAGTCCTCTGTTTCTTCAGCGGGCCCCCTCTGACCTAGAAGGGTGGTGGAGGGAGATAAAGGGGGCAGGATAGTATGGAAGGGTGGTGGAAGGAGAGAAAGAAGCAGATGCTGATGGAATTGTGCAGGGGAAGGGGAGAGATATAAGGGGAAGGATACTGGATGGAATTGGGTTGGAGGGAAAGAAAGGGGCAGATGCTGATGGAAGTGGGGAGAAGGGAGAGGAGAGAGTGAAATGCCAGACCATGGGGGTGTGGGTGTGAGAGAGGGAAGGGAAGAAGAGGAGAGAAGAGAGATGCCAGATCATTGGAGGAGGGAATGGAAGAAGATGGATGCCAGACCAATGGGGGTGAAGGGAAAGATGGAAGGGGGAGGCATACAGTTTCTGGAAGAGGCACAGAAGGACAGAAGATGAAGAGAGCTGAAACCAGACAAGACAAAGGTAGAAAAAAAATTTCTATTTATTTATTTTTTTGCTTTAGGGGACATGCATCACTGTTTCTGTGGTGTTGCATTGTATGCAGAGTCCAGATTCTTGGTGGTTTTATTTAACCTTTGTCTATGTATTTCTATTTTATCCCCCCTTTTACAAAACTGTAGAGCACTTTTTAGCTCTGGCTGTGGCTAAAAACCATACTACAGTTTTGTAAAAGGGGGGAGAGGTTAGTTTGTGATTACTTATTCCTTACTAGGTGAAGGTGTTTTCTGTGTTCTATTTCTATGAAAGACATGTTTTTTTGTTAGCGTTGACTAGCCTTGTTTGGTGAAATGCATCAGGCATGGTTCTTGGGAGCACCTTGAATTAACCTGATTTGAATCTCCTTATTTTCTGCCAATCTTCTTTTGTTTCACGTTGGATTATTTGGTGGACTTCTTTCCTTGTTTCATTGCAAGTTAACATACATGGAGTGGAACATACTAGAGGAGTTACAGATTTGGTTGTTTATACATACATATGGGTTGCAATTGGTTGATGTAGAGCAGGGATCTCAAAGTCCCTCCCTGAGGGCTGCAATCCAGTCGGGTTTTCAGGATTTCCCCAATGAATATGCAATGAAATCAGTACATGCACATAGATCTCATGCATATTCATTGAGGAAATCAAGAAAACCTGACTGGATTGCGGCCCTCAAGGAGGGACTTTGAGATCCCTGATGTAGAGTGAGGCAATTGAGAGGCATTGTAAACTTGGTTATTAATATAGACCAGGGGTAAGGAACTCCGGTCCTCGAGAGCCGTATTCCAGTCGGGTTTTCAGGATTTCCTCAATGAATATGCATGAGATCTATTTGCATGCACTGCTTTTAATGTATATTCATGGAGAAATCCTGAAAACCCGACTGGAATATGGCTCTCGAAGACCGGAGTTCCCTACCCCTGATATAGACTTATATTTTGGATAGTATTACTGCTTTACAAATATTTGAAGACTTTTATATATGCATGGAAAGGGTTAGGAATTAAATTCCTGGGTAAGTAGGTGGGAAGGGAAGGAAGGGGGATTTGTTCAGAGATGTTTGGGGGTTGCATAGAACAGTGATTCCCAACCCTGTCCTGGAGGAACACCAGGCCAATCGGGTTTTCAGGCTAGCCCTAATGAATATGCATGAGAGAGATTTGCATATGATGGAAGTGATAGGCATGCAAATTTGCTTCATGCATATTCATTAGGGCTAGCCTGAAAACCCAATTGGCCTGGTGTTCCTCCAGGACAGGGTTGGGAACCACTGGCATAGAAGAAAAACTGTGCACTGGTATACTAATCTTTGTTTGTTTTGAATTTTTAAAAAAAAGAAGAAATACAAGTGGAAATAAAGAAGAAAACAGATAAATGGGGGCGGGACATGGGTGGGGTGGGGGTGGGGCAGGGCCAGGGGAGGGCCCAGTGTACTTGTGTGCCTAGGGGCCCTCAAAGAAATAATCCTGCCCTGTTTATACTTCATGCAAACTTTAACCCTTTCTTCTGCTCCTTTTAGTTTCTTCATTAACAATTACCGGTACCTCATTTTATCAGGAAAATTTTAAGTCATGTTTTCCTGACATATCCATGGAAACTCCAATCACATTTGTAGACATTTGGGAGGCAATTTTACAACTGTGTGTCTCCACTTAGGCATTCTGAGGGGGTGTGGTAAGCTCCATTACAGAATACTAGTGTCACCCGGTACCAGTGCACCTAACATTTAAAGTGAAACAGAAAACAAAATCAAGAGCCCTCATAACAAAAGCCAAAGAGGAGATTGGGAATAAAACCTGGGACAAGTTACTGGAAAAGACAGTTGGAAGAATACATTATTATTATTAAAACTATTCTGTTATTTATCTGATTGTATTTATTTATGTAATGTTATTTTTCTAATTTTACACTTTGGGTTCTGTTTTATATACATTTTTAAATCTATAAGAATAAAACGCTAAGCACGCATGCGCACTCTCACCGCGTGTTCCCTGAGATCTGATCTGTCAGGATGTGCTGGCAAGAGTGCGCATGCACGCTTACTACGTATCCGAAGGTGCGCTAGAGATGCGACAGGCGCGTTCGGCGACGGGACATTTAGAGGCAGCCACAGAGGGGGAAAATAAAAGTGTACCATAGTCGTCAGAGGGCACGGGGCAACGGTCCGGGAGTGACAGAAAAGGAGAAGAGAGAGTTGGTGTCACTCGGAGATGGCCGCCGCAGCCACTGTCACCACCCAGGCCTCCCGGCTACTCACATGCAGCCTCCGAAGGGCTGGGGCACAAAGAGCGCCTCCTGCCCCCCCCCCCCCCCCGTGACGAACCGAGAAATGGAGCCAGCCCGGCCTCCACGACAGACTCGAGGATCCCAGCAACTTTCCGCCCCGGCTCTTGCGCTAACCACACCGCCCGGGACCTGAGTCCTTTGCCGCCCCCCCTTCCCTTCCCGCGGTCCTGACTACGAACCTGCCGCATCTCTGATGATGTCATCAGGGACGTGCCAGAGTAAATCAGGGCAGTAGAAGGACCCGAAACAGCGTGTGAAGACTGCTGCACATGCTGTTGGAATCGCAAGGTTTGTAGTTGGGACCGCAGGAAGGGGGAGGGGGGGCGGTAAGGGACTAAGGGAGCCGGACAGACTGCGAGAAGGGAAAGGGGGGTAGAGGAAACGCTACTGCTGCTGCACAGGAAAGTGGTGTGGGGGGAGGGAAATGGAGGGGGAGGGAATGCTGCTTTGGCTGCTGCACAGGGAAGTGGTGGGAGAGAAAAGCTGCTGCATAGGAGGCAGGGAGAGAGACAGATAGATAGAAAGACAGACAGACAGACAGTGGGAGGAAGGGAGACAGAAAGAAAAGAAGAAAGAACATAATAATATAAGAATTGCCACTGCTGAGTCAGACCAGTGGTCCATCATGCCCAGCAGTCTGCTCACGCGGCCGCCCTCTGGTCTAAGACCAGCACCCTAACTGAGACTATCCCTACCAGCGCACGTTCTTGTTCAACAGAAACTTGTCTAACTTTGTCTTGAATCCTTGGAGGGTGTTTTCCCCTATAACAGCCTCTGGAAGGGCGTTCCAGCTTTCTACCACTCTCTGGGTGAAGAAGAACTTCCTTATGTTCGTATGGAATCTATCCCCTTCCAACTTTAGAGGGTGCCTCTCGTTCTCCCTACCTTGGAGAGGGTGAACAACCTGTCCTTATCTACTAAGTCTATCCCCTTCAGTACCTTGAATGTTTCGATCATGTCCCCTCTCAATCTCCTCTGTTTGAGAGAGAAGAGGCCCAGTTTCTCTAATCTTTTGCTGTACAGCAGCTCCTCCAGCCCCTTAACCATCTTAGTCGCTCTTCTCTGGACCCTTTCGAGTAGTACCGTGTCCTTCTTCAGGTACGGCGACCAGTGCTGGACGCAGTACTCCAGGTGAGGGCGTACCATGGCCCGGTACAGCGGCATGATAACCTTCTCTGATCTGTTCATGATCCCCTTCTTTATCATTCCTAGCATTCTGTTTGCCCTTTTTGCTGCCGCCGCACATTGTATGGATGGCTTCATCGACTTGTCGATCAGAACTTCCAAGTCCCTTTCCTGGGAGGTTTCTCCAAGTACCGCCCCAGACATCCTGTATTCGTGCATGAGATTTTTGTTACCGACATGCATCACTTTACATTTATCCACGTTGAACCTCATCTGCCATGTCGATGCCCATTCCTCAAGCTTGATTATGTCACGTTGCAGATCTTCGCAATCCCCCTGCGTCTTTACTACTCTGAATAACTTCGTATCATCCGAAAATTTAATCACCTCGCTCGTCGTACCTATGTCCAGATCATTTATAAAGATGTTAAAGAGCACGGGTCCAAGACACAGGGGCAGGGAGATACACAGAAAGACAAACAGACAAAGGGGGCCAGGGACAGAGACAGACAGAAAGAAAGACAGCAGGAGGGAGAGAGAGACAGAAATAAAGACAAACAGACATATATTCTAGCACCCGTTAATGTAATGGGCTAAAATACTAGTACAGTGGTACCTCGGTTTACGAGTGCACCGGTTTGCGAGTGTTTTGCAAGACGAGCAAAACATTTGCAAAATTGGTGCCTCGGAAACTGAGCATGGCTTGATTTATGAGCACCCCCCCTGCGATCCGGCACCCCCCTGCCTCGAACTGGCACCCCCCCCCCCGACACGATTGGGCACCCCCCTGCCACGATCCTACCCCCCAACACCATTGGGCACCCCCCCGACACGATCCGACAACCCCCCCCCCGACACAATTGGGCACCCCCCCCGCCGCTTCTTACCCTCATCTGGGCTCTTGAAGATCTGCCTACTCGTCTGCTGGGCCTTGAGCATCTGAGCATGCTCAAGGCCTGCGAGTTCAAGTTCTGAACGTGAACGTGAACTCGCAGCAGCAGACGAGTAGCAGATCTTCAAGAGCCCAGATGAGGGTAAGAAGCGGCGGGGGGGTGCCCAATTGTGTCGGGGGGGGATGTCGGATCGTGTCGGGGGGTGCCCAATCGTGTCGGGGGGGGTGCCCAATCGTGTCGGGGGGGTCGGATCGTGGCGGGGGGGTGCCGGTTCTAGGCAGGGGGGGTGCCGGATTGCAGGGGGGGGGCCTGATCGCAGGGGGGAGGCTTCGAGGGGAGCAATGCCGGTTCTCAGGGGGGGGGGAACGCATCAAAGCGAGTTTCATTATTTCCTATGGGGAAACCCGCTTTGATAAACGAGCATTTTGGATTACGAGCATGCTCCTGGAACGGATTATGCTCGTAATCCAAGGT